>NC_089744.1:19325000-19350000 GCF_040412425.1 Macrobrachium rosenbergii
ATTAGACTTCTTTTACGTGGCTAAGAACCAGTTGGTTACTTAGCAACGGGACCTACAGCTTATTGTGGAATCCGAACCACATTATAGCCAGAAATGAATTTCTATCACCAGAAATAAATTCCTCTAACTCTTCATCAGCCGGCCGGAGACTCGAACTCGGGCCTAGCGAGTGCTAGTCCACAGCTTTACCGACCCTCCCAACGAAGAGCTACGTAACAGATGTGGTACGCGTATACTAGAGTCTCGTAGGTTAAATTGAAGAGCAGCCTGTTTTATATAATATGAAACCTCTTTTGTTAAGACATACAGGTAAAGGGACCGTCATACTTTTAGAACTTTCTGTCACAGATACCATTTTGTTTTTAGATTTAACCATGCCGTATGACTGTATGCGTTAGTATTCTTTACAATAATCATATATGGCAGTTGTTTATTTATGATTAACCAAATAAGTAAATGAATGCACAGGCAAAATTTAAGGCAAGCCAGCTTCTTTGTTTTATCAGTCTGTGATCATAAAGTTAAACACAGGAACAGCATTAAGTGAAGGACCGGAAGATTTTCCATGAGAAGCTGTTTGATAAAAATACAAAGTGTTTCAGGCTGTTTCTTAATTAGTTTCAACACTGATTTAGATTAAAACAAAGCATCGTCAAATCTGAAAGCGAACGAGATCACTGTCTCTTTAGAGTTGAATAAATTATGCTGGGTCGGAGTTCAGTATACTCAAGACTGGGGATTATGATACTACAGCCATTTTTAGTGCCATTAAGTACTAATTCCATTGTCAACTTCAGCTAAACACGTAAATTTTCTGTTTTCTAACTAGCCGAAAGTAATTATAACAAACAAGTTCATTCAGTTTCAGTATTTCTTTTAAAAAAATATAAAGAAAAATATGAACATGTACGCAGAGAGGCTTCCTTTTACATAATTTTTGAGGGCAGAAACGAATTACCTCTATGAAAGGTAAAAAAAAAAAAAATTGCCAGTATGCTTCATATTTTCTTCAGTCAGCAGTCAGCCAACCTAGGAAGATTACTTTATCTAATTTTATTTATGCCAAGGAAAAATAATGCCCCATTTGTATATCATGCTTTCATTATAGCAAACTTTTTTTTTTTACATTTTCGTTATAGACACAGACTATTATGTAAGTACATAAACTGAGTCAAAATGCATGCAGAAAGACATGTTTATCAATCAAAATAAAGGATACGAAAATTATAGTTTACAACAATACTGAAATAAATTTAAATAACCTAGTAAGTGCAGCTTGGATCTGGCGATGCAAATCCGAACAGATGTAAGTGCTCCCTTAAGGTAAGAATCCCATGACAGTTTCCATGAGCTGAGTGCCATTGAGAGGACACATGAAATAGGTCTTTCCACAACTGCCGTGATTTAGGCCTACGGTTTTAGCCTCCCGGTACTCGCCGAGAGCTCCCAGACCTCTAACGTCCTCTCCTGGAGTCAGTGGTGCCCTGAGGTGGTTAAAATTAATTTTCATTATTTGACTTCTGGATCTGCGAGTAATGGAGAACTTGCACCACATGCCATCAAAAACCATAATTGAATTCATTATAGCTTGCTTCTTGCAGGGTGTCAGTTCCTAACCGAGTGGTGCGTGATTTAATGGGTTGTGTATTGACTGACTGTATACCAGACATCGAAAGGCTATTACTGAGCTGTGATTTATGATGAAATAGGATATTACAGTCTTAAGCGTGCTTTTAAAAACCTCCACGCACGGAAAACGTGTATAGCAACACTGACAATTACAAGTTATTGACCCATATCTAAAGACGAGGTAATTCAAAGAAAGAGGGCAGGAGTTAATAGAATGCAGAATTTGTAACAACGACTTAAAACAAAGGAAGCATTAACAGTGGATAACGTAAAATACAAATGACCCAGAGAACAATGCGAGAAAAGATTTTGGAAATAAGTATGGTCAGTTTCATAAAAAAAAACAAACTTTAAAAAGTCGCCCTTACAAAGGTACTGTAGAGTGAAAGATTTACAATATACTGATTGGAGATAATGTCTCCGTCATATCCAGATATAGTAGGATAAGGAAAGTATGTGATTTATATATGTATATATATGTGTGTGTGTGTGTGTGTGTGGAACTAATGGACACATGGGTGCTTGTTTCGTAGAAGTAAATTTCTGACTCACTTCGGGACCGAACTCCAGCCTTTCCAATGAGAGGCCAGGGCGTTACCAATTGACTCACAGGTGGTAAAAGAATTTGGAACCTAAGTACCCCAATACCTGAGGTGTTACCCTGTGTGGGTCAGTCGGTAACGCCTTGGCCCCTCATTTGAAAGACCGGGGTTTGGTCCCGATGTGAGTCAGGAATGTAAATATATATAAGATATATATACAGTATATATATATATATATATATATATATATATATATATATATATATATATATATATATATATATATATATATATATATATATATATATATATATATATATATATATACATATACATGAATGATAGTGCATTATATATTTGCAAACGAAAGCATACCTATTTATATGCACGATGTTAATATTCAAAACTCACCCCACAAGCTCGAGAATGGCAATCTCCTCGTCTATGAGATCACGTGGATTTTCTGCCGCCAACTCGCACATCAACCTCAGTCCACATCCCGTCACATCCTCCCGCCTTATCAGCTCCATCATTCTCTTGAGATTGTCCTGCCCGTCGTCATCTTCTCGGCCGTATCTAGTATACGTCTTCTTCCGCTGTTTCTTGTGCTTCATTTTGGTCCCTCGCCGCCTGGAAAAAAGAGCCGCCACTCCGGCTATGCCTAGCCCAACGGCGCCGGCTACTGCTACTGCTGCGCCGGCGGCTAAACCCGCGGAACCGATGGCGATGGTGTACGTTGTCATGTCAACGACCTTCTGGGACGAGAACTTTGCTGTAGCGAATAGATGTAATGTTAGACTAAGATGAGATGTAATAGACTCTTATCTAACACCGTGCTCTTGAACTATGGGCTTAAGCTTGTTGTGATATTTCAAAGTAGACCAATTCTCGGATGAGCACAAACGGAACAAGAGGAAATAAATGACAACGGATGAAACAAGAGCTGAGGAGATCTGATTGCTAATTTGTAACCTCATAAGCCCTTGGTTTTATTTTAATCAAATTACAAATTTTCAAGAGATAACTCATCAGTTTTGATTCTTGTGCATGCATTTTATCCTCATGAAGGATCAATGTCTTGACAAGATTTCACTCGGTGGAACATCGTATTTTATGTTAGTGAAAATACATCTTTCTGCTGAAGTGCTTGGAATCTCAGGAAAACCAGGGCTGTGTGGTCTTTTTTTGCTATACTTATTTGCGTACGAAAGCATTAAGCGACCATAACATTTCATACCCAATGCATTACTAGACGACCGATATAATGTATGGCATCTAAATCTGCAGCAGTTACCATTAGTTTCAAAGATGTTCAGGTTGTTGCAAAGGTTTGAAGACTTCTTAAAACCTCTGCCCTCTCGGTTTTCCGTCTATACAAATGTGGAGACGGGTGGAGCGTGCAAACAGTTGCATCTATCAAGACTAGTCCGAAGGAAAATGAACATTGCCTATTGTTTTCAACATAAGCCACTGTTCTATAAGGTACACTTCACAATAGGGTATTTGGATGTTATTTTGCCTAAACTCAGAATAGCCATATAAACAATGTATGCATATTTTGGTCCATGGAGATTCATCTGTGTTAAAATAGCAACCATTTATTTATGTTATATAAACCAACGGTTAATATTTGCGAAGACATAACTCAAAGCAATCATTGTGACTTACAGACAAGGTGTTATGATTTCACAAACGCTGTCATGTTGAAATTTCTTTAAATGTGCACTGTTAGATGCACTGTATTGATTGGGCATATATCAGATTAGATACAAATGGAAAATACAGAAAAAAATACAGAAGTCTGAAACGACAATGAAGAATGACATTCGAGAACAACAAAATCGATATCACTTACTCTGAAGAACTGTCACGATGTGGGTGACCTGGATGGAACTGAGTAGTCAGTATCAGACTCCCCAGTATTTATATATGATTATAGTCGATCCCCATACCTTCCCAGGGGGTCGAGCCTTCTTGTTTTGGGGGTGGCTGGATCTGGTCAACCAAACCTGATATCATCCGGGGTAACCTTATTGGAAGCTAACGAGCTGGAGAAGCTTCATGTCAAGGCCTTCATGCTCGTTGCCACACCCGACGAATAAGGGATTTTGAATGCGCTGTTACGCCGGAGAGGTATTTATTATTGTTGTGTTCGACGTGATTTCCTCTTTGAATTTCTGAAGCTGCAGTTAGAATGTAATTCTCTAAAGACGAACGTTTTACAGATCGTTCAAATGACCTAGAGCGTAAGACGATATTGCTCATACATATTTAATCTTCATTGCAATGGCGTACATCACTTGAACTTATTGATCTTGGTCATTAGTCACTGAAAACATGAATAAGTCTTCCTGCCGTTTTACTGTGATTTTCACCAAGAGTTAGCTGACTGGTTCTGTTTTGTCAACTACAGACGAAATGACTATTGGTCCTCGACACTTAGAATATTATTGGGCAGAACCATTTTATTTCCAATTGTAAAAATATTTACTAGATAAAGGTCCATTTGCCTTTATAAATTCATTCTTACTGTATGTAAGTGCGATAGTCCACGTGTAATAAACTCTACGTTTAGACCTAAAGCCATCCAGGTCTGGCTGTCCTTGCTCACCACTGAGAATAAAGGTATCCTAGTTCTAGCTTAGTCCTAGGATGAAGGTACTTTAATCCTAGCTTCGGGCTGGTACTAACTTTCCTAATATCGGACTTGCCGTTTTGACTTTCCTTTGCAGTACATTACAGTCTCTTTTCGACGGATCCAGAACGCTAATGTTGAATATACACATATATATATGTAAATATATATGTATATATATATGTAATATATATGTATATATACATATATAATATATATATGTAATATATATGTATATATACATATATATTCCAAACTTCCTTATTGGCTCTCAATATTAAAATACGTCCGAGAGCTAGAAAGTGACTCAGATCAGCGTCCACAACATCACAAGCTACTATTTTCGCAAGTCTTCCTAACTACTGTAGTCTCAGATTGCCCGAGACGTTTATTTACTTTCGTCCTGATTGCCTTACATAGGTTCCTTTTTTCAAGATTGCTAAAAAAAAAAAAATAATAAAAAAAATAAACTCAGATAACTAAAACTGCAGAAAAATTACAATAAAATTCACCTTCAAAGAATTCTCTTCCTTATTAAAAACAACATACCAAGTTTTCAAAGTGATATTCAAGTAAGAATATCACCTAAATTACAATCATCAGTTCAAGCACAATCTCCGGAACGAATGGCATTTACAGATTCCCCAAAATTACCGCAGAGAAATTGCGAGACCAAATTCCTTGACAAAATAGAAGTTTCAGTTACAAGCCTCAAACAAGACATGATTCCACTATCGTATGGTTAGTTATGAGTGACGAAATCTCAGTTATTTTTCCCCCACTTTTGCAGTGATGCAAATCAGGAAGAAAACAAGGGAAAAACAACCAGTGATGCGAAAATGATTGATATGGGTTTTACGTCTCATGGCGTTTGCTACATGGCTCTGAAGGCCGTTTATTCTATATATAAAAACACCGTTTAGGTTGCTCATGTGTCGTCATCGATATTATTGATAACGTATTGTTATTATTGCGGTTATTGTTATAATAATAATAATAATAATAATAATAATAATAATAATAATAATAATAATAATAATAATAGGAAAAAGACCTTCTTTAATACAGGTTTTGTTAAACAGAATGGCAGTTTTAACAGCATTTATTTTATATAGTAAAGCAATTGATAAGACGAATTGAACGTTTACTACATAAAATAAATGCTGTTGAAACTGCCATTCTTTTTAATAATAATAATAATAATAATAATAATAATAATAATAATAATCATCATCATCATCATCATCATCATCATCATCATCATCATCATTCGTGGAATCCAAGTTAAGAGACACAAAGAGAAATTCTCACCTTATTTTCATTGTTAACGCTCTCAGGCAGAAGAACCCTTTTATAAACATGCCGTTGCTAGATTTACTGCTCTTCTCTATGTTAAGGTTGCCTTTGAATAGTTTTGTTTCATATTGTACTGTAAAAAGTTGTTTTTTTTTAACTGTCTGTAGTGATATCACTCTAAACCTTGGCCATGTGACTAATTCAAATGAGAAATGAAATGGTTTTTCAAAATATTTGAGACCTTAGGACAGCAATTTTTCTGCCTTTAGTTTCTTGATTGTAAGTATGGCCTTATTTCTATAAACAAAAAAAAAAGTAAGTATACCTTAGTTTTACCAGACCACTGAGCTGATTAACAGCTCTCCTAGGATTAGACTTATTTTACGTGGCTAAGAACCAATTGGCTACTTAGCAACGGGACCTACAGCTTATTGTGGAATCCGAACCACAGTATAGCGAGAAATGAATTTCTATCACCAGAAATAAATTCCTCTAACTCTTCATCAGCCGGCCGCGGGAATTGAACTCCGGCCCATCAAATGACAGTCTGAAGCTCAACCGACTCAGCCAAAACAAAACTCTCTGAAAATAAGTCAGTGGTAGTTTCTTATTTCAAGGTGTCATGAGCCTAATTTTATTTTCCTTCGTACATTGCACACTAAGACACAGGAATGGCTGCTTCCCGTAGACCAGAGCTTCGCATTCATCTTGAGAGAATTTGGAAATATCATCACCTGAAAATTCATTTACAGTCTTGCAGCAAATGTCATGATGTATAAGTATTTGAAGTGTATTTCAACTTCAATGTTCATAGCTTGATACTTCCTTCTTTCTAATGAAAAGAAAACGTCGCAGTATAGTATAATTAATGGAAGATGAAACACAATGAATCTTTCGTTATTTCTGGCAACTTCAGACCGAAGCTCAGAGAATGAGTTGCGTCTAGCGTTACTGCTCTATATGGCAGGTCGCCTCAGGAGCTCTGTCAGTCTTATGATTGAATCCATCTGATCAATAAGCTCATTCATACTTATGGTCACGTACTAGATCTACTTAGGTTATCCAGGTCACATTCTGGGTACTTGCTACGATAAAGCTGTGAAGACGTTTTATAATAAAAGTAAAGTAAAATTACCTAAGAGAACTTTGCTTCGTTTCATCAGCTTTGCATCAATCAAATAGGTGTTGAAGTATTCATTGTGTATATAGTCTTTTCATATATTGACACTTGAATGAATATGCTTTTAAGAAATTATCCCCACCGGAGTAGCAATATTGTTTATAAAAGCCCGTGAATGGTTCGTGATTCATTTTATTTTTGGCCACACAAGTAGGGAATTACAATCAATATAATTCTTAAAATCCTCTCCCTCAAGAGTTGGGTCACACTGCTCGCATATTACGTGTCTTGCTAAAAGTGATGCGAATGGTTAAATATCAGGATAAATCTACAAAAATATTCTTATAGAACTGAGTAAAAGAAGAATGCTTTTCCTGTGCTCATAAGTGAAAAATCACATATGACTGATTGGTTTCACAGCAGTATAATTACCAGATGTAATAATATTGTGTCCACAAATATTACTGATTCTGCATAGATACAACAAACAAAGGAAAATAACATTGATTTAAGCCAAGGTCTTTAAACTCATGATCCACTTCAGCACAAGAAGTTCGAAGAAGATTTAAAAGAGAAACTAAAGGACGCCAATATATTTTTTTTTTCGTCCTTTACCTTGTATTATCCAAGTGCCTGAGTTAGTCCTGGACAACTGTTCATTACTTGAAGATTTCATTCAAATGTAATGACCTTTGTATGCATTAAGTGGTTATCGACGCCTTTCACCTTAGTTGTTGTTTGTGAAACCGAGTCTTCTTTGTAATCTCTCGTTTCAGTTATATTCGACTTGCTTGAACTACCTGTAAGTTGAGGTGACAGATCTTGCATTGTATAGCTTCACTTTTCTCGTGCTATGTAAATGTGTGTACATAAATGTGTATTTATATCTTCCATGTATATGGCCCTAAGCTGCAATAAAGGGATATTATATATATATATATATATATATATATATATATATATATATATATATATATATTATATATATGTGTGTGTATATATATATACACTGTATATATATATATATATATATATATATATATATATATATATATATATATATATATATATATATATATATATATATATATGTAGAATCTACTAGTCACTTTTACCAGACACATATGTAATTTTAATAGCCAGTTACAAGCATATCCAAAAAAAAAAAGCGCGATGAATTCGAGAAGTTAAGAGGGCATTGTGGCTATTAGAATTAGTGCTAGCTGAGAACGGTACACACCGTTCTCAGCTGAGCACTCTGCTGGCCCAGAGTTCGATTCTCCGACCGACCAATGAAGAATTAGAGGAATTTATTTCTGGTGATAGAAATTCATTTCTCGCTATAATGTGGTTCGGATTCAACAGTAAACTGTAGGTCCCGTTGCTAGGTAACCAATTGGTTCTTAGCCACGTAAAAATAAGTCTAATCCTTCGGGCCAGCCCTAGGAGAGCTGTTAATCAGCTCAGTGGTCTGGTTAAACTAAGGTATACTTAACTGTGTATATATATATATATATATATATATATATATATATATATATATATATATATATATATATATATATATATATATATATATAAAATATGTATGTGTGTATAAGCAGCTCGGCCTCTCAGAAGACGAGGCTGAATTATTTTCCCTACATATCATCACTCGCAGATAGGCACAACGTTTAGAAGTACTGTGGTGACGACCGTTTGATAATTATGGCTGCCATCTGCCTCTACACTGGAGCTCCTTGGCACGTTTTTCCTCAGAGAAAGTCTTACTCACGACAGAGGAATTATTCTCATAAACGCGTTGTAGACGAGGGCCCGAGGGAGGTAATGCGTGACATGTTGCATAGCAATTAAAGGTATTTTCTGGTTTCTAAAGTAAGTTGAATAACCCTCTCTCTCTCTTGCTCCTTCTCTCTCTCTCTATCTCTCTCTCTCTCTCTCTCTCTTGACTACTGGGAAAGACTACAATTCTTAAAATTATATAGTCTCGCAAGGAGAAGAGAACGCTATATGATAATACAGGCATGGAAACAGATTGAAGGAATTACCGAAAACATCATGGAGCTAAAATATCAGAAAGAGGAAGTAGAGGTAGATTAATAGTGCCCAAAACTATACCAGGAAAACTATGGAAAGCACACAGAACATTAATCCACTACGGACCAGCATCGAGCATGCAGCGATTATCCAATGCGTTACCAGCTCGTCTGAGGAACATATCAGGAGGGAGCGTAGACGTGTTTAAGAATAAGCTCGACAAATATCTAAGCTGCGTCCCAGACCATCTAAGATTGGAAAATGCAAAATATACCGGAAGATGCATTAACAATTCTCTGGTAGACATCAAAGGTGCCTCACACTGAGGGACCTGGGGCAACCCGAACGAACTGTAAGGTCTGTAAGGTAAGGTCTCTCTCTCTCTCTCTCTCTCTCTCTCTCTCTCTCTCTCTCAGGAAGTGGTGAAATTGTCTCAAATAGAGGCAGATAATAAAATAGGAAAATTGATACTTGCGGAAAAGAATTAGTTAGAATGTCTGTCAATGAGAATTTGAGAGCTAAAAAAATATTCCCAAATACGAGGGATTAGCCAGAGTAGAAATATACATAATCATATAATTAGAAAAACTCCTGTTTGCGGAAAAGGATAAGTTAAAATCTCTCCCAACGAAAATTAATATTTAGAAAAGATGTTTGTAAATAACAATGGATTATACAAATAACATATACAATTAATCTCTCTCTCTCTCTCTCTCTCTCTCTCTCTCTCTCTCTCTCTCTCTCTCTCTCTCTCTCTCAAAGCAAAAATAAAATCCTTACAACTATTATCAAGTTTACGAGTAGGTACGTTGCCTTTTAGTAAAAAAAAATAATAAAAATATCAAAATTACTGTTGCTGTAAAATTATAATAAAATGAACATACAATCGTATTAAAGAAATTAAAGAAGCTTGTAAAAATATAAATAAACGTCCATCACCAACTTTGAAATTTCACACAGAAGCTTTGTGTTTTCAGCAGACAATCACTTGAAGGTAAGAAAAAGCAAATTAACATGAATTCTTAGTTAGTCTTCCCTGTTATCGATTTGTGATCTATATTCTCATCCTTAGCAACGTTATTTGTGGTGCGTTCCATGTGTCTATGGCTTTTGACAAGTATGTTTTATATCCTTAACTCTTTCCCTACTTTGTTCCTCATTGGACGGGTGGGTATCGTTCTCAGCTAGCAGTCTGCTGGTCCCTCGTTCGATTCTCTGACGGGCCCATGAAGAATTAGAGGAATTTATTTCTGTTGATAGAAATTCATTTCTCGACGTAATGTGGTTCGGATTCCACAATAAGCTGTAGGTCCCGTTGCTAGGTAACCAATTGGTTCTTAGCCACGTAAAATAAATCTAATCAGTCTATGAAGCTATTCCCTTCTGATCCTTTCTTCTGAAATTCATTCTCAGTCTTTTTGTTTTTAGTTTTCTGTGAAAGAAAACTATTGTCTATCCGTCCGCACTTTATTCTATCCGAACTTTTTTCTGTCCGCACGTGTTCTGTCCGCCCCCAGATCTTAAAAACTACTGAGGCTAGAGAGCTGCAAACTGGTATGTTGATTATCCACCCTCCAATCATCAAAGATTCCAAATTGCAGCCCTCAAGCCTCATTAGTTTTTATTTTATTTAAGGTTAAGATTAGCCATAATCGTGCTTCTGGCAACGCAACAACACAGGCCACCACATGCATTTTCCTACCTTTCTGTTAATGACTATGAATTTGGTTGCCTTTTTCTACCTTTCCATTAACAACCATGAATTTGGTTGCATTTTTCTTCCTTTTCATTAAACCGTGAATTTGGTTTTATTTTTCTGCATTTCCGTTAATAACCGTGAATTTGGTTGCATTTAGCTACTTTCCCATTAAGAACCATGAAATAGGTTGCATTTTTCTATCTTTCCATTAAGAACAATGAAATTGGTTGCATTTTTCTACCTTCCCGTTAATAGCCATGAATTTGGTTGCTTTTTTTCTACCTTCCCTTTAATACCGTGAATTTGGTTGATTTTTTCTACCTTCCCGTTAATAACCATGAATTTACTTGCTGTTTTCTACCTTCCCGTTAATAGCCATGAATTTGGATGTTTTTTTCTACCTTCCCGTTAATACCATGACTTTGGTTAATTTTTTTACCTTCCCTCTGATAACCATGAATTTCATTGCATTTTTTATTTTCCCATTAATATGCATGAATTTGGTTGCATTCTTCTACCTTCTCGTTAATAACCACGAATTTGGTTGCATTTTCTATCTTCTAGGTAATAACCATGAATTTGGTTGCATTTGTCTACCTTCCAGGTAATTCCAATGAATTTGGTTGCATTTTTCTACCTTCCCATTAATAACCACGAATTTGGTTCCATTTTTCTACCTTCCCGTTAATAACCAAGAAATTGGTTGCGTTCTCTATCTTCCCATTAATAAACATGAATTTGGTTGCAATTTTCTACTTTCCCACCATACGCTAACCATGAATTTTGTTGCATTTTTCTACATTCCCATCATAATCTTGAATTTGGTTGCATTTTTCTACTTTCCCATTATAACCGTGAATTTGGTTGTATTTTTCTACCTTTTCATTTTATAACTATGGATCTGGTTGCATTTTTCTACCTTCCCGTTAATATCTATGAGTTTGGTTTCTTTTAACCTACGTTCATTTAAGTCCCGTTCACTGTTTATAGATATTATATAACATAATTAATCTCTACTACTGCCCTAATGTGCGCTATTAGTAATTATGTCTAACCAGGTGGGAACTGATTAAATATTTCTCCAACAGATCTTGATAATTTCAGTCTTAAAATCCGGCTCTTCCTGATGTTGTTCATAACAATAATAATATCAGTGCAACCTGGTTTAGGTCATTTGTCCTTCCATTACTAGAATACTGTTCTAAGCAGACATCCACATCTTAGAATACTGTTCTAAGGTGTGGATGTCTGCTTCTGCTAGAGAATGATCTCTTTTATAGACAGATTGGTTCGTGGTGGGAGGTTTCTGTTTCCTAACACCAACAGTTACGACTTGGACAATCGATGGATGGCCTCTTGTTTGTCATAAGTCTTTCACATTCACCATCGATCCCCTGATTCCCTTTTCCTGCCAAGGTCGACCAGATATGCTTAACACCAGCACAAATCTGCAGCATATGTGCCTTGCTGTCGAATTCCGAATTCCTCAGTTTCAGAGGACCTTTATTCCTCGCACCGTTGGACTGTGGAACGCTCTCCCTAAGGACGTTCTGCAATTGGAACCTCAAGAGTTCAAGCGAAGATGAAACGCATTGTTACCCTGTAACATTTCTTGTTTTAATAATGACTCGCAGTTTTATCTATTTATTATTAATTTGTTATTTTCTTTTTCTTCTTTAAGAACTGGTCTCTTCTTTCTGTATTCTTTATTACCTTCTGTTACTTTTTCCGAATGGACACCGTATTCGATGGAAGCCTGAATTTCAAGCCCGTGTGGACTTGTTCCATGTGAACAGGGTCATGTTCTGAAAGATAAGAATAATGTCTATAGATTCTCGATATCGTCATTAATTCCAAAACCATCTTATCAAAGTTGACTAAAATTCGCTTGTCTTCGTTAACTTTTGATGCAACTTAACTTGCGTTGATCACGTCAAAAAGCAGAGCAGTTTTTTTTTTTTGTAGTAAAAATTAAATAAATGATCAACTTTAGAATATTTTGGAAATGGTAAGAAACCAACCCAAGAAGTGACCAAACCTGACCTAATTTAGGGAATACGCTAATTTCTACATTATAACTATTACCTTTTTTTATAGACCAGCCTGTTTTTATATACTGATTTCAACTGACGATATAGCAACTGGTGAACCTACCTGAGTGGTAGTAAAAAAACAACATTAACAACAACAATGATAATAATAATAATAATAATAATAATAATAATAATAATAATAATAATAATTATTATTATTATTATTATTATTATTATTATTATTATTATTATTATTATTATTATTCATAAAAGTCTCATAATAGTATGAGTCACTAAAATGGTGAAGAAATCCACAGTTTTGCAGATGTAAATATATATTTTAGGAATACAAATATACATACAAAACAAGAGCTTTCGAGAACCTGGTCGATTCTCCTTCTCAATCTAGGACGGAGAATCGAGCAGGTTCTCGAAAACCTCTCTTTTTATATATATATGCATATATATATATATATATATATATATATATATATATATATATATATATATATATATATATATATATTCTAAAATATACATTCAAAAATCTACACCTCTGTGGATTTCTTTATTATTATTATTATTATTATTATTATTATTATTATTATTATTATTATTATTTATTATTATTATTTAAACAAAATCTTAGTATACTAAAGCAAAATAAGGCAACCCAACTAAAAATAAATGGAGGTAAAGTAAGACATAACTCAACTGTAAAATTGTTCTGCACAATAGCACTGTCAGTGGTGTAACGCCTGAAAAATTGCCGTTATGATCCGTTTGTGGGTTTCAGAAATCGAAAATGACAGAGGCTAAAAATCAATTCTTCTGTGACTTTAGAGTCATGATCAAGGCTGCAGACCTTGCGTAACGCTTCGGGTGACAATGAAGTGATGGCTTGCTTCCTAGCAAATATATGCGTCTGTCTGCAAATACCATCGTTACTTATTGTTATTATTGCCATATAAAACCGTGGGGAAACAAGTGCATCAGCTTTCAAATGAAGGCTCATACGCGGTATTAAGAAAATGAATACATAAAGACAAACTTATAAATTAACAGATATTTACATACAAAAGCCTAAGTACTGATCAGAGAAAATAGGAGTACCGTACATACAACTAGAGGTAAGGAAGAAAAGCTTAATTCACGTATACTTAAAGTCACCCGTCATTTTCGTGGCTTACATGTGACGTTAAACTCCGGCAAAACTAAGACTTTAATTACCAGTCGACCTCAAATTAACAGTCACACCGAACATGATAATCCTCGCCGAAGAGTCGTATTCGTAAGCCAGTTCACTTGCTTCTCATCGTCTACTGTATTAAAAAACGAAATAAATTCTTTAACATACCATCGGTTAATGATTCCTTGTGTACCCAAAAAAATGTGCCACTCGGAAATTTTTATAACACTGCTATGGTGAGATATTCTATCTTAAGTTTTCTTCTTTATATGCATATTGACGTTTATTTTTTCAGCACAGCTATAATCTCACTGCACAATGACAGACATGCTTTAGCCTCTGAATTGACAACAAAACCTCCCGCATTCCAGGTAGTAATAAACAAAACAAAATGCTTCTGGACTGCAAGCAAGATCTAGAGAATACACGTACTCTCTAGACCTTGGGTTGAAGTGTAGTGTGCCAGTTAGCTCAGAATCTGGAGAAATGGATGAAGACAGAGATAATGTATGCACAGTAAGTACTGCCTGTTTCTGAGTGCAGGTGATATTTTATGGAGGCAAACGTTCCCGAAAAAGCTTTAAAATATTTTCCAGTGGTCTCAAAGATGATTTAAAGTTGAGTTACGGATCGGATCAAAAACGATACTTGACACGAATACCCTCATGATAACAATCTACATTGAGATATAAAAAGGACAAAGTGTTCTTTTGATTTGTTTAATCTATTTTTAAAAAAGTTATAATGATATGTAGATTTAACGTCACGGCCTAAGAGGCAGAGTAACTTTCTGGATTCTGGTCCTACATAACCGACCCCTGATTTCATCGAGTCTCGTGTTCGGTCACATTTCATAAGTTCTTTTCCGGAAGGAACTCGCGCTATCGCCTTATTGCCTGCACCTTTAGAATTGGTGAGTGATACTCTCTTTCCAGAAAACCAATACCCATAATCCGCTCAGGCACCGTGATGCCCTGCTACCCAGCATCATTGTCTTCTATTGCTTATACTGGACGAATGAGGAAAGTCTTGCCGATGGTCGAAAGACTAAGAAAGGCTATGCAATGCTACTTCAAAATACAAGGAGACACGACTTTAGTTTTCCTTAAGAAAAACTATAAATGCACATCTTCATTTGTTTTATGCCTCGTGATTATTTATGTTATTCCTTTAGCTTTCTTTACCACAGTGCTTTTAGGTATGATAAAATGACTTCCTTGTGAAACCTCGGTTGTAATTTATGTTCTCGTATATTTTGAATACCGCTAATAACGAGAACTGCGGTCTTCGTAATTACTGTAAAGTAAGAAAGGATGAGGCGATAAGTAAATAAACAAGAACAACACATTAGTGTCTTATGTTGCAAAGACTTCCCGGTACCTTGTCAGAGCTTAGCCAGTGACAAAAACCCAAACTGTTGTAATGAATGATACGAGATTTACAAGGCCCGTTCAAGAGTTGTGCAACCAGAAGCTGTTTTATATTATTACTCCCAGTGGTCTGGAACAAGGCAGGATTTTTGTTTCGTTTCTCGTTATTTATTTATTTATTTATTTATTTATTTATTTTTTATTTATTTGCTCAAGATGTGAAAAATTCATTTTATGTCAAAGGCAAAGACACTAATGTTTCTGCATGATGACTTTAGCTAAATACTGTAACTGAGTTCCATTTCTCCGAGTGGTGTGAATTTCAACCAAATAGCAGGCAATTGTGACTTGTACTTATTTTTTGCAACTAGCCCTTGTTGCCTTACAAGATAAAGAAGAAAAAACCACATGTAGAGTTTTAACGTTCTAGAGGATATGTTTATAATGAATACAAAGGAATCAATTACAATTCCTCTCCCAAAGAAAAAAAAATTGGGATTGGGGCGATTGGGTGAGGTCAGTGTTGGGTTTGGGACTAGTTCTAATGGTCACAAAACCAAACGAGTAAAAAATGCGCCGAAGTTTCTTCGGCGCAATCGAGTTTTTTGTATAGCATATAATCCAGGCCAGCGAAAATAAATCTTCCTTTCGGTGGTCTCGGTATAATGCTGTATGAGCCGCTGCCCATGAAACCTTAACCACGGCCTGGTGGTGGCCTGTCCTATGTTGTTGCCAGACGCACGATTATGGCTAACTTTAACATTAAATAAAATAAAAAAAATACCGAGGCTAGAGGGCTGCAATTCGGTATGTTTGATGATTGGAGGGTGGACGATCAACGTACCAATTTGCAGCCCCCTAGCCTCAGTAGTTTTTAAGATCTGAGGGCGGACAGAAAAATTGTGGACAGAAAAAGGCGGACGGACAGACAAAGCAAGCACAAGAGTTTTCTTTTACAGAAAAATGTAATGTGAAATTAGCATAAACTACATTTGAAAGCCAGGTATCATGCATACCAACCGGGCTACGCACAGTTCCCGTCATGCATTTCGGCACACTTCGCGGTGGGCTGTGTTTAAGGAGACAGTTACTGGAAACTCCACGCAGTAGCGGTTAACGTCCCGCTGCAGATCAAACATTGAAGTCGCCAAACAATCAAAGAACGTTCGTCAAATGAGAGCAATGATAACTGAAAACTAAAGTTGGAAACACTATATTCTCATAATTAAATAAAATCCTTTCTATCGTGACGTGGCTATACATTTTTTCGCCTTTCTCTCTCTCTCTCTCTTTCTCTCTCTCTCTCTCTCTGCATAACTTTTTTGGAATAAGAGTATTCCTTCCTTCCTTTACTTGGTTGAACACTTTCGGTAAGTCATTCCTCTGACAGCTAGTTCTTGTTACTATCAAATCAGTTTCTGTGGGTATGCCATATTGATATTGGTGTCATATTGATAACACATTGAGGGAAGTAATCCATGTGATGATAAGACAATGTATTGATGATGAAATACCGTTTCTGGGTGACCTGGTCTCTGCCTTCGTTATGACACGAATATCTCACCGGCATCACGTGTGTCTATATTTGTGGTCGTCAGCCTCTTTGGGGGTTGATTTATAAATCACTTTCAGCAGCCATTTCGAAATTGTGACTTTTACATTGCTTTGCGATACTGTCATTACATATTACCGTGAGGAATTTTTTACATTCCTTTTGTTTCTATTAAGTAGAATGGTCATTATAGGGTAAAAATCAGCGCAATGAGGTAAATGAATGAATGATATTTTTTAATTTTTGACAAAAGTCAAATACATAGTCAACCATTTATATACATACACATACATACATGCACATATATATACACATATATATATACATATATGTAAGTATATACATATATATGTATATATCTTATATATAAAAGTGAGCGTTTGTATGTATGTATATTTGTTTGTAACTTTGTGCGCTATAGAAATCCTAAACGCTTGACCAATCTGGACAAAATTTGGCACTTGGCCATCATTGACCCATCCCCCTTCCCCAGCCCTCTTCCCCCTTCCCTTTGAAACTTATGTGGTAAATAAATTCTACGTGTTTATCATACCTCATTTCATGTACTTGAGACCAAAGGAATATATTACTGAAAATACTTGTCAGTCATCTCAGTAAAACCTGGATAAAAGGGACAGACAGCACAGTAACAGCTGGATAAAAGGGATAGTCACCACAGTAATACTTGAATAAAAGGGACAGACATAACTGTAACATCTGTTTAAAGGTGTCAGACAGTACAGTAATATCTGGATAAAATGGACAGTCGCCACAGTAATACCTGGATAAAAGGGACAGGCAGTACAGTAATGCCTGGTTAAATGTGACAGTAAGGACAGTAATACCTGGATAAAAAGCTCAGTCACCACAGTCATACCTGGATAAAACGGATAGTCACTAAAGTAATACCTGGAGAAAAGGGACAATCACCACAGTAATACCTGAATATAAAGAATACACAGAACAGTAATATCTGGATAAAAGGGACAGTCACCACAGCAATACCTGGATAAAAGGGACAGACAGTACAGCAATACCTGGTTAAAGGTGACAGACAGTACAGTAATATTTGTTTAAAGGTGTCAGACAGTACAGTAATACCTAGATAAAAGGGACGGTCACCACACTAATACCTGGATAAAAGGGACAGTCACCACAGTAATACCTGGATAAAAGGGACAGTCACCACAGTAATGTCTGAATAAAAGGGACAGTCATCACAGTAATTTCTGGATAAAAGGGACAGTCATCACAGTAATACCTGGATAAAAGGGATAGTCATCACAGTAATTTCTGGATAAAAGGGACAATCACCACGGTAATACCTGGATAAAAGGGACAGTCATGACAGTAATACCTGGATAAAAGGGACAGTCATGACAGTAATACCTGGTTAAAAGGGACAGTCATCACAGTAATACCTGGATAAAAGGGACAGTCATCACAGTAATTTCTGGATAAAAGGGACAGTCACCACAGGAATATCTGGATAAAACGGACAGTTACCACAGCAATACCTGGATAAAAGGGACAGACAGTACAGTAATGCCTGGTTTAAGGTGACAGACAGTACAGTAATACTTGTTTAAAGGTGTCAGACAGTACAGTAATACCTAGATAAAAGGGACAGTCATCACAGTAATACCTGGATAAAAGGGACAGTCACCACAGTAATACCTGGATAAAAGGGACAGTCATCACAGTAATACCTGGGTAAAAGGGACAGTCACCACAGTAATACCTGGATAAAAGGGACAGTCATCACAGTAATACCTGGGTAAAAGGGACAGTCACCACAGTAAAACCTGGATAAAAGGGACAGTCACCACAGTAATGTCTGGATAAAAGGGACAGTCATCAAAGTAATACCTGGATAAAACGGACAGTCACCACACTAATACCTCGATAAAAGGGACAGTCATCACAGTAATTTCTGGATAAAAGGGACAGTCACCACAGTAATAACTGGATAAAAGGGACAGTCACCACAGTAATACCTGGATAAAAGGGACAGTCATCACAGTAATACCTGGGTAAAAGGGACAGTCACCACAGTAAAACCTGGATAAAAGGGACAGTCACCACAGTAATGTCTGGATAAAAGGGACAGTCACCACAGTAATTTCTGGATAAAAGGGACAGTCATCACAGTAATACCTGGATAAAAGGGACAGTCATCACAGTAATACGTGGATAAAAGGGACAGTCATCACAGTAATTTCTGGATAAAAGGGACAGTCACCACAGTAATACCTGGATAAAAGGGACAGTCACCACAGCAATACCTGGATAAAAGGGACAGTCATCACAGTAATACCTGGATAAAGGGGACAGTCACCAAAGCAATACCTGGGTAAAAGGGACAGGCAGAACAGTAATGCCTGGGTAAAAGGGACAGACGGAACAGTAATACCTGGATAAAAGGGACAGTCATCACAGTAATGCCAGGATAAAAGGGACAGTCACCACACTAATACCTGGATAAAAGGGACAGTCACCACAGTAATTTCTGGATAAAAGGGACAGTCATCACAGTAATACCTGGATAAAAGGGACAGTCACCACAGTAATTTCTGGATAAAAGGGACAGTCATCACAGTAATACCTGGATAAAAGGGACAGTCACCACAGTAATTTCTGGATAAAAGGGACAGTCACCACAGTAATTTCTGGATAAAAGGGACAGTCACCACAGTAATACCTGGATAAAAGGGACAGTCACCACAGCAATACCTGGATGAAAGGGACAGTCATCACAGTAATACCTGGATAAAAGGGACAGTCACCACAGTAATACCTGGATAAAAGGGACAGTCACCACAGTAATACCTGGATAAAAGGGACAGTCATCACAGTAATACCTGGGTAAAAGGGACAGTCATCACAGTAATACCTGGGTAAAAGGGACAGTCATCACAGTAATACCTGGGTAAAAGGGACAGTCATCACAGTAATACCTGGGTAAAAGGGACAGTCATCACAGTAATACCTGGATAAAGGGGACAGTCACCAAAGCAATACCTGGGTAAAAGGGACAGGCAGAACAGTAATGCCTGGGTAAAAGGGACAGACGGAACAGTAATACCTGGATAAAAGGGACAGTCATCACAGTAATGCCAGGATAAAAGGGACAGTCACCACACTAATACCTCGATAAAAGGGACAGTCACCACAGTAATTTCTGGATAAAAGGGACAGTCATTACAGTAATACCTGGATGAAAGGGACAGTCATCACAGTAATACCTGGATAAAAGGGACAGTCATCACAGTAATTTCTGGATAAAAGGGACAGTCACCACAATAATACCTGGATAAAAGGGACAGTCACCACAGTAATTTCTGGATAAAAGGGACAGTCATTACAGTAATACCTGGATGAAAGGGACAGTCATCACAGTAATACCTGGATAAAGGGGACAGTCATCACAGTAATTTCTGGATGAAAGGGACAGTCACCACAGTAATACCTGGATAAAAGGGACAGTCACCACAGTAATTTCTGGATAAAAGGGACAGTCATCACAGTAATACCTGGATAAAGGGGACAGTCATCACAGTAATACCTGGATAAAAGGGACAGTCACCACAGTAATTTCTGGATATAAGGGACAGTCATTACAGTAATACCTGGATGAAAGGGACAGTCATCACAGTAATACCTGGATAAAAGGGACAGTCATCACAGTAATTTCTGGATAAAAGGGACAGTCACCACAGTAATACCTGGATAAAAGGGACAGTTACCACAGTAATTTCTGGATAAAAAGGACAGTCATCACAGTAATATCTGGATAAAGGGACAGTCACCACAGTAATACCTGGATAAAAGAGACAGGCAGAACAGTAATGCCTGGATAAAGGGACAGACGGAACAGTAATACCTGGATAAAAGGGACAGTCATCACAGTAATGCCAGGATAAAAGGGACAGACAGCACAGTAATATCTGAATAAAAGGGACAGTCATCACAGTAATGCCAGGATAAAAGGGACAGACAGCACAGTAATATCTGAATAAAAGGGACAGTCACCACAGTAATGCTTGTCAGTTCACACACGACTGTTTGAAGGGTGAACATTCGCATGGAAAAGTAGAACTGTCAGTCGGACCGTCAACACAAACCCCTTCTCTTCTTCCCTCTTTCTCCCTTTCCCTTCTACCTCCCCCTTCCCTCTTCCCTCCCCCTCACCTTTTCCTTTTCCCGCCCCTTACAAGTAGACTGTCATTCAGTTTTCTCGGGCAAAGCCAGGCTGGTCAGCTAGTATGTATATATATATATATATATATATATATATATATATATATATATATATATATATATATATATATATATATATATATATATATATAATGAAAATGTGATCACCGACCAGAGAGAAAACTAAGAAACATATCTAGTTACGGAAGATAATTTTCCAAAATAAACTTATGAACAGTAAGACGAATTTCCTAAAAATAATGAGTAACTTGCTATATACGTTCCCTGAAGCTGAAAAACTTTGAAGACAACATAAAACTTGACGGTAAGCTACCAAGCAAGGGTACAGTACTGTACCTGCAGTTAAGTACCTGGTTCGTTTGTTTGTTTGTTGTTAATGAAACCACACAAATAGCCAGAAATGACTCTTGGCATCCAATCCATGAAAGGTGAGCCCAGGCAACAAGTGATCACATTTTTGTAGACATGAGAATAAGATGTTTAGGGAGAAGGTACCCTTTGGGTATGGGCTGCCCTTCTATTGCACACTTAAAAGGCCAGCAATCTCAGCAACATTATAGCGTATTTAAGTAAAGCAGATTATAGTAATCAAATTAATTCGTAAACTTCAAAGACATTCTAGTTGGAGGTTATGTTTATCTTTAACCTGCACAATTTCGTTAGAATCTTGCCAGCTCACTGTATCCTGGCAATAAAAATATTTGCACGTAGGGGTTTGTCACGAAGGTATGAGTTTTATTATTAGGAGCCAGACGGGACCATCAGTTTGTAAAGCGAACAAATTTAAAATGCAGAAAGCTTATATAAAAATAGGAGAAAAGAGCAAAGGGATGAAGCAAGAGATAGTGATTAGTCATGAAATCAGTCAACTTGCACAATTTAACAAGTAAGCATAAATAAACAGATATAAAGTGGAAAGCAATTTTTTTTTGCCTGGATTCAAGCACGGGAATTTAAACGCACAACTGTGATAGGTCAAAGCACAGAAGTTCTGGCACGGTGAGGTCACTGGATATATGGTCAATCACGGTAGAAGGCAGCTAAACGGGCGCCTAGGATGACTAAGCAGCCGCGGAGAGCGTGACACGACTAGAGTGAGAGGATGATGAAGCACTTGCTACGATGAATCTTTCAAGGAAATATATTTGTCATTATATATATACATATATATATGTGTGTGTATATATATATATATATATATATATATATATATATATATATATATATGTGTGTGTGTGTGTGTGTGTGTGTGTGTATACATATGTGTGTGCGTGTGTTCGTCGTGTATTCTTTCAACATGACGGCATTCCTCCAGAGAAAGTGAAACGCAGCAGTCATTGCCAATGTCTTAATTTAGATTATGAATCATGCACGCTATTAGAAGTAATCATTTCATACTCATTCACAGAAGGTTCATCAGAAACATATCAAGTCTCCCCCCACCCCCCGCCCCCGCGACTCCCCACCCACCCACACACTGTGACACATCACCATCTTTCTCATTTAACACGAACACTCTCCCTCTTTCCAGTGTCGCTTTCACGACACCTACCCAACCCCTTTCATTCCTTTTACTGTACCTCCAGTCATATTATCATTCTTCCATCTTACTTTCCACCCTCTCCTAACAATTATTTCATAGCGCTGAATGACCTCACAGGTCCCAGTGCTTGGCCTTTGGCCTAAACTCTATGTTCCATTCCATTCCTTCAAGGTCTTTCTCTCCTTCCTTCTAAAACTTCTGAGATGTAAGACACTAACCTATCATCGGCAATTCTTCCCACAAAACCAGACCACCTCGAAATACTCTGAGTCTTCCTTTTACATATTCTAACCTTTTTACCAGTTCTACTTACTCCTGAATTTCTACCCTTATTAATCCTTCCCATTCCCCATGTACTACATTCAACATCCACATTTCGCTTACATTAAGATTGGTTATATCCACAATTCTCTCTTATATTCCCATCTAGGCTTTCATAGAAAAAAAAATTGAGGATTTTAGTGTCTTGATAAACCATAGCTTCCATAAAAAAAACCTTGAAAGTGAAACTGTAAATTTCATATCACGAAAACCTTGAAGGCAGATACGATAATAATGGACAAAACCGTATCTTTAAAAAAAAAATATTCATCACTATCTGAAGATTCCTGTTATCTACAACTAAGAGAGCATTATTTTGATAAGGTTATCAAGCATTTCAGTAAGATTATAAAATCAATTTTGAATGACAAAAAGTCTTTGATTGGTTCATTGAGCTTTAAAAGATCTTCAATTCCTTGTTAATATGGTTTAAGTAAAATTGACAAACCAGGTAATCCTGTAAAATCTGTAATTAATGTAACTGTAACTATTAATTATTAACTGATCGTTGATAATACGGCGGATAATACTAATTCCTCACTCTGAAAGGCATAGTTTTGAAGCCATGAGTGCAAGTTATTCCTAAGGTGAGGTTAATCTGATGTTAATGGGTTCTTTGGAGCTTAATATTTGAGTGTGTAAAAGCTCACATGTAAAGTGTTAACAAAACTATCATATAATAATGCGCGCACGCACACACAAGCATATATATATATATATATATATATATATATATATATATATATATATATACATATATATATATATATATATATATATATATATATATATATATATATATATATATATATATATATATATATATATATATATATATATATATATATATATTATTGTGTTAGGCTTCAATGAGGCAGGATGGTTTCTATTCCAGATTCTGTAACTGACAAAGTACAATATACCAAGTACTAGCTTTCGAAGATATACAGTCTTCGTCATCAGGTACTCGATGAAGAAGTCTTTTTCTCTCTGAAAGCTAGTACTTGATAAATTGTACTTTGTCAGTTAAAGATTCTGGATTATAAACCACCCCATCTCACTGAAGCCTAAGACGAGTATTGAATTGAATATAGAATTTAGACCAAAGGCCAAGCACTGGGACCTATGAGGTCATTCAGCGCTGAAACGGGAATTGACAGTAAAAGTTTGAAAGGTGTAACAGGAGGAAAACCTCGCAGCTGCAATATGAATTAATTGTTAGGAGAGGGTGGAAAGTAGGGTGGTAGAAAGAGAATATGAAAGGAGGTCTAGTAAAAGGAACGAAAGTGTTGAAGCTAGGGGCCGAAGCCACGCTATAAAGAACCTTAATTAATGCCTACAGTGCACCACGTGAGGTGCACTGACGGCGGCCTAACAAGAGTAGTGGGAATATAAATGCCTGACTCACGTTCAGGATCGAACCCAGGTTTTTCAGTTAAAAGGCAAGTAGGTCATACAAGAGAAGTAGGAATATATTTACACATAATGAAGTTGTGTGGCTGTTTTGTGATACACACACACACACACACACACACACACACATATATATATATATATATATATATATATATATATTATATATATATATATATATATTATATATATATATATATATTATATATATAAATATATATATATATATATATATATATATATATATATATATATATATATATATATATATATATATATATAAGTTTTGAGCGGAGTATTTGCAATAGAATAAAGCCCCCTCATATATGAGACGGGAGAGGAAAAGTGACACTTGTAGTATGACCATATTATTTATAGTTGCTGATCAAGAGAAGCTTCA
>NC_089744.1:19352500-19540000 GCF_040412425.1 Macrobrachium rosenbergii
TGTCGACAGGGCAAGCTATAATTGTAAGTAGATAACTTTACTATAATAGCTAGACATGATTGAAATAATGTATTTAGAATTTTTTTTTTACAATAGATTTGAAGCTAAAAGGAATATGGTTACTGTTATTATTCAGAAGATAAACCCGTATTCATTATGGAACAAATCTTCAGGGCCATTAAGTTGAATTTCAAGCTTAGCTGTGGCCTTGCACTCGTTAGGCCCGAGTTCGACTCTCCGCCCGGCTAATGAAGAGTTAGAGGAATTTATTTCTGGTGACAGAAATTAATTTCTCGCTATAATGTGGTTCGGATTCCACAATAAGCTGTAGGTCCCGTTGCTAAGTAACCAATTGGTTTTTAGCCACGTTAAATAAGTCTGATCCTTCGGGCCAGCCCTAGGAGATCTGTTAATCAGCTCAGTGGTCTGGTAAAACTAAGGTATACTTAACTTCCAAAGAACATGATGTTCATTTGAAAGAAATTACAGAAGCCTAGAGGATATACAGATAGATGGGATCATTTGTTAGAAAAAACTAGATAAATTAATAAAATAATTAGATAAAATAAATGAATTATCAGAATATAAAGTGAATTGTTTTAGGGTGGTAATGTTGCATCTTCACTTGAAATTTTTGGGTTCTAATTGCACAACATCCTCAGGGAGACTATTCCACAGTCCAACAGTCTGGAGGAATGAAAGACCTCTGGAACTGAGAAGTTCGGCAGCGTGGCACATTTACTGCATATCGGCGCTGCTGCTCATCAATTCTGGTTGCTCTCTGCTGGAAGAGAGCACCAGTGATATCGAAAGTTCTCTGATAAAATACAACTTAAGGAAAATTGACAAACGGGAGACCTTCCTTCGATGGACCAACTCATGACTGATCGTGTTAGGACACAGAAACGTACCCCACGAACCAATATATCTAAAAGAGATAAATCTTGGGAGAAGCGGACATCCACAACGGAGAACAATTCTGGTAAAGGGACAAATAACCTAATACAGGTTGCATTGATTTTGTCATTGTCATGAGACTATATGAGGCCTTCCTTATCATACCTAAGTCAGCGCTTAGGTTTTCAAAAGGTAACAGTAACAGATTAAGAATCAATTAAGCTTTCAACTCCTCCAAAAGTGAACGTTAGATGCAAATAATGAAAACCAGTTTAGGATGGCCCAGGTTTAAGTACTTAGTCCTGGGCTTCGTGGACATTGCGGAACCAGTGATAAAACAGGTTTTGTTAGCCCGGCATTCATCGTCTGCATTTAGGGTTAAAATATTTTTGGCATGATTTCTCTCTCTCTCTCTCTCTCTCTCTCTCTCTCTCTCTCTCTCTCTCTCTCAAATTCAGAGGTGAATTTGAATTGAGTTTTTATTACTTGAAGGATATGCGACAAAAAACCAAGTCATTTTCACTCTAATAATATATTTGATAACTTTATTTAAAGTTACGATATTTTATTTCCCGATTTCCCGGAGACTTCCCTCATTTAATAATGATAACGAAAGATCCATTTACTAAAACTAATCAGTAGTAGACGACCAAGGTACGAAATAAAAGTAGAATAAGACAGAAGAAAAGCAAAAGGAGAATACCTAAATGTTTAATATCTTTAAAGCAAAATATCCGACGTAATATATAAGCTACTTCCATACGAGAAACACCTCAGAATTTAAGTTAATTAAAAACGGTCATATTTACTTCTGGTGTAGATATCAAATGATTTCTTAAAACTTGAATACCCTTTATT
Source organism: Macrobrachium rosenbergii (assembly GCF_040412425.1). Classification (NCBI taxonomy): domain Eukaryota; kingdom Metazoa; phylum Arthropoda; class Malacostraca; order Decapoda; family Palaemonidae; genus Macrobrachium; species Macrobrachium rosenbergii. The sequence continues at coordinate 19,354,256 of NC_089744.1, forward strand.
TTCCTCTTTATGCGAGTATGCCCATGAGAACTAAGAAGCCTTAAAGCTATTAATATAATGAAGTATTCCACTGATCACATAAGTTTACCGGGATCTTTCCTAGATAGTGCCCGCCACGGGTTTTAACCCGGTACGTATCCACCTTTGCGGCGTGTTTAGTACAAGCCCGTTAGGGATTACTGCAAAAACATAAACAAAAGACTGTAGATATCATAAAGATATTGACCCCCAAGAAATATTAGTCCTAGAGAACGACCGCCGAAAACCCTTGGGGGTCACTGCCTAGGAAAGATCCGTTTTGGGTATAAATAATATTTATACAGATAAAACCAAACCTGAATTGTACAAGAAACCTTTAAAACGAACTCGTTTTAAAGTGGCGGTTATTCAACACCACAATAAATATCAATATGACTACTACAGCTCCGAAAGCATAATAACCCTAGAGACTATCGAATCAGGAAAACTGGTAAAACAACATAAATAAAAAAAAGAGGTCACAGCTTATTTAGTCTCAGCCTCTTGCTCAACATTTCCGTTTCCAGGGGAAGCTCTCTGACTTCCCTGCAAGCTGCATTTGATCAACATGTCGTTGCAGTCGACAACCAGGTCGTTTATTGAAAATTTGTAGAGGTCTGGTGTCTTGGCAGCTTGACTTTTGGGTGGGTTGGAAGATCTGTGGAAAAAAAGAAAGAAACTTTAGTCTTCGTTAATTCTGATATTGGTAAATACTTTGTTTTACTGTGTATTTACCAGTGGGTGATGTTTGAAGCAAAGATTTTTTACGAATGGCCTCCTTAATGCCCACACAATACAAATATGTAGCGAACAGTATCATGAGACTAATTTGAACTTCTTTAAGTGAGAAATTAAGCATTCTTTTTCTTCATTCATTAATCCCTGGCACATACTAGTATATATCAGGGCATATTCCTATATTTTTAAAAAGTAATGTTAATAAAGATTTTATGAACTTAATTTCTAATGGGAATTGAACGAATAATCTGTAGTCTCTGCTTTTTGGATTTTCTTGTATGAGTCAAATCTACAGAAGCTGGAATCTTTCGATAGGACCCAAATTTTGGCAAACATCTCTACTTCATAAAACTCTTGATAAATCCAGGTAATTAACATTTGTGTTTTTACCTGTCAAAGTAAAAGGAAAAGAAATTCTCTGGATCTATTTCTTTTTTCTGAGCCACAGAACTAATGATAATAAATCAACTCTGAAAAAAATCACCAAACAGCACACCTCGGAACCAGCAATTTAGGCTTACATTACGAAGTTGCTGTCTTGCACGCGATGATTTCTCTTGCTGTCGACGCTCAAGGCTAATGTCTCACATATCTCTTGGAAAGCACAGGGATCCTTGTATCCGTATTCAGGGTCATTAGCACCGTTGCGCTCATCATCAACGTAGTACACGTCGTCGTAGTCATTAACGCGATCTACAGTTAGACCGTCTTCATTAGTAGGCGCTTCGAGTTCTAGTCCCAGTTGAGGGTCAGTGTTATGAGACGGGGCGCCCTCTACCCGAGCAACCAGAGCGATGGCTATCAGCGCCAGCACAGCGGCGGTGGATGATTTGCTTGTTGGTGTCATTCCGACCTGTACATTTATAACATATTAGTGTCTTTTGCATAGCTCTGTTATTTTGTCAAAATGTACGTTCACGAAATAAATGGTCTTTTCGAAGAATAAGTGTTCGGTGTAAGTTATAATGTCTGAGGCTGAATTTTGAACAATGGCCCCAGGCGTGAAATGACTGCAGGGTACCTATTAAAGACCAAAATTAATTAGAATGTAGATCGAGTCAAAAAATCATCGAAGCATAATTGCTTTAGAATACAAATTGGAAATCTAACACAAAATAACTATGGGAATGAAGCACTTTACACAAAAGACGTTAAATGACGTGAACGGCACGGATACATAACTTGCATTCATATACATATTCTGTGTAATGATTTCCGTATGTATAACACTTAATTCATTCCAAAATCTGGAACCTTACCGCTGATTTTTTCCAGCCAAGTTTATCCTAACTAACTCTTTCTCAGCTAGGTGTGATATCAGTCTGAGCTTTCCCCGAGAGTGGAGCACCTGACATGTTGAGCCACTAAAATGACCCCCTGATTATTACAAAAAAATAAACTGTTTTCCAATCATAACAATAACGGCCTGTATTCACATGTACCATATATGCATTGTTTTTTAAGTTAAAAATTCATAAATGTACAGCATAATTTGACAAAAAAAAAGAAGCAAACAATAGACACTGACATAAGAATAGTAAGTTCCTTTATCTTTGATCATTGGGAGTGCGAATTGCCTCTCGGTTTTCTCTTTATTTCTAACATTGCCATTCGTCACAAATATTTCTCATTCGGTATGATATAACGTAATTAACAGGTAATCCTTTAATAGAACTACCTTCAGTGTTTACGGTGTTGTTCCTGTTTTCCGTACACAATGACCTTAAGCTAATTACAATGAAAGTATTAGATTCTCCATTATTTCATACTTATTTCTCCTATAAATAAAGATAAATTTAAACACCTGTTTTACACATAAAACAATTCATTGTAATGTATTGGATTTTTACCGCTGAACAGGCGCCACTGCGGAAAAACAGCAAAGTAATGTTCAAAAGTGTTCTACCCATGCGTCCTTACCTTCTACCGCCTGAAACAGGAAGAAGAATGACACCAGAAGAGAAGCCGCGGCAGTTTCTTTAGGGTAAGACGTTGCCTGAGACAAACTGGAAACCCCAACGGGACATCCCAAGCCATCGATAGCTGAAGACGAATTTTATAATATATTATGTCATCATTTTTTTTGTTTACTTTACGAACTGATACAAGATGAAATGACTAATGTCGACGTTTAACATCTCGTCCAAGATGTTTCTAAGTAATGAGAATAAGGGAACTTCGAAGCGGTTCTAACTGGTTATATGCGACTCATTAAAGCGAAAGAGGCGCTCATGGCAAGAAGAGCTCGGGCGGTGAACTTCGCCAAGTTCTTTGACTTCTTTGAGATTCTGACCAGCGGCGACTAAGAGTGACAATGCAGAACTGGCAAGCGCAACTAGAATCTTGATTTTCCCGTTATGCCGTGCCTGTCTTTTCCTCTCTCTGTTCAGTCCTTGGGATGCAAGCTTACAAATTTGTCAGGTGGACATAAAACGACCCATTATGGGGTGCATCAGTAAGCGACTAGTGTGGACGAGATGTTTTTTTTTTTTCTGTTAAGACTCGCACTTTTCTCTTCTCATTTCGACCAAGGTTAGAAAAGGGATCATGTTGCCCATCCCGTCAACTTTGCTAGGGAAGAGTAATATGAGAAAATGACATCATGCTATAATCAAAATTAAGAATGATGCCAATTAACTTTATTAGGACTAGAAAGAGAGATGAAGGAGAAGAGCAAAAGATGAGGGAGCCGGTGAGGAAGAGAGGAATGAGGGGAGTGGCGGGTGGGGGAGGATGCTGATGGGGAGGATGAGGGAGGAAGGGGAAGGGCGAGTAAGAGGAAGAAACGACACAAGTGAGGTGAAGGAGAAGTGGGTGAAAAATATAAACATTCTTTCTTACATTGCTACTGACACTGCGCCTATCGTCACTGCTGTTGACAACTGAACTGGTTATATCTGCCATCTGAAAGTGCGTCTAATACATGGAGCCCTCTCATTCGTTGTTTCTGACAATAACGTCTCCTGACAATAACGTAAAACAAAAAATTAAATTAGAAAAAATATCTAGATTGTTTATTATGTGGTAGACGGCAATGAACTTTTTTGCACTTTGGTCCCAGTTGTGATCGTGGACCTTCTCCAATAAATTTTTGAGGAGAATGTCAAGTGTACTTTTTTCTCAACTCGGGGCATTGATCTTTCGTACACTCTCAACAGTATTTTTCCTCGAGAGTCGAGAGCTAATCGCAGCAATTCAAAACAATCTCCATTCCTACCGTTCTTTCCAAAACCTCTGGAAAACTGATCTTTTGTCATCAAACAAAAACCATTAATTGGTAAGCTCCAATCTTGACAACGAGTATTTCAAATGAAACTCTTGCTTACTTGCGATGCGCATTTCAGTCTTACTAGCTCTAATTACGATAATTATGACAGTGGACGGTCTAATTTTATCAAATTGACTTCATCTCTGCCTACCGCTTGATAAATCATAAATTTCGTTATTTATGTACCTACGGCTATGTACTTTCTTTGATCACAAGTTTTTAAGGGATCGACAGCAGAGATCTGCCTTGTCTAAACTAAACTTAGACCTATCCTGCCTGGTGCTTCTCCGGAGAAATTTCTAGAACTTCTGTTATTCTTATTCTTTGGCCTCAAAAAACGTATAAACAGATAATACAACTCTTCATTACCCCATTTGTTCTTCCTAAATGCGAAATTCATGAATGTTAGTCTTAACAGAGATTAAGAATGGATCAGGACCTGTACCAACAGAAGCTGAGCTCTAATGAAACCAAGATCTTAGGAACTATCTGGTTTCTTGCCTTGCTCCCAGTCCAGAATATCCAGTTTATAGTCACACCTGAAAATTTAATGTTGTTTAGAGAAGAACTCAAATTTTCCTGACTCAGTCCCAGTAACCAATCGGGTTATGTAAATTTTTGAAGAAATTGCTAAAAGTGGTCGTATCTTTTTCCTTCTAGAGATTCGAAATCTTCTTTGGTCATTTTTCACAAATACTATCAGTAGAGAACTTCTGCTAATGCTCTTGGTGCCGGCTCCTTTGGAAGTAGTGCATGGTACTTATTTTGATGACAGCGTCTATTTTCTGTTGGTGTCGCGATGCCCCCCTTCCGGGACCGTCTTTCTCAGTGTTGCGTATGTTGATGTTCGAAGCATCTATTAATTTTCTCAACATTTTGTCTGCATATATAATTATCTTGTAGTTTATTGATTGATTATCTAATGACTTCTAGAATACTACTTTCTACTGTGTGTTCTGTTTTTTCCCAGATGGGCATGACGTTCTTTGGTTGCTTGCTTAGCAAGTCAATGGCCTTTACAGCTTATACACATGAATGTTGAGTACGTAAGATTTATTCAAGCACAGCTATCAACGCCCTGCGGCAGTTTCAGAAATGAGTGCTCAAATTTTTTTGTACTTCTTAGAGTGCAATGCCCATTCTCTCTCAATTTCATAGACGCACCTGACAGTTTCGTGGAATCAACACTAAGGTTTCAGATGTAATTTGAAAATGCAGTCTCTCTCTCTCTCTCTCTCTCTCTCTCTCTCTCTCTCTCTCTCTCTTGCTTCGGTTAAAAATGAGTTGTGATTTTTTCGCTTTTATACCTTGTTACATCTTGTAATTGTGATCTGCCACTTTTAACGCTGAAAATTCATCGCATGAATTAGTGACCTGCATAAAACGCAAAATTAAGCTCCTGTCAACTTGTCCTTGACCCAAGCACTTTAACCTGGAGCGTTTTGCGGGAAACCACACTCTTTTCACAAGTTATCGGTTGCCAGTTGTTGCCTGATTTTTATGCATGTATAAATGTATCAAGATAAACGTCGATATTATGTAGTATGTTAACAATTAAATTAAGAATTCAGTTGAACCATAACAAAAGGGTAATTATAAATTTCAGCATTTAGTTGAATTACACTTTAGATGCTATCACTGGTTTACTTGAAAGCGTTCAGGATCACAATAACGTAAAACGTTTTCCTTTTTCTTTTCACCTTGCCATTTTGGGGAAATTTAATCAAGTGACGCAGTTCAGTCATCGAATATACGCATATCGTTCATAATTTTAAATAAGGTGCGTGGAGAAAGGATTAATTTCCCCGTTCAAAGTTGTTATTCTTCCTACGTAATATTTGTTAATATTAAAGTGTTTGCTTGTTCGCTTTAAAACAGTTATAATATTCTCCAAGGCATCGTCCCTTTCTTTCTTTGTATTTAGCATATCTTCTTTCGTCTAATATTCATAAGCTGATATTTGGTAAAATGGAATTTTTACTTCATTCCATTGACTACTTATCACACTAAGGCGCGTTTGTAAACCATGACAGTAACACACTGTAATATGATTTTTTAAAAACTTTTTAGTTATACCGTTCTTTTCCTTTTTAAGATTTATATTGATTAGAATTTTAATAAATATTCTGGAGTTCAATCCGTTGCATTGTTTGAAGTTTGATTTATCTGAATAATGTGGTTTTTTCCTTGAGTTTGTAGGATTAGACTTCCTGTTTCATTTTGGGTAGGACCCAATGGCTAACGTTTGATGATCTTATTCGTTTGATTAATGGAATGATTTCAAATGTTTCCTCCCCACAGGTTATGACTTTTAGTCGTATTTTGCCCCTTCTTGAAACAGAGAATTTCGGTCGTACATGCTTGATTTGTTGCTCGAAAGCTATGTTTAGTTTTGTTGATTGTATTTGTAGACTTTTTCACCTTAATTGTCTTTAATTATTTGTAACCAAGGTTCAGTATTTGATTAAGTTGAGAGCTGAGAATGCTAGGGGCAATTCAAATTATAGTTGTTAGTGCCGATGTCTTTCATTCAAGAGTCTTGGGTTTGGTCCGTTGTGAAGCAGAAATTCATTCCTAATACACAATAGTGACTCTACTGCTCATTTTCGTCTACTGATTAGTTCAAGTAATCTTCTCTTAGCACTTTTCAGCACTTAACATTCGATATTTATGTTCGTTATGAGAGCATATTTGTGCTCTAATGTGAGTGGAAATTTATTTGCTAAAGTTAAGTGTGACAGTTTAACCTAAATTTGAATGGTTGCGAGTGCTTGGAAGATTTCATATAGGTTTGAAACATTTACTAACCATGATTCATTTTCGGATTCATGTTGGTAAGATTCTTGCATATTACCTTTCCTGGCCAGGGCCTTAAGATGAGATGCATCTTGGATTGACCAATTAGTTACCACTTCACATTTTCTTTCAGGAGGGAGGATAAGGTAAAACACCTATGTTATACCCCATCTTCATTTATTATTTTTCCTTTCACATATTTTTTTATCTCCTCTTTTATTGATAACAGTTATTCCCCCTTTTATATGTCACCTTAACAACACCTGTTCATTCGTCTGTTTATCGATTTTGGCACGAACACGTAATCACACATTCTCGGAGCTCGTAATTCCAAAAGTACCTTCAAGTCAGTCCCAAAACTAATTTCTTAATTTCAGAAGGGAGGCCACAACTCCTAGTTACGTTCTCAGTGAGGAGAGGCACGGGACCATAAAAATTCCTTTTGTCATTCCGATTGAAGAATCCAGTACAAACCAGTTCACCAGCTTCATTTAAGCCTATCGCTGAGGTCCACACTCAAGAATCTTGTCTCTCCAGTTATTCGTCGGTGGTGGTACATGTGACCTGGACAAAAATTACCTGATGTCCATTGCAAAACTGCAACATCATCATCAAATAAAAAGAAAATATTCTTAAAGTACCGACAATCGTCGCACGTTCAGCCAGTAGCAGCAGTACTTACGATAAATATCTTATGGAAATGATTAAGGAAAAATACCACCTCGGTTACCCGAGGTCAAACTCCCCATAGGCACCTTTAATTTTACCTTAAACACCTTGCATATGAACCCCAGTGATCTGTCTTTCACATCATTCCCCTTGTGTTTTTCTGCAAGTACTTGGACAATTGTACGTAATTTTAAGAGTAAAATGTGCCCGTCTTACCCTTATTTAGAATTACAGAAGATACTTATTGCTTGTTTTAGGATAAGCCTAATTGATACGTCGAGTCTTCTCAAAGATAGTTTTATCAAAGATTTATAACAATTAATCTTCTGAAAATTATGAATATATTTGCATCCAGCCTTCAAGAATCAACAGTAAGAGTAAGTTCTGGGAAGAATGAGAGTTAAACCCAGTAAGTCTTTCACATTTCCTCGTGCCTTGGTAAGTGTAACATCCTAATTTAATTTATTAAAAAAAAAAAAATGGAATATAGTAAAGACTCTATATCCTTGTCAGAATTTCTGGGGACTTAACACCTGATTTCCTTGGTTGGGGATATATGTATATATATATATATATATATATATATTATATATATATATATATATATATATATATATATATATATATATATATATATATATATATATATATATATATATATATATATATATATATATATATATATATAATTTATCATATATATATAATTTGTCACTTACACACACGTGACGGTTTTTATATTCACAAATAATAAGCCACAAATATCGTTTAATACCCAGTTCACTATGCCCAGGGAATAAATTACACCCAAGGGCAAAGGGAATCATAATTTGTAAATGTTTCGACACCAGAAGGATTCGAAAAGTTGCCTGTTTTAGACTTGAATCGCAGTAGCCTCTCAACTCGATTTCTTCACAGTTTTTCGGGTATGCTTGTCATTACAAAGCCTTAAGATTCAATTGAAGAAATGATGAAGAGATTCTGATGCCCATAGGAGGAAGGCGACCTCATTCTTATATACCGAATTGCGGGTTCGAAACCTGCTACGGACGTCAGAATTTCTTCATTATTTCCTCGTTTGGATCTCAAGGCTTTGCAGTGACAAGCGTAGGCAAAAAGTGTGGAGAAATCGAGAAGTTGAGATGGCATTGCGGTTGTTATCATTACATACGTATCTGGTAAAAAGTAACCAGGAGATTCTATATTATATATATATTTATATATATATACTGTATATATAAGACAGATATACTAATAAAGACCTGTCATTCATGAATGTACATGAGAGTTGCATGCAGTCACACTTAGAGGTGAGTGGGAATTACGAGAAGTTAATTTTCCTGACAAGTGAACTGGGTGATGCTGAATAGGTACTGTCAAATCCTTTGATGTAAATAAATGCACACAGTAACATGAGATTACAAATAAGTATATAGACATGCATACATATACATACATACGCACACACACACGCACGTATATATGTATTTGTATATACATATATGTATATGTGTATATATACGTACATACATATATATATGTGTGCATGTATGTATGTATGTACTTCCTTGGATTTTTTGAGTTTAGCCCGTACGCTGCACGTCAGGAATCTTGTACGTGGTCATGGCAGGAGCCAAGGACATACCCGTACTTCATTTGACGGAGGAAGGAATTGTTTTGTATAATCAGTTACTAGGACCTTATTTATTTGTTCGCTGAACTTCTTAAATCATTCTTATCACCGATCAAGTTAACCTTCCCTTTCTTTCCTATCGTTTTATATACGTAGTTCAGTGCAAGGTTGCATGTGTGTGTAAAACACAGGTAGCCATTGACTACAAGACCACTTTGGTTTGTTTGATAGTTTTTGACGTGATTTTTATGAATATGATCTTCATTTCCGTCGTAAATGCTGATAACCACCCTCTCTCTCTCTCTCTCTCTCTCTCTCTCTCTCTCTCTCTCTCTCTCTCTCTCTCTCTCAACTTGCCTCAACTTTAAGGATTCTTATTGTTTTAACTTTAGTTTATGATTAATAAAGGGGCTGTTACACAGAAGATTTTTTCGGGATTTTGAGAGGAACTAATGCATGCTTTAAGTGGCTACACAGACCAAATTGTTTGATTCTGTAAACAGACATTGAAACTGTTTCAAGGAATAGACAATATGTGGCTAACCAGGTAATATAGATAATACCACGCATTTCATGAATAAGGTTTTTAGGTTGGAACATTATGCTTTTATGACAATGTCAGCTTTCATTACATTTGGTTAGTAAATTACCTTTCATATTATAGTTACAGCCAATGCTAAAACCTGATAACTTGTTTTACAAGCCATTAAAGGTTATCAGCATTTACGACGGCATAAGAGTCACGTCAAAAACTATCAGAGAAACCAACGTGGTCTTGTAGCCTATGGCTACCTATGTTTTACAAACAGGAATCCTTGAATTAGCACAGAAACCGGGCACCCGAAATTTGGGTATGAAGCATGAATTATTATTTTTTAATGAGGGGGTGGTGGGCTTGGGGAGTTCTCTAAAATTCTTTGTTATATAGAGAAATGAACGGTAAGTTCTTGGCAAGTATCGTCAATACATTTGACTGAATTCATTAATTCTGTTTCACAGAAATCAAATGTTCTTACAGAATAAAAAACGTCCCTGCTACTCTGAATTACTAATGTTTGCTAAAATACCCCTTCAAAATGACTATAGAGAAAACGAGATATTATGATAAACTATAATGTTTAACAATGATCGCCATATTTTTATAAGCTTTTATTTCGCTTGCATTTTTGTCTGTTTGTTTGTTTGTTTGGGTCAAATCTTGTAACTCAATTTTTGACCTGTTGCCTTCATCCGATGGACTTGAAATTTTGCATGATTACTCAATCCCGGTGACAATACAACCTTGCATGATCAGCAGGTCAGCAGCGACCTCTAGCGACCCTACAGTGACCTCTCCCAGCATCTCAGGATTTGTATGAAACTCTTCGGATTTTTCACACCTTCTTTGACTCGGTAGAATAAGTTAATAACTCGACAGGATATCAATTTCGTTAGCTACAATCACAAATTGGTTACAGTTTCTGTCAAAACTAAAAAGTATAAAATAAAAAAATAAAAAATACTTTTTTTAAAAACACGCTTTCATTAAAATGCACTAAAATGTAAAAAATAATTTTTAGAGTCGCACCAGGATTTTCTTACAATTAATCATCTCTACAAAAATAAAAGTGTGGGAGCCAAAAATGGAAGGAAATGCAACAAGAAATTTAAAAAAATGTTTTTTGGTAGAATTTCCTTCAATGTGGAGATGATCAATTGTAAGAAAATCCTGGTGTATCTCAAAAAATTATTTTTTAATTTTTGCATTTTAATTGTTTTTAAAAAAAATATTTTTTTTATTCGTCGGTTTGAAACGAAAAAATTTGAAATGAAAAGTTACTTTCACAAGTATTGTGAATCATATGTCATGATGATCTCAGTAACTGATTAACTAGTAGCCTACATCTGTGAGGCTGCGTCAACTCAGTCTGATGTTGAATATATCGAGTATCCAAATGAATACGAAAATTGTACATAATAAAAATAAAAAGGTGAAAAAATTGAACAAATGTGAATCTTGAGTTAGATCACAGAATACACAAACTAATATAGTAATTAAAAGTATATTCTAAGTCACAAAGTCAGAGTTTTGTGTGTGTATCCTTCTATGTTTGACAATCCGTATTACTTTTGTTTTCAATAAAAAAAAATAATGATAATATTAATAATAAAAGCATTTTTTTGGTGGCGATTGGAGGTGCAAGGTCCTCGGTCAAAGAAAAATAATTATCTCTTGTGGTTGAAACATTCTGCAACAAGGATAAACGCAGTAAAAATAAACTGAATTTAAGAATAAGGAATATTCCCCGAACCTTGCAGCAAATACTTATAATAAAACTTTTTATAATTCGAAGCGAGTGTTTGTTAGGCACAAAGGCTTATATCAATAAAGCAAGCGGAGAACAACAGTAATAAAAATGAAACAGAACCCGAGGATTCTACGGCTAAATATACTTTTGTCTAGTCAAGACATGTATGAGCAAAAGCCCCCCCAAAAAAGGATGCCGGCACGTATAAGTAGATTAGTTTTATAACGTATCTAATCTCAGTGATAAAACGCAGCACCAGTGGAATAGAAACTACAGCAGTATATCACTCCGTCTTTTGTTACATCAGGGAACCCTATCTCATAAATTTCATGTGTAAGTCACAAAGTCAGTGAATCTCATCAACAATCAGAAGTTCCACGAAAAAGCATGACGAAAGTATGTCACTCTGGACATTCTGTTATCGACTGCGTTTTAGAGTACAACCTTTAAATAAATATCAGCCTGTCAGAAGCTTCCGTAGCTTACGTTCTAAGGAGAGAAGCCAAGGGCGCCTATTTAGCTGAAAGGACATGTCAAAGAATCTAAGAAAATTTGTCATTTTCCCTAGAGGTTTCATCACAACAATTCAGTCAGTTACATTTGATCGCGATGTGAATAACTATGAAAAATGATTGAATTAAATATTGAAGATCAAAATGTATGATTACGAAAATCGTTCCCTTCAACATCTGAGACACTCAAGTTAGCACTTTTTGCTTGCACGTTTTGTTGAAATTCCACCATGTCTCTGCTCGGTACCAGAGAGAGGCCTCAGGTCTGTCGTTCCCTTTACAGTAACACGTCAATGACCCTGTTCATTGTGGCATCAGATGATTTATAATCTTTCCTGTGAGACTTTGGTTACAGCCTTCATGTCAAAGCTGTAAGTGTTGTGTTCTTAAGTGCAAGAAGTACCGTAATGCTACCTTGAAATGACTTGTTACTTTATATTAATTTTCCAATTTCTCTCGCTTGCTCAATGTCTATATGTATATATATATACATATATATATAAATATATATATATAATATATAATATATATATATATATATATATATATATGTATATATATATATATATATATATATATATATATATATATATATATATATATAGAAAAGAGAGAGCAAGGGAGATAAATTAAAAAATTAATGTAAAGTAACAAGGCATTTCAAGGTAGCATACTGGTACTTCCTAAACTTAAGAACACCAGTGAATCCCTCTTCGTCTTATATCTATCTATCTATCTACCTATCTATCTATCTATCTATATATATATATATATATATATATATATATATATATATATATATATATATTTATGTATGTATATATTGTGTGTGTGTATGTATGTATAAGACGGAGAGGAATTCACTATTTTAGAATCTATCCTTATAAAAACTACCATCCTCCCGTTAACACCCAGACAACCTCAACACAACTGTTCATCGCATAATTGGTAAAAGTTTGTTTTTATTTTGGTCTCTACTTTAAATTTTCTTAATTTTTTTTCTAGCTATTTTAGTCACTCTTTAGCCCAATTTAGGTAGGTCATGTACTGTTTTTCAGTGATATCTTTAATTTTTTTATTTTTACATGTTTTTCGCAAGTTTTTATGTTATTCTGTTGTCAGTTTCAGCCTTGATAATGCAGTGACATTGCGGAAGCCCCGTCGGCCTCAACGGACTGTGATTAGATATACTGATGCCTTTTCCTGGACACTCCTTTGATAGCTTTTATGAAGCCTACAGCCACAAGACCTGTTTAAATACATCATATATACATACATACATATATATGTGTGTGTATATATATATATATGTATTTATGTATGTATGTACAGCTACAAGACCTGTTTAAATACATCATATATACATACATACATACATACATATATATGTATGTGTATATATATATATATATATATATATATATATATATATATATATATATATATATATATATATATATATATATATATATATATATATATATATATATATATATATATATATATATATATATATATATATATATATATATATATATATATTATGCCCTAAAAACATCTCTTTTAAGAACAATGTCATATCATCTTATGTCTCTAAGATTCTCCGGTAGCAATGGCCAGCATTGGGTCAGCACATTCTTTCTGCCTCGCACGCCGAGTTACAAAACTAGATTTTACTTGTAAAATTAACGAAAGCATTTCAGCAAAAGCTACGGTCATGAAATGGAGTCTCTCACACTCCACAAAAATGGAAGTCATAACTAAAGGAAACTCAGGCTCATGATCAATTGAATTAATGATTCTAGACCAACCAATAATAGTAGCTAACACCCCGGTCACCAAACAAAATAAAAAGGTCATGATTACTCTAGACCAAAATAAATGTCATATAGGTATGTTAAAAAAGAACACCACTTCCAATATATACATCCCCACAGGACTCAACAAGAATTCCTGTTAAAAGAATTGTAGCTTATATTAAAACCTGAAATGGTGTATAAAAAATAAACACCTAAAAAGGAAGAATGCATAATAAAGAACAGAAGGGTTTCACTGCAATGTAAAATGGGTATTCCATATAATGTCTGAAAAAGGTACAAGTGTTAATGAATTATCGTACTCACATTCTATGGCCATCAGGAAGCCGTCCCTCCAAGTGGCTGTTCTCATTCACAAACACAGCTCAAAAGAGTGAACACACCAGCTGCAAATCGAAGTGAATACCCATTCTATGGTTCCTCTATAATTCACACATTAGAGAGCGCATGTATGCACATATTCACTTAATAACCCCTCCCTTGAAGCATGATGTCACCGTCAAGTTCAGTGTTCGAAGGACCGCGCCTTCTGAACCCACAGATATCACAAAGCTTCCATTCATTTGTCATGTTGTCTCCAGGCATCTTGACCATGACCGGAAGGCACAAATGAGTGCGTCAGATACCCGCTGTTTCCAACTACGGAAAATACCAATGTCAACATAAAGGCCACCTGCATCGGACACACGTTTTCAAAGGCCAGCAATTAGTCATATAGATCAGAAATATATATATTCTTACATATTTAGAAAATTCAGCTTTCCAGTCCATTAGCTAGGAAATCAAATTTCATAGCGGCTGGAGGAGACCCTGCTAAGCGGCACAGAATGTAGTCGTCCTACCCCACTGTCGTATGATATTGGGGGACATGTCAGGATAGTAAATGGGCTGCTAGGCTGACCCTTATTTAGTCTTAACTATAAGACCTATTTCCCTTTGACCTTTGTGCTGGTTGTTATTTGCTTCTTTCAGATCTACCCCTGTCCTGTGCTTGCGGCTAGAATTGAGAAGGCAGCTCTGTGACCTGGGTCAAGCTCACTCTGTTACCTTCTGCCGAAGCGCAAGGTTACTCCATTCATAACTGCACTAAAGCTGGTGCTGTTCTGTCCTACTCCCACTGGCCATGTGTCGGGACTTCTGTGGCCTGAATTCATCTTTTGCAAGTGAGCTCCATGCACAGACGCAATAAGGTACGTCCTGAAGTTATAAGTAACGCCAGTGTTCTTATCCTTGTCCTGAATTTCACTCAATTTTTGGTATTTCCAACTTTTCATTCTCCCAAAGGGACAGCCTAGAATGCACATTTTCCCTCATAACTTGGTCCAAGCCTCAGTTAAGTTCGTTCTATGATAATGATTAGAGCATTCCTACCATAGTGTTACCATGTGCTAATTAAATCTAATTAATAATTCCCTCCATCGAGAATAATTAATTTCATGTGAGAGAAAGTCTTTGTGTAAATGAATGCTGACCTGATATTCTTTTCCAGAATCCTGTTATCTGGCTCTTCACGATCTGCCCCTGCCCTTGTGAAACAATTGCCTTAGAAGACTCAATTCCATCTTGCCACTGCAAGATACTTCTGAAATCAACAGTCTACAAGGGCCACGTGTTAGGCACCCCAGTGTTATCGTTGTGCTAGTGCAAAATAATTTTATCAGCCAGTCTTAAGCAGTTTATAACAGTCGTGTCAAACTTTTATTTATTTGCTAACTGTAGTTACGCTTTTTATTGCACACTGCATGTGCCTTGATTGCTGAATGGCCAGCCTGTCCATATTCATTTCTAGTTGCAAATCTGTAAATGAATTAATTTAAACTAACCAACTGGTTTGAAAGGCGACTTTCCTATTTTCTTTGAATAGATGTAATTTCAAAGTAAGTCATACTCTTAATTACATTTATTGCTTATGTTCTGAGATCTAGGCGTTGGCCCCTAAGGCAAAATTACATTCAAAATTCAATTTAACTCTTCCAACTGGATTCAGAGCATAACAATATATATATATATATATACATATATATATATATATATATATATATATATATATATATATATATATATATATATATATATATATATATATATATATATATATATATATATATATATATATATATATATATATATATATATATATATATATATATATATATATATATATATATATTTTATATTTTTATTTAAGGTATTCTTAAATGAAGTTTGCTAGACCTTGGTTTGCCACGCATCTCTCAGCTCTGTATTCTTTCTCCACATGCGATGGTTCCTTTCAATAGAAGCTTGCTTAGAAAGTTAATGTCCTGTTTGGAATTACTCCCTATATTTGTAGGTGCATTTCAGTAAACAAATTTTCTAACTTTCCCGTGCTTGCATGCAACTGAAAAAATTTTCTAGATGATCCATTCGTTTAATTGAAAGTTTGTTTTAATAAAAAAAGATACCACCGACCATTCAAATCTTACAAAGTCAAAAATAAATTTATAGAAAATGAAATGCCTGATTTTACAAATGAAAAACTTTCACGAAAAAATCTAAATTGTTCGTTCAGACACTCAACAAAAAAAAAAAAAAAAAAGAGGAGCAAATCCCGGTTGGCTGTGATATCTAATAAGTCAATGATATTGACTTATTAGATAAATCTTTTTTTTTTTTTCGTTATCTTGTCACGGTTCTCGAAAGGGACGGAGTCTGTCTTTTTCAGTCCGTCTGTGCTTCCCGTGGAGTGCATTAGGCGTCTCTTCCTTGACAGCTGCTCAGAAGGTCGTCCTTGAAGAGCCACTGATAACGAAGGTAAATCCATAATTATATTTAACACATTCAGTGGACTAAAACGCTGACTTGGTTTTATTATGCTTTCGTTTTTAAGTGCCTTACATTCTCAGTAGGTATTTCACATGGTTAAAAATAAGGAAATTGTGTAGTTTTATCTATTTTTCTCTGGTTTTGCGAATCACTTTGAGATGTTAATAGAGATGAATGGCATGGTTTAGCGTCAGTGTTAGAGTGATTAATTCATCATTAACTGTTTAGTGTGCATAAACATATAACTGAACTTCTTGCTGGGCAATCTTACGTCGCTCGTGATACTTCTGAAGCATTTATCGGGATCGGGCTTCACTCATCTTCTCCTGAAAACCTGTTTTCTAGTTTTGAGTCCAGTCACTTAATATCTTTCATTTCTTTTTGATGGCCATCTACTCCCTTCTAATTATTTCTTTGTTTTCCCCTGAGTTCACTTTCTTCACTTACTTTTGCTTATTATCAGTGACCCCACACATTCTCCTTTATTTTCCTATACATGCTTTTTGGGATGTTTCAGTTTTTCGTGCCTTTAGTTCCTTCTTCTCTTGGACGGTCGCAAACAAAATCATACTCCTCTTTCTTCGTCTATCAACTTTGATTCTGATGGCATTATCAAGATTTTAATTCAGTAACTTTGGCTCAGTGCTTCCAAGCCCAGGATTTTTTGGCGTATGGTTTTGGCAAAGGACATTTTGGCGTATGTTTTTGGCATTGGCCCACAAACTTCATGGGAGAATAATAAATACATTAAAAATTTTATTTTTATTCTAAAAAGCATTAAAACTGAGTGAAGATAGTACAAAATAAATTCAGTGGAACTACCAAACTGTAAATCATCATTTTTAATTTAATGCGAAGTTATGAGCTATTCCTCGCAGGTGATATAATGGTTCCGCATTTTGACACTATTCACCTTATTCTTTCATCTGCGTTTGAATATTTTTTCAGCTTGTGTTGTGGGGAATGACCAGCTGTTAATTGCTCGTAGTATGTATCCTTTCTTTCTTGGACTCAGTTAATTTCATCAATAATTCGCCAAATTGTAGGATAATGCACTCCAAGTTCTGCATAAATTCGCCTGTGGGCTGCCTCGGCTGATTGCTTGTCTTATCTTCTTGGTTTAAAGGCCTCTGATAAAGATTCCGAGCATTCATTTTGAAAGGAGGAAGGGCGTCTTCCTGGTCTATTTCTGTTTGGCCTGCCAATGTAAGTGTCCTCGAGCCAGTTTAATAATTCCTGAAATTCATCTGGCAAAAACTATGAAAGAACATCAACGTAGATGTCAGTGTCTGTCACGGGCACAAAACACAGAGCCATAATCATTTTAGTTTTTAGAGCGAACTCTGTATCATTATTGTAAGAATGACTCATTCCCATACTCCCGAGATGCTAATGTAGGTTAAGACTTAAATAATAAAAGCATCCATTTATTTTCCTGTTTTGAAATTTCTTTCATTGCTGAGATGGCACCAAGTTCAAAATAACACAGCAAACTTTGGGGGTAACTTCTGGAAAGGCTAGTTTTATGACGACAAATATTTTAATATACGTTACCTTTTGCTTATTGGGTAGGAGTGCGTAAACAACAGGATGAACTCCTCCAAATTTCTTGGACAAGTTAAGTATACCTTAGTTTTACCAGACCACTGAGCTGATTAACAGCTCTCCTAGGGCTGGCCCGAAGGATCAGACTTATTTAACGTGGCTAAGAACCAATTGGTTATTTAGCAACAGACCTACAGCTTATTGTGGAATCCGAGAAATGAATTTCTATCACCAGAAATAAATTCCTCTAACTCTTCGTTAACCGGCCGGAGAGTCGAACTCGGGCCTAACGAGTGCAAGTACACAACTCTACCGACTTTCCCAAGGAAGAGCTAAATGTAACGTATACTTGCGAAACAATGACAGTGCTAGATCAAAAGTTCCGTCCGGGTACCATGTGTCAGAATCACGTAGAATTTCTCGAACCCAAGTCCTTCTTCCAAAAACTAAAATTCTGTTAGACGATGGGCCGCTGTCAGCAATCAAGAATTCTTCTTCTCTTCCGTCACAGGCTTTGTAAATTTTGTAATGGTCCGGAATTTCAAGATCAAAGAGATTTGTTCGATTTTCAGAAGCCTGCTGCATTTCTTCACTTCACATTTTCTTCTGATAGTCCTGTTTATAGATTACCTGCGTGGTATGGTTCCATAATCTGCCTGAGATGCATTTGTTAAGCAGTGGTTGAGAACAGTCGAAGCATTCTCTAAGGTTTTCCGTTGCTCTGAGTTTTACGGTGCTTTTAATCCGAGCAACTTCAACTCACACTTCTCCATTTTTTTGTGTGTGGATTTTTCTTTACAAATATTTTTAGTTTCATAACGCCAAAACATGATGTAATTATCATGTGCACTACGCGT
This sequence comes from Macrobrachium rosenbergii, assembly GCF_040412425.1. Taxonomy (NCBI): domain Eukaryota; kingdom Metazoa; phylum Arthropoda; class Malacostraca; order Decapoda; family Palaemonidae; genus Macrobrachium; species Macrobrachium rosenbergii. The sequence goes on from NC_089744.1 coordinate 19,373,202, forward strand.
GTCAAATAGGTAAATATATCCATTATATGCAAACTTCTCTTTCCCCTCTTTTGCTTAAGATTTTGTGAGACATTAAATGCTATATAATTTAGAACTAAAGCGGATCAGCGAAGAAAGATGCAAAACTGGGACTGGAAAAAAATACAAACGTAATCGAAGTAGTTTAAATTTTGTTTTCGCGTTCAATGACAGTCATCTGATGGTCGTTTAGTTTAACAGCTAGATAACCTAAAATTTGCTATCACTAGAAAGGCTGTTTTTAAATTTTGCTTTTGTATGTAATGCACTCATCTAACTGTTGTTTTGTTTAAAAGCTAAATAACCTTTAATTATACAGAAATGCTGTTAGACAGAAACATGCGGCAAATAAAATAATACTCCCAAAAAAGTACGCCAAAACGTCCACGCCAAAAATGACCACCTCAGAGAGTCACATTCCGCTTGTCAACTCCACCATATAACCCTTCAGTTGTTTTGATAAAAATGTATATAATCCTGACTTTCATGTTTATCAGCATTCAGTGTTGGTATCTGATGCTCAAAGAAAGCAAAAAGAGAAACAGTGTAAACTGTGCGGGGTCTTACCTCAAAGTAGGTGAGGTGTCTCTAAAGGGATGAAAAATTTTAGGAAATTTGAAATTGGAAGAGAATTGAAAGGTTTGGGAGCGAAAAATAGAAACTCACCAAATTATGTAATTCGAATATTACTGATGTTAATACACGTGGGAATAAATGGCTTGATAGGCTATATAACGCGGGCTGAGAGGAGAGACTTTATACGAGCTTTACAAATAAGCTAGTACCTGACAAAACGAGAAAGGGAATGCATCTTGTGGTACAGAGAGAGAGAGAGCATTAGGCAAATTGTAAATTGTGTTTGTTTCAGTCCTACCCAGGAGGAGCACGAAAAAGAAATTACTTATAATATCTATAATAATAAAATCCGAGTCGATCTTATTTGTCCTCCCGCGGGGGTCGGGGGCGGGGGCACAGTAGAGGAGACATGACCCACCCCCCTGCAAACAGGTTTGTCCGCCCCGGGTGGGGCAGGGCAGGTAGGGGAACGGGAGGGTAGAGGAGACATCCACTATCCTCCTGAAATCTGTTTGTCCGTCCCAGGTGGGGGAGGGGTAGGTAGGCGATCGGGACGGTAGGGGAGAGCAGCGCCGGGTTCCAGCTGGCTAGCGTGCACCAACAAGCCCGTAAAAGAATAACACTCCAAAAAGGAACGGAGAAGGCCTATATACTGTAATCTAAATCGTTAAGATGTAGAAAAATATTTACATTAGTATATATAATCACTAGAACTGCGTGATCGCTGCAAGATAAATGTGACGTATCTAATCGCCCAAAATACTGATGCGTTCCCTTTTCATTAAAAACCAACACGATTTAAATTGGAGAAGAGACTGCGAGGTAAGTAGAACCTACGTCAGCCAAAAAGGTCAGAAATTTGACTAAGCTATGAGACCGCCATCCAGATGGCCTCGCGAGAGTTGAGTCTCTGTAAAAAGAAATGAGTCTTAAAGTAACGACAAACAACAAGAGAGGCTGAAGAAAGTAGGAATTAAAGGCAGAATCATCAAAACGGAGATTCATAAACCACGGGTAACTGACAAGAAGCATAGAATGAAAGAATGAGAGAACGCTTGTAGAGTTCGCTCTGAAAATGAGCAAAACATTAGCAGGAAGTGTGGGTAACAGCCTTATGCCAGGTTATCAAATAACTTTCCAAAGTTCTGCATAGGTAGTGGCCAAATAGCAGTTATACAGGAAGGATCATCAATAGGTTCTGAAATGCGGAAGACGTTCTGATGACCTAAAGATTTAGGCTTAGAGTTTTCAAGAAAGTAAGAGTATAGAAAAAGTTTGAGTACATTAGCAGTTGTAGACTTTGAAGCCACAATACGGTAGGTAGAAGGATTAAATGGTCTTCTTTCTTACAGAAGGCTAAACCAGTGATATATCCACAGAAAGAAAAGCATAAGGATTTAGATCTCAAGACAAAACAAAACAAGTAAAAAATGCGCCGAGGCAATCAAGTTTTCTGTACATCGTATAACCAAGGCCACCGAAAATAGACCTATCTTTCGGTGGTCTCGGTATAACGTTGCGTGAGCCGCGGCTCATGAAACTTTAACCACGGCCCGGTGGTGGCCTGACCTATATTGTTGACAGATGCACGATTATGGCTAACTTAACCTTAAGTAGACCCTCTAGCCTCAGTAGTTATTAAGATCTCAGGGCGGACAGAAAAAGTGCGGACAGAAAAAAGTGCAGACAGATAGACAAAGCCGGCACAATAAATGTCTTTTCAGAAAACTAAAAAGACCGTGGGCGGGTTCAAACTACAGTATTTAGTTTGTCCATAAACTCCTCAAGGATCATCCAAGGACATGATCTTGGCCATGTACTTGATCGATGGTCAAAGATGTAACCACCTTATGGGCTCTGTGAAATTAGAACATTAGGGAGGAAAGCGGAACGGAATGGCACGGCACGAAGAGAAGAGGGGAGAAGGGAAGAGAAAAATAAGCTGATGATAAATAGGAGGAGACCTGAACCACCATTTGATGAGAAACTCACTTCTAAAAGCCAACAAAAGTTCTTTTCAGTAGAGATATGATCATTAGAATCCATTTTTCCTGTCGTATAGTCAATTTTCTTCAAAGTAACAAAACATGAGTAGCGGGAAAAAAGCTGAGAAGCAGAAACAGTGAAAGTGAAATCTACTGCACTTCTGAGACTAATATAGTAACAAGGTCAACCGATAAAGCACATTCTTTTGAAGCTATCAGCACTTGAAGACGCTTTCTGATAAAACTTGAGTGACCAGGAACTTCTGTTAAGTTTTTGAAGTCCAGTAAGCTTCGTTCACTTTCAAGGCTATTAGAACAAACTTTTATCTCGTATGTAACGAAAGTCCTCAATGATTTATCTTTTTTTCCAGAATGAAGACAGGAATTAAGTTTATCCTGCTATCAGCAGTGATAGCAACGGCACTGGCTGCAACCCCCATGGAACCAAGGACCAGGCGACCCCCAAATATCTTGGTGATCTTGGCCGACGACTTAGGCATAGGAGACGTCGGTTGCTATGGCAACAAAACTATCCGGACTCCCAACATTGACAGGTAAGGACAGCTAAACCGCATCAAATCGTGGTCTCTCATTTAACAGAGTTTGATTAAATTTCACGAGTTGTATCGTCTAGATTAGCAGACCTCGTTCAGTTAATCTTCACTTCTAATTAGCTTATTGAAAAATGGCTTAATGGCAGAAATTTGAATTCTGGGGAGTTTCTGGAAAGAACGAATTCGAATATCGACGAGAAAAAGACAAAAACTCAAATGTGCTTAGATTTATTTTTACGCGTCAACAAATCTACCAAAACACACTCACTTTTCCTCGGTCACAGACTAGAGATAATCTCTACCACTCGTACTTAGTGACGAGAGATGAAACGGTCAGTAATCGATCCATATGTTACCAGTTTGGATTCTGAACATTTGACATAAGGAGACCTTGTCCTTGAGTTGCTTTCATTTCCTTATTATATTTCTCTGTTCGTCTTTTGTTCTTTGTGCTTTGAAACTAAGATAGGTTTGTTTATGCGTTGGTGTCCCATACGCATGCAGCTTTGTCAACTTAGGCTTGAATTTAATCCTTGAAAATAAAATTTTCCTTCCCTTGTATCCCCGCCTCCACCCTTACATTTTGATAGTACGCTATATAAGTGTGCGTAAGTTCCTCTAGCCGTAATAGCTAGGCCGCTGGTATAGTGGTTAATGTCGTGATATGCCACTCAGATGTCGCGGGTTCGCGTCTCCCCCAAGGGAAATAAAAATCACTAGCTCTGTATCGTGATCGGTTACTGCTGCAGTGTGGAGTCTTCGGTGGGAGGCTGAAACCAACATTCTTTGGAAGCTTGAATTCCAAGCCAATGGCGTCTGTGTGCTTGTTCCACATGAATAGGTTTCATCTACCGAAATAATGTTAATAATATTTGCATCACCATTAATTTATCGATATCCATGTACCCTAAAATATCTAGCTTTTTTCTAAGCTGATACATTGGGCAACTAGGGAGATTACTTAACAGTACCCATTCAGTACTAAGTAAACCTTAAAAAGTAAATAAAAGACCTCAGATGATCACACGCAGAAGTAAATGGGTATGACCCATCTATGTCTACCATCCTTGTTTGTCTTTTCAATTTGATAGTATGATTATTTATATGTGATAGGCAATCAACTGACAAGAGGGGGTGAGCTCTTCTAAGAAAGTGGTAAGGTGAAGATAACGATTTCCTAAGTTAGGAGTCATGTTTATTTCTTGTATCTTGAGGATAAATCACGCGGGAAATTCTAATTGCATTGTACGGATTAAATTACATCATGAAATTTAATCAAACGGTATCAGTTATATCATACTTGGGAATAATACTTAGATATCTCTGAAATGACAAGACTGAGTATTTTTTCGTTCATAAGCGAAGACCAGCAGAAGGGGATTCCATTTACTACAAGGGTAAAACATATAAGAACATTTAAAAACCGATTAAACCATCGGGTCTGGCCACAGCTGAGCACCTCTGGTAAGACAGGAAGTTACAAACTCAGGAAAACCAAGGAAGAGAATTTCTTAGGTTTTGTGGAGAATCTATCTGAACAGAATGTCCCCATAGTGGTAAAGGGATATACTACATTTTGTGTGCCAATGCTTGATCTTATTTACGCCCTCGCTTCTGAACTGATATCAACGGAGGTGGAGGGCGTGGGTGAGGGGCTTGGTGGTGTGGGAGGTGTTGGACCGGTTGCTTTAACCGGTTTCCCTTGTAGCTAGGCTTCAAACGGTCTATTCAGCGTTGACAATGACTTTTCCTTTGGCAACAGATGAGTCACAAGAATAAATTGTGGGAAAGCTACCGGTTCTGATAAAATTGTTGCTCCAACTATGTTGGTTGAGCTCCAGTATGATTAATTGCTTAGATAAGAAGAGGCGAAGCAGATAATTAGTTGCTTAAATAAGGAGATAGCCGTTACAAATACCGATAAGCCTTTAGATCTTCAAAATCCGCTGGTTAATGAGGAAATGGCCACTTCAAAGGCTTGTAAGTCTATACTTCTCTGGACCTTGGGTCACTTAAGAGGTCCGCTGATCACAGTTTTGTATCATGTTAAGCTTTCTATTATTACTCGCAGCTTATTGCGCATGAAGTACTTCATCTTAACTAGTTAAGTTTGTTACTGAAGTTCCATTAACAAATTGTTAAATCTTCAATAATAATCGGCCCAACACCTCCCCCGCCCCTAGGTCCCACACCTCCGCTGGACTGGAAGGCGACATTACCGCAGTTCAGAAGCGAGAGCGCACAACACAGAGTATATTTTCAAAACACTCGTAATTTCTGTGGAATGCGACATCGTTATCTCAATATGAACATGTTATGTTCTGACAAAATGAAATTGGGGGTGATGGAACTAAAAATTCCCTGAAGCCGATTTAAATTGCGATTAGAATTCGTTAGAAATGTCAAATAACCAATTTGAAAAGCTTTGCCTAGAGCAGTGGTTCTCAACTCGTTTCAGGTCATGGACCATCAGTCCAATGGAAAAAAATATCGTGGACCATGTCATTTTTGAGTAATAATAAATAAAGCATAGACAGTAAGCATTTTATTTTGGAAATACATTTTTTTTGCACAAGAATTACAAACTGAATTCCGAGAAAATGACAAAGTTGTTGGGTAATTCTAAGTACTAGCTCCGTGCCTGTTTTTACCTTGGAAACTTTTTTTTTCTACACTTTTAGGGCTTCTGATGCTGGCGGTGAGTTTGTTTGTTGTTGGCCAACTGTTATTTGACCCCCTAACTCTACTCAACAGTAAAGGGGGACTGTGGGAATTCGGGGTTTTTGGAGAGGACGTGTTTGCGTTAAGGAGGCGCCCTCTGGAGGGGAAAAACGAGAGGAGCCATTCGCCAGCAGGAGGGAGTTAAATGCATTTCGCCGTGTTTAGTACTGGCATCGGGGATGGAATGTCACTTCGCTGTGTTTAGTACTGGCCCGGGGCGGGGGCGGGGCGGGGGCGGTACCCATACGTTAACAAGTTATTGCACTTGCCGGAAAATTTTTAATAGTTTACTACCCTTCACTTGGTTATACGGTGGCCGGTAGTAAAGTCGCAGAAAAAGTAATTTTGGCCAGGATAAAAAGTCAGAAAAAAAGGCACATTGATTTGTGGTGACCGGTAATAAAGTCACAGGGAAAAATTCACAATTTTGACTGGGAAAGATGTCAGGTAATCAAACAAAAACCACCAAGTCGGTCATAATTTAAGAGTCATAACCAATTAAATAAAATATTTTAAAACTTATTAACTGGCAATACAGGACTTACATATTGTATATATATTATGGCATTACATGTGGAAATATTTAACCGGATTAGCTTATTTGGGACTGACTGACTTCTCGAATTTTCAACATTATTTTTTGCCCCATGGGAAGGTCTTACGCTGACTCCGTTATATGTATGTGTATTTTGAAATTCAAAACATAATAATAATAATAATAATAATAATAATAATAATAATAATAATAATAATAATAATAAATCACAGGTAAGGAAAGAGTGGTATATCTTGGGCATTGACAAACTTTACAAGTGACTCCCATATAATCATGTTTCAGTACAAAGCTAAACCTATTCCAGTAGAAATACTTTTTTTCTGCCTCTCGTGTAAACAGCTATCTGTTTTTAAAATATTTTATTATACATAGCTAATGGTGTTAAATTCCTAGAAGCATGGAAGTACACACGAATCTATATTCGCCTAAAGGAAGGGTTATGCGGGCCTGTTTATAAATTCAGCAACGGACAGCAGTAACGGTTTTATCTACAGCGAGCAAATAAACCTATATACAGTACATTTAATAAATTTACAAAATGCAGCGATCTTGTAAGCCTATAACTGCTGTCCATACTCGGCCACCTGGATACGCTAATCCTCTCTGCTGTCTAGGTCAAGTAAGGATCAATAAGTAACTGTAGCTTACTTTTGCTGTGTACATACATCCCTGAAATAATGAAAATGAAGACATTCACGTGACTATACTTTCAGTACACGTGGCTTTATTCCAGACGTACTTGCAAAGTTTTCATCCACAAAAATGTTTTGTTTTATTGTTCTCGTTGGTTTTGGTGCCTCGCAAGGAATCATTTCATTGGCATTAAGTATATAATTGCAGTATTTTTTTGCTTCATATTTTTTATCTAGGATGTAATCCTATTTTATTGTTTTACACATCAGAAAATTTACAGAAAATACAGAAAGTTGTGTAATATAATGCTCTGATTTACCACAACTTTTTTACCATAAAATTATAACTTTTTTTTACTTTATTTCTGTGATTTTATTACCGTCAACCATAACTTAATGTGACCTATTTTCGGGCTCAATTCATTTGGGCATTAGTCAATATATCATTTGGGCGACTATTCATTACATATTTTGGGCGACAAAATATCAAAACTCAGCAAATTGGCACCAATCACTTGGGCGAATCATAAGGAAAAAGAGGGAGAAGTATTTTAAGGCATGTTCTCACGTGGTGACAACTATAATCGGTTGCGGATAACTCAGTAGTTACCGGGTTAATATTCAGTAGTTACTACCGTTAGTTATTCACTACTCGGCTATGGAAGGAAATATCTCGAAAACAAACCGACGACAAATGTGACTTGAAGAATGTTTCGTGGCGGTGCACAAAGAAGAACCAGATGCAAGCCAGAATTAGGCGATTAACTTTAACTATCCGAAGTTTGCGGATCCTAGCCAGGATAAAAGGAAGACCGATTTTATTAAGTTTCTGTCCTGGCGCTCTCCATTCTAAAGCGGACCCAACTTACGTGCAATTCTAAAACCAAGTATTACCAAGAGATTGGCAAAATTTAGGACCAGACGCACGACCCCATCATCACGAAATCCTATGAGCAATTTTAACATTCAAAAACTTTAGAGCCAGAGACAAGGCCACCAAGTAATTAAACAATGCATTATGCAAAATTTCTGCATTTCTATCGCCTCGCATATCCGATACATGGAAGTCCAACGATAAAGCCTGTGTTGTAGTAACCATCGACAGTCACAGTAACTTCAACGGTTTGAAGGCATGGGGAATAAGCATTCACGGGATAAATTACACGTGAATATTTGCTGCCTGCTTAACTTTTCTACAAACTAATTATAACCCTTACATAGCAATTTGGACTTAAATCAACCCCGGAAGATCCTCAAAATATTTTCTTAGCGGTATCTCATGTCAAAGTGAATTTTTACTTCAACTATTATCGCTCAAGTCACCTTTATAAGTGTTCTCAGTCGAATGCGATCTTCAGATCACAAGGAATGATCTTAATTATTCCTGTCATCAGGGTGTCAAAATACAATATCAGTTTGTTGAATTTAATATCAAATCTGCATAGACTTGCAAATAAACACCTTAATTCGAGGTTAAAGATAGTAGAATTTCCTCAATCAAAAAGCATTGTTACTTCATTTCTCATATCAATTAACCCATCTTACTTCTGTTAACCAAACAAACTACCATTCCCTTGATTTCATAAGACATTTTGGGGTTAAAGAAATGGACAAAGGTTTACAGACCTATGTATTAAGCTGGTCTTCATACATGCAAATACTATTACATATGCAAAGTCAGATTAAAAAACTGATTAGTAGGTAGAGCTCAGCATCCAAGTTCTAGTTGTCTGTGTAACGGTATTTAGAGCACTTCTAATCCTCACAGGATATGCACAGATTCAAGCAGAGTTCTAGTTGTCAGGGTAACCGAATTTAGTGTGCTTCGAACCGTCACAGGAAATGCATAGCGTCTACAAGTTTAGTTCTTGTTGTCTGGTTAACCGAATTCATAGGGCTTCGAATCCTCACAGGATATTCAGTCTTAACGAAAAGGCGTTGCTTTCCATTAGTATTAGTGTCGATGTTGTGGTCTGCTGCAGCTACACCAAGAGCCTGTGCATAACAAAAGTAGTTTGTTTGATTTTAGAATATACTAAAAGTTTCCATGACATCTCACCCTCAAAGTGAAAATAGCCTGTTCAGTTAGTCCCAGCAGCTATTTTAAGGTTATTATAATTAATACTATATCGTATTAAGTCAATTTTCCCATTAGCACTCCCATGTATTATAGTATTATTGTTACTTCAAACTGCCATCAACTTTCACATTAACAATCCCATATATTACTACCATTGTTCCTTTAAACTCCCAAAAAACAACAGGATAGAAAGTGCCATCCTTTAAGATACATTTAATAGGGCACCAATCTTACACTAAAACAACCGCATCCAACTATAGGGCTACATAACTATGAAAGGTGCCATGCAATGCAAACACTATCTGGCAACTTTCGTCCTTTGTATACCAGTCTTAAGGGAACTGAAACTGCACAACCCCTCGGGGAGAAAAATTAAGGGAATTCAGAATAAGAAGGGGTTCCCGAAACAAGCTTCGGCGCAGGAGGAAAGGTGGATGAAGGTAGGGGTCATGAAAATATGCAATGCAATCTGAACTATTTTCTAACATGAAAGCTTTGCTTGAAGAGTAAGGGAGAGGGTGGTGTAGAGCGCATTGACGGAACGTTAACAAGACCGCAGAAATTTGAATTACAATTTCCACTATTAACCCGCCTATTAAAATACCTGACGAGTCCACGACATGTGTCAAAAAAATTCATCCCAAGGACTAGGCCTCTTAGAAAATAGTTATGATCAACCTATTACCTGTCTAGTTCCTATTTACTAGTGTGAATGAAATTAAGTTATAAAAGTATGTCAGTTACCCTACCCTATTCTCAGCTCCACTAATACATTCAAACTTACATCTAATGACCAAACAGAGGGCTCAAGTACTGTAATACCCTCTGCTATTAACTTTCACTGTCAAATGTCTCCCTAGGTCTGACTCACGTTTTTTAAACCCCAGTCTATTCCCAGCATCCTTAAGAGACTAGAATTTATTACCTTTATCCTAACCCCTCCATCTATATTAATACGTTCTTCACCCTATTCTAGCCAATCCGATATTTTAAGTTCCATATCTAACTTCCCATTAAAGTCCTAGCTACACGAAAACTATCAACCTTGCAGTTCTAACCTAAATAAGTTGGTTGGTTTGAAATCCCTATTGTGCATGGTGACAGTCACCATGCTTATGAACTTCCTGTTGTGCATGGTGACTTGGTCACCATGCACAACATGCAAGTCCACCTTTGCCTGGCAGGTGGCATTGCCACCCCGGCAAAGGTGGACTTAGGAAGTAGTAGCCAAAGAATTAATTTAAAAACTTAATTTCCACGCAAAACTTAATTTCCACGCAAAACTTAATTTACACGCAAAACTTAATTTCCACGCAAAACTTAATTTACACGCAAAACTTAATTTCCACGCAAAACTTAATTTCCACGCAAAACTTAATTTCCACGCAAAACTTAATTTACACGCAAAACTTAATTTACACGCAAAACTTAATTTCGCAAAACTTAATTTACACGCAAAACTTAATTTACACGCAAAACTTAATTTACACGCAAAACTTAATTTCCACGCAAAACTTAATTTACACGCAAAACTTAATTTCACACGCAAAACTTAATTTACACGCAAAACTTAATTTACACGCAAAACTTAATTTACACGCAAAACTTAATTTACACGCAAAACTTAATTTACACGCAAAACTTAATTTCAGCTGAAAAACTTACTCTAGAGCTTTAAAAATTGTCAGTGTTCAAAAACTTAAAAATTCCAAAATAGACACTTAAGTTAACTTTACAAATTCTAAAACAAAAGTAGCTGAAGTTACAAGATCAAACCACATAAGGCAAAAGTTTAAATAACTATAAACAAGTTTAAATCCACTAACTCCAAAAAAATACTACAAACTTTCCAAAAAATAGCTTTAAAATTGTCAAAAAGCTTTTCAAAATAGAAAAGTTTACAATTCTAAAATAATTATTACAAGATCAAACCACAAGGCAAAAGTTTAAAATTAAACAAGTATTCAAAATACCACAAACTTTTAAAAATTGTCAGTGTTCAAAAGCTTAAAAATTCCAAAATAGACACTTAAGTTAACTTTACAATTCTAAAACTAAAGTAGCTGAAGTTACAAGATCAAACCACAAGGCAAAAGTTTAAATAACTATAAACAAGTTTAAATCTAACCCCCCAAAAATACTACAAACTTTCAAAAATTACCTTCCACACACAAACCAACAACACATTAAACCAACAACCTTCCACACATTAAACAACAATTCCACACGCATTAAACCAACAACCTTCCACACATTAAACCAACAACCTTCCACACGCATTAAACCAACAACCTTCCACACACATTAAACCAACAACCTTCCACACACATTAAACCAACAACCTTCCACACACATTAAACCAACAACATTAAACCAACAACCTTCCACACGCATTAAACCAACAACCTTCCACACGCATTAAACCAACAACCTTCCACACGCATTAAACCAACAACCTTCCACACGCATTAAACCAACAACCTTCCACACGCATTAAACCAACAACCTTCCACACGCATTAAACCAACAAACCATTAAACCAACACACATTAAACCAACAACCTTCCACACACATTAAACAACAAACATTAAACCAACAACCTTCCACACACATTAAACCAACAACCTTCCACACACATTAAACCAACAACCTTCCACACACATTAAACCAACAACCTTCCACACACATTAAACCAACAACCTTCCACACACATTAAACCAACAACCTTCCACACATTAAACCAACAACCTTCCACACATTAAACCAACAACCTTCCACACACATTAAACCAACTTTTGATGCTAAAATAATTAAACAATCAAAAATAAAAATTAAATACTTTAAAACAAGTTCTGAAGCTGAAACAAAACCTAAAGTTTCTTGAAATGTTCAAGGCTGGAAAAATTAAAATTCTAACCTTTGCAATTTTAAAGAAAATTTTTCAAAACTCTAAGACCAAAGTTTGAATATGAACATAAACCAAATGCACTAAAACAATGCATAAAACTTAAAATTAAAACTTACGACTTTTGAATCTGAAAAAACTAAGCTAACAAATGTTCGGGGGTTGCTCAAGTTACTCAACTAAGAAAAACCAAGAAATACTTACTCACCCATTAATCCAGTTTAGTCAAGGTATAGGTACATAAGAATTCAATAACATTGTGGCACGCTTACTTAACGACACACCCTGACCTGAAAGAAAAAATATATATTAAAGCCCAAAATGTTCCAGCAAGTGGGAAGAACCAAAGGCTGACTATTTGTTACAATCAGCTGGGCCATCTGCTAAGTTTTAAAATACTAAGATAAGGGGCAGCAAGCAAGACTTTATAAATACTTATGCCTACAATAAGTTTAAATCAGCTTAATATACCCCATATTAGGAAGGCTATGGTAGCCGAGTTAGGCCTCTAATCCTCAAGAAACTTTAAACCTTCTTGCATCGTAAGACTTGCTCTATTGCAGTATAAAGTTAAAATGAAAATACCCGTACCACTGCGTAAGATTGCTAATATGATTCAAAGTGCACAGAATTACCATTCAAAGCAATCCAGTTCAGTTTAATAATAAGTAAGCTTCGAAACTAAGTCATAAATAGGCTACCAAGTCATAGGCTAGCATGTTGAAAGGCCATCTACAACAATAAGCAAGCTTCGAAACATTCATAAATAGGCTACCATGTTGAAAGGCAATCTACAACAATACCTAAAACATTTTGAACTTATTGCAGGAATTCACAAAAAATCGAAAACACCAATATTTGATTCACAAACCGCAAAAGGAAAACTTTCATACGACAACTATGTCGTAGCTCAAGTACCACAATCTAAATATTTGAAAAATATAAAACGCAAAACTGGCAATAGTATCCACTCGCCAACCCAACAAACCTTAAAGCACGCCTAAAATCTTGCAAAGTCTAATCACAATACGACATCTGAGAAACTGCTCAAACTTCTTAGACCTCAAATGAATATCGTAAACAGAAAACATGCAAATGAAGCAAATAGGTGACTTGAACCTAGAACAAATTGTAAGTCAGGCAAGAGAGCATTTGCACGCTGCGTACCAAGATCATATAAGAAAGCAAATTTTAAGAAAAACTGCTCTACTGCAGGAGATACGGTACTGACGAGAAAACACAAACATTATTATAAAATATAAGGAGCACCTTACTTTGAAAACGTACAAGAACCCGTCTAACGATCCTCCATACGATCCTCCAGTACAGCACGACCGAGATCCCAAACGCAAATGAACGAGAGAACGTCGAGTTAGTGTCAACGAAACCTGTCTTACCAAGCCGGAGACTCAACAACGCTGAAACAAGCTGTTCTTGAGGATAACAGCCAACGACCGCTGCAACTGCCTGTTTGTGGGACGTCACTTTGTCGCCCTTTCGCCACCGAAGAAGTTTAAGACGATGATCAGAAAATCGACAGAAATTATTATTATTATAAATTATTATTATTATTATTATTATTATTATTATTATTATTATTATTGTTAAGAGTTGCCGGGCACTCTTCCTTTTTAGCGATCTACCCCAATCATGTATCAGTAATTAGCCCATCTGGAAAAAAAAATTATTATTATTATTATTATTATTATTATTATTATTATTATTATTATTATTATTATTATTATTATGGAGATTTGCCATTTACTCTTCCCTTTAAGCAAACTACCTGAATTATGTATAGGTGTTTGGTCTTTATCTGGAATTATTATTATTATTATTATTATTATTATTATTATTATTATTATTATTATTATTATAGTTGTTGCTGTTGTTTTCAGCAGTGCTTGGCATAAGAGTTCATGAATATTACATTTTACATGCGTACTTAATTTAGTATACTGTATTGTGTTCATCCTACCGTTCATCGTATATGGCCCGGAGCTGAAACAAAGGATATTATCATTATATATTAGTTACATGGCGTCACAATGACATGGTCATAGACAAAAATAGTGTAGAACACTTTTGTTAAGGTGATTCAACGGTGAGCTTATCAACTCGCACCGATGAATGCAAGGTAATTTTTATTATTAAATTTATTATTACTAATAATAAAGGTGCGTAGGTTCGTAATCTGCGATTTGCCATATGGATTCAAGGCTTGCAATGATAAATATATCACAAAATTTTCGGGAAACTGAGAAGGTAGGAGGACAAAATGACTTTGAATAAATCATTTATATTTGTCGTAAGTGATATAATTAGCGGCTAATTCGAACAGTGGTCAATGAATTTACTGAAACCAGATCATATTGTTCGATCATCGCCTGATATTCGAATCCTGTTTCGATACTATTAGGTGGAGCTATGAAAACTATTATCATCAGGATTATACATATACATACATATTTATACAGTATATATATATATATATATATATATATATATATATATATATATATATACACATGTGTGTGTATGGTAGGTGGAGCTCTGAAAAATATGGTCATGTGGATTATATATATATATATATATATATATATATATATATATATATATATATATATATATATATATATATATATATATATATATATATATATATATATATATATATATATATATATATATATATATATATATATATATATATATACACATACATGTGTGTGTATGGTAGGTGGAGCTCTGAAAAATATGGTCATGAGGATTATATATATATATATATATATATATATATATATATATATTTATATATATATATATATATATATATATATATATATATATATATATATATATTTATATATATATATATATATATATATATATATATAGAGAGAGAGAGAGAGAGAGAGAGAGAGAGAGAGAGAGAGAGAGAGAGAGAGAGAGAGAGAGAGATATTAAGCCACCAATATACTTTAATATCCAGTTCACTAAACCTCGGGAATAACTTACATCCAAGAGGAATTATGATTAATAAATGTTTCGTCACCAGTTCTCAAGAGAGGTATAAGTTGACATGGACTCTGCTGTAAATGCCTGTCGAACTCAGGTTTTGTACTTAGAATCGATATCAACCCATCTTCACCATGATAGCTGATTGGTAAATTTGTAACGCGTGGCTAATTATGAATTTGTCGAATTTGTCTTATACACCGAGGTTTTTCTTATATTCACAAACACTAGGCCACAAATATCATAAAATATCCAGTTCACTACATTAGGTGGAGCTCTTAAAAATATGATCATATATATATATATATATATATATATATATATATATATATATATATATATATTCACACAAATATTTAGCCACAAATATCGTTTATTGTCTAATTCACTATACCTCACGAATAGCTTACAACCAGAAGAATTATAACTGATAAGTGATTCGTTATAAGTGGTATTAGAAACATTGCTTTATTTAGAAACGTTGTACTTTTGACCATGAGTGATATACAGTGACTTTTGACCAGTGACCCATCAAGAAAGGTGTAAGTTGATATCAACTCTGCTGTATAGGCATAATTCTCTTTTATTTTGATGGACATTAATAAGAGCATTCTCTACGATTCTTCGATATGAAAGCAGAAGGGTAGTCAGGTTCGAAGTCCTATAATGCCTCTACGCAGGGGAGTTTTATTTTGCTGGTATATCCCTTCTTTTGTTAAGCCCATTGGTTTGAAGAGAGATCTGTCTTACTGGCTTGGTTGGTGGCTTTTCCGCCGTCATAGTGAGGCAACCAGCAGAACGGGTTCCTGGTCCTCCGAAAAAAAATTACACTGATACCTCAGTCTTCATTGATATTGCAATGTCATGATAGTTAGGAAATGAATGCAGGAAATAGAGAACGCTGGTCTTCTATAGACGTTGAAATTGTACTTGAACGATTCCCTATTCATATATCTAAGAAGGCTAGTCCCTGTCCTTTTCTCATTTAGTTTTGAATGTAATGCTAGAAGCGAATTCATTTTGCTGCAAATAGATACCAAAATCTTCTCAACTATTATTCCAGAACGTGAAAACGTCATCAACGTGTCGCACCAAAACCACTTTGGGACTGAGTCATTAATGTACATGCAGACATTGGTTTAAAGAGGAATTGCAGGCTGCCTATCCCACATTAAAATCTTCGTAAACCTTTCACTTAAAAGAGGGCATGTTACTGGTTACACGGAGCTTGATTAACTTTTTTTCATTGCCCAGAGGAAATATGTCTTCGTAAGGAGTTGATTTTTTCCCTTATGAAATTCAGGATGTCGTTTACAGGAACCTTTGTGAATAATGATTCCGCGTCCTGGCTAATGAGCGTTATGTCGTTCACTGTAATATTTAATTTAAAAATTTCTGAATAGAGTCCTCTGCGTGTTTTACAAACTACCTAGGAAATGTGTCAGCAAACCTGCTAAGTTTCTGATTGAGTAAAAATGGACGAGACTTAATTTCACAAAACTGGGAGTCACAGAATGCCTTTCTTATGGGTTATGGCGAGTCCGTAGAAATATGGTAAAGAGTTCTTGGCGAATCCAAGTAAAAAAATCACAGGTAAAAAAGTCAGAAAAAAGTCATGCTTAGGGCGCCGATGCTGACCGAATAGGACTTCCCCTAACTACTGAACAAGATAATCACAACGATGCAAACTATATTGACCGGAGATCGCTGAGGATATGGAATCGATAGTCACAAAATTTATACTTGTTAGGCAACCATCTGTAGCAAATCAACCTCTGAATTACCTTATAACTACTGAATGTTCATTTTAAGATTGACTTTTCGCTTCTGCTTAATTAATCTTGACTATTTTAATATTTCATTGTATATATGAAGAAGTATGTTTGGGAACATGCGAAAGCATATGTTATTATTACATTTGCATATGTATACACAACTATGGATTTCGTAATCACCATAAATTCTTTTATATTTTACTATTGCATAACACTATCGCCTTCTGAATGAACACACTCGACAAAAGCCGAGGAACAAATACCAATGAGGTTTATGCCCTGGGGAAGTGAAAGCCAACAGCTGGTGGATCTATGTCCAAGGAGATGAATAAATACCAATGTGGATTATGACCACACCCAGATCGGTTTTCCTTATCCAGAATTTTGATAAAAGACTGAATGTAGAAGTGAGAAAATATGAAAAAGTCAGACAAACAGAACAAGAAACCTGCATTGCAAGAACTGACAGACAACACCAGAATAAACTGCAAAAGCAACACATGTTGGTATCTAACAATAACAAAGGCTGTATATATAACAACCAAGCCAACGCTGAACGTCCAGATGGAAGGAGTCTGAGCCGGTCCTGGTCGTTTCGGCCGTAAGTCACTTCAGAAAACAATGTAAGACGTTATGTTTATGGTATTTACCGTTATGTTTATGGTAATCACCATTATTATTTCATGTTTTACGTACATCCCCAAGGGGCTGGTACTAAACACGGCGCCCATTTTGCACGTAAATGTGCTTACGGCCTAAATGACTTACGGCCGAAACGGCCCGAATGCGTTAGAGCAAGGCCTCCCCACCAACTGCCTGAGGAGAAGAACACAAGGTCAAGGTCACTCCATAACAATCCCCAACCAAATACTTCGGAAGAAATCAATTAAATTATATTTTTATTAGACCCATAAGAACAAGAAATAATGTTAAACTAATGTAATACTGTAGTTTCAAGATGGAATTGCATTATGTAAATATAATGTACATAATTAACCATCCCCTAAGTAACTAGGCATTGTAAATATAAATAATAACCCCAAATCCCTCCCCAGTCACATTCCCATCATATGCATACACACAAATATACTGTATATGACACATTTTCCTACCTTTGTAATCTGCAATATGTTTATATACTAAAAGGTCCTTCTGTAAACTCACTTCTACAAACTTTTTTATGTCCTTCTGTATTCGCTTATACGAAATTTTTAATATTTTACCCTTCACTTGGTTATACTGAACTGAACTACGCAGAAATTGCATGACTTCCTGTTCGCCACCTTTTGTTTACTGCCGTATCAGTATCAGTGATAAACAGCAATTTGTCTTCTCTAACTGGGCTATGGTAGTAACATCAGCTGTTACTGAATTATAGCAAATTGCTGTAATTCATAACTCACTCGCATTATATCAAAAGTGGTGATACGAATTTGCGGGTTTTTATTTCAGTTCAATACCAGATGAGGAAGTGATGATAACTGCTCCAGTTGGACAAAACAAAACCTCTGCTTGTTCCCAGAGCCTGTACATGAATTTTTAAGTAAAACGAATAATTTTCATTTTAATTTATCCAGTTTCATTACTTTCTCGCTTTTTTCATTACACGCACACACACACACACACACACACACACACACACATATATATATATATATATATATATATATATATATATATATATATATATATATATATATATATATATATATATATGAGAAATAAAAAAATGTATCGTTGAGTCCCAGTTCTACAGCTGGGTTTGTTTAAAAAAGAAACTCATTGATACATTTTTTTAAAATTTCACTTATTCCACGTGGGACGATGACGAATCTAACCATCCGTGCTGCCAACGCCGGCTGTTAACTAAACATCAGTAATGGGACTGATGGTCGTTTCTGTTAATTGTCCTGTCATTCATAAAATATTAATTTATTTCGACTGAAATATTTACCATGACTATAAGTAAGGAAAGTTCTATCTACTTACGTAAAATTTATTACATTTGATTAACCAGAAAAAATATTTTTTGACCTTTGAAGACAGAGGAAGAGAATAAGAAATGCTAAAAATTATTTTTGGACCTATTTCATCACATCTAAAACGGTGGTAGGTGTTATCTTATTTCTGAGAACTTTTAATATACTTTAGAATAAACTATCAGCTTTCCAATGGCACCACTTTAGTGATAATAAAAATTACACGGGTAAAATTAGAAAGCATTTTGTGGAAACTTCCAATGCGTCTAAATCTTCAACTGTTCACCCAGGAGTAAATGACGAAGACCTGAGCATAAACATTTGGGCCGACCGGTCTGGACCGGAGAGGGTTAATAGTCGATACCTCACACAAGTCTTTTGATAAACTCAGTTTGATTTTTCACATGATTAATGATCTTTTTAAGGGATCACTGTTACCTCTAGAGTATTCCGTCGTAATTCTTATTGGTATGAGAGTTCAGCTATCTGGTTGAAGTGAGGCGATTAGTTGTGTAATAACCAGGTACTTGGTATGCATCGTGACAATGTATATATATATATATGTATATGTGTGTGCATGTATATATGTATATATATATATATATATATATATATATATATATATATATATATATATATATATATATATATATATGTGTAGATAGATAGATAGACGATAGATTGGTATATATATAAAGAACGAAGAAAACATAAATATGATTGGCAAAGGTTTTCTCAATGTCAGTTTGTTAGAGTCGACATGAACGAGCAAAACTGGAGCGAAATGCATGAACTACATCAAATTTTTACGACCCTGAATTATATGGGAAGACAGCATGTTTCTTTGAACTGCATATGTTCTTCACAGTAACAGTTCCATCACGATTTCTTTCTTATACTTTATGGCGTGCAGTCATTTTCAGGAATACGCAGGTACGATATTTATTATTTATTCTTGTTGCAAAAAAGGGCAATGCGAGGGCATGTAGAAAACTCCTCGAAGTAAGGCAACATATAATGCTGTGTTTAATTGGTGGATCATGAGCCTGACTTATTTTCGAGTAAAAATACTGAAGTAGAAATGTTCAAATTGTTATCTTTGGTAACATTTCTTCAAGACCGCGATTTGTTTCCTTTGGTATAAATGTAAAATTAATTTTTGGTGCGATTATTGAACACAACACTCGGGCCATATGAAACTGGTGTCAATGGAAATCACATTTTGATCTTTCTGGCTGATGGTCTCCTGGTTACAGTTCATCTTCAATCACTTTAAAAAACGGAAAATTCCTCTCCAACATAATTTAGCGTTTTTTCTTGTGTTTACTATGGGCGGCGGTATGAGTTATAATTATGAATATATTCATAAATGTACCTGTGTTTGCCTGAATTTATATACGTAAGGTAGAGTTAACCGTCAGTGATGTAGCTTGTACAATGAGTAAATGAACCTTATTCTTAAGAAGACTTTCTTTTAACAGACTGGCAGCCGAAGGGGTCAAGTTGACACATCACCTGGCAGCTGCCCCTATGTGCACTCCAAGTAGGGCTGCCATGATGACCGCCAGATACCCAGCGCGTTATGGTGAGGAAATATTTGACTCCGAACAAGGTAGTGCTCAGTTTAACTCTGCTCAAAGGCTCCCTTTCCGAACCTATTGGCAAATTTGTGTCAAACTCATTACTCAGGCTTGTAAATGAACATGTATGCTGTTCGAGACATCATTCTCTTTTATTGCAAATGGGTGTTACAGACTAATACACACACACAAAACAAAGCCACTCCAACATCTTCTAAAAACATAACAGACGCCTCACACGTCTGGACTGTCGACCTAACCGCGCAACGTCTCCTCGCTGCTGGGAGAAAGGGCGCTGGTGACTGGTACAATACATGTACAGTACATACACTACCGGGGTCTAAGCGATGACAAGCGGGGGAGCCGATCGAGAATACAAAGTCTACCCCAAAGCCAAATCAAAGTCCTTCAAGAAGAAGGCATCGTGCTTACCCCATACAATATGGGAAAAAAAGCACGTTAAAAGATTATATCTAGATTAAAAGATGAGTCAGATATTCCTGTTAATTAATCTCCGTTTTCCTACTAGGTCTAGTGCCAAATGAGAGACTTGAGACAGTCGTGATCCCCCACATATCAAGTAAGGCCGCCCTGCCACTCGACGAAGTCACGCTTGCAACCGCCCTCAAGGCAGCTAACTACACCACGGCCCTGGTCGGTAAGTTCGGAATTCTTCACGGATGTTGACGCCCTTAACTTATTCTCTGCTAATAATATTGTCTGTTAGAGACTGATATAATTCCCGTGTTCACCTGGATCCTTTATCCCAACTCTTTCCTAAGGGTACAATGGTACACTTTTTCCTCCTTTGATGATATTTTAGTGGTCGTTTATATGGGCCCTTTTTTCGCAAATGTTTAACTATCGATTCCATCTGTATCGTAGCGAACCATATAGTTCACAACTGCCTGAAAACGCTGCATAAATAGTATAGCAGGTTTTATATGCTTTTGTTTTCATTTACAAATTTGGCTTTGTAACATTTGTTCACTGAAATCGTTTTAAGTTACTCTGTGCATTCATAATAGCTCGTAATAATTTGGGTACTCTTCATTCATAAAGGTACTTTAAGTCTACTTTCTTCTGCTTATGATTTGTTTAGATTTTATTTATTTTTCTGTCTATTTCTTTCTTTATTCATTTACTGGTTTGTTCGCCTTTCATTTATCATTCATACATACCGCAATCTTAGTCTTTTCTCTTTTAAAAGCTAATTCATGTTACATTTTTACAAGCCTGTATTTTTTCACACGCAAGCATCCTTCGCTCGTTCCATGAAGACGTAAGTTTATCACGAATGATAATATTAATAACAATAATATTGAATTGTAAGAGTAATAGCAAAACCGTTGTAGGAACCCATTAATTCCACTGCTTTAACACGAGGGATAACCGTATTTCTAATGCAAGTAAATTTCTTTTCCTGTGGATCGATGGTACCGAAAACGAGAACCTGTCTCCCCTTTTGATCTTCAACATTAGTTTATTGTTTTTTTTTTTTTTTTTGAGTGGCAATGGCAATGAATTTAAAAGTCTGCTTTTTCAAGGACTATGGTAAAATTCTAATCTTTTTGTAAAATTCATACATTTGGCAAGTGACTACGATCCTCAAAATGCAGAACGTGTTTATGTTTGTAAGGAATCCTTTATGGTGAATGTTCCCCTCAGAATCTCCCAGCTTTGATAATCGGATGACTTTATCCTGAAATGTCATAATCACTCGATGCTGAAGGTACAAAATTGCCTGACTTTAAAATGGCCAGAAGAATTAGACTTATTTTACGTGGCTAAGAACCAATTGGTTATCTAGCAACGGAACCCACAGCTTATTGTGGAATCCGAACCACATTATACTGAGAAATGAAATTCTGTCACTAGAAACAAATTCCTCTAATTCTTCGTTGGCCGGCCGGAACTCGAACGCGGGCCCAGCAGAGTGCTAGCCGAGAACTATACCGACCCGTCCAACGACGAACTAATAGCTAGTACTGTACTACCACTCTAAAAATTCTAGAAATCTGTATTTTTTAACATTTGCATAACTTACTGAGAGTTATAGCTATTAAAAGCCTTGAGCTTGTATGCCGTCAAGACCATTAAAACGTCCCGAATCATTCACTTTAAATATGTAATTGGAGGTGGGGTCAAAAAAGACCAATCGTGGATTCAGTCAAAGTTAAGTATGACTTAGTTTAACCAGACCACTGAGCTGATTAACAGCTCTCCTAGGGCTGGTCCGAAGGATTAGACTTATTTTACGTGGCTAAGAACCAACTGGTTACCTAGCAACGGGACCTACAGCTTATTGTGGAACCCGAACCACATTATGACGAGAAATGAATTACTATCATCAGAAATAAATTCCTCTAACTCGTCATTAGCTGGCCGGAGAGTCGAACTCTGGCCTAGCGAGTGCTAGGCCACAACTATACCGACTAGCCCAACGAAGAGTGTGGATTCAGTCAATGTTGATGTTTCCCAGAATGCTTGCTAGCTCTGATACACCAAAAACTCCAGAAGTCGAGAGGTTCGGAGCACCTTCAGGTATCACCACAGTCTTAGAGCAACTTACGAGAAGCCGTTCCCAAGATTTACAGTAAAGTGAATGGAATGCTTATAATAACGGGTAGTGTCATATCTAGACATTTCAACAGAAAATGAAATGTCGCTGCTCTAGTGTCACTTCCAATGGAAGTTGCCGTTGAAATTCATTTCTGAAATAAAGTTTACGGAAGATGGCAGTGGGCTATATCTTCTGATGGGTGATTCATAAGTATATCTTAGTTTAACCAGACCACTGAGCTGATCAACAGCTCTCCTAGGGCTGGCCCGAAGGATTAGATTTATTTTACGTGGCTAAGAACCAACTGGTTACCTAGCAACGGGACCTGCAGCTTATTGTGGAATCCGAACCACATTATGACGAGAAATGAATTACTATCATCAGAAATGAATTCCCCTAATTCTTCATCAGCCAGGTAGGAGAGTCGAACGCTGGGCCAACAGCGTGCCAGGTGACAGCTCTATCCACCCCTCCAACGAAGAAATAATTATCTATACAGTACTGGAAATGTAGATAATTCCCAAATTTTACTTAGGTTTTTGCGCTCGTAGCTATAAGAACACTTGAAGAAGAAGTCCAGTAGACATAAAGAGCATATTTTCTTCATTTTCTTGGTTCTTTCATTCTCCTCGGCTGTATCGATTCCAAGACTCGCTGGTGAGGTTTGGCGGTTCAGCATTGGAATTCGGTGACCACACACAGACAGACCTGCCCACACACGCGCGCAGAAAGAGAGTGCGTGCGCGTGCGTTTTTTCAACGTTATACCTAATTAAAGAAATAGCAGCTAAAATACTCTTTACGAGAGAGAGAGAGAGAGAGAGAGAGAGAGAGAGAGAGAGAGAGAGAGAGAGAGAGAGCTTTCTTTTAAAGAGCAGTTTTACCAAACTTAAATTTATTTATTGTAAATTAGATTTTATTTAAGAGGTTGCAGGGTCTTAAGAGAGAGAGAGAGAGAGAGAGAGAGAGAGAGAGAGAGAGAGAGAGAGAGAGAGAGAGAGAGAGAAATAATCTGCAAGAAATATCCCAACTTTCTAACATGGTCAACAGGAAAATGGCACCTGGGAATGTATTGCAACCTTTTTGGGAAATCATGCCCTGGCCCTCTAAAGCACGGGTTCGACACCTTCTACGGCATTCCCGTGACACTCTTCATGGAGTTCAGAGGTCCTCATTCCTTCTGGGTTTTCAATCTCGCGAACACAGGATTTCAGGTAAGAATAAATTGTCCTAGCTCATTCTGTGAATGTCAGTATCAAAGTAGATTATTGACTGATACTGTTAGCAGAGTTGATTCTAGGCTTCATTTCTTCTTCTTTATTTTTTTTTCAAACATAAAGGAATGATAATACAATACAACCAGACTTAGGCATTTCTTTGGTATGAGGAAGGTTACAGGTGAAGGTTGAAGCGACCTATCTGAGAATAACTAATTAACCTGCCTGTCACGTAACATTAAAATGAATTAGAACTGACACCTGAGTTTCGGTAATTTACGATGTGACGTAATGAAATGCGTAATAAATAATCCCTTTAGTTATACAAAGCCTTAATTGTTTAGTCTGCTGGCAGACATTACTTTATGATACATGTAAAGTGACGAAGAAGAAGTTTATTTGTGCGTTAATGATAGTTGTTATTTAACTGTTTATGCTTGTTTTAGGAGTCGGTAATTAGATGCCCCAATGCTCTGTCAATGAGACAAAATGCGTTGGATTCTCGATACAAAAAGAAACCTCTCTCTTATCAGGTCTTGTGTCAGAAGAAACGCCGTAAATTACTAAATTTAACTATTGCCCGCCTCGTGCAATTTTTTTTTTTTTTTTTTTTTTTTTTTTTTGAGATGAGAAGACCAAGGTGATCGAAAGAGAAAGTAGTGGAGGTAAAGAGAAGGTAGATGAAAAATTAAAGATTTAGGCCTAAACTCAGAAGAGTAAATAGAAGAGTTTGCGTCTTTGGAAAACAGAAGTAGGAAGTACATGGAATGCACAAGGAAATTTCCGGGAAATAAACAAAAATACCTTTAATCTAAGTCAAGTTTTGGTTTTTATATTCCTGTTGTCCTACTATGCAATGGCTAGCATTAATATTCTGCATAGATGATGCTTGGAATTTAACTTAGAATATGTAGACCTATTTTTCAAGATTCGTGATAATTTCCAAAACTGTCCAAAGAGACTAATAGTGTTCGGTCGGAAGGGAAACAAACGTCAAGATTAAAAGCCACGACACATCAAAATTAATAGATATAATTTCTATCTGACTTTTCTGAAGCTGAACTACAGTAATAGCCTAAATGTCATTAACACGGCGTTGTGCTTTAGGGGTTATAGGGACCAGCAACTTCTCTGATCGCTTATTTAACAGCGGCTAAATTTTAAAAAAGATTTTTCCGACATAATATGGATATTTCAGATGCTTATCATGGCAAACGTTTTCTTATAAGTGTTAGCGTGATGTTGAATAAAACGCTCAGCATCTCTTTTGAAAATCTTTCTCTCGTACCTCTGATTTCAAACATATCCTGCAAGCAATGGTCCGGTTCTTGAAAAGTGCTGTCTATTGGGAATAAGGAAATGGAGGCAAGGTGAAAATCCACAGCTCAGTGACAGAAAATTATTAGCATTGCTGGTATTAAAAAGGATAGTTGGGAGATTACAGAAGATTTCTTCATTTGTGTTTAGCAATCATCTCTTATTTTCTTGGTCTTAACTTCTGGCTCCTACAAATTCTGTTTCACATATAACTTTTAGTTATCATGGTATTTTCTAACTCAGCTTTTCACGTAACTCGATAAACTTTGGTACGGTAGAACAGAACTTGCTGCCTGGATACACTGGCTTCGAGGCGAAGAGAAAGCAAAAAAAAAAAAAAAAAAAAATGTATGGTGAAAATAAAAATGTCGGATATACCAACCTGCAACATTTGGGACCAAAAATCTCTTTCCGAAACAACTATTATCAAAGCTAACGCAGATTAATTTCAAAGTCTATATTATTGCTTTACTGATTTCAAAGTCTATATTATTGCTTTACTGATAACAACGTGGTATAACAATCAATTCTATGATCTTTAATATTTGTTTTTCCTTAACAGAGACTGGCCTTTACTTGGCTTCTTAGCGTCGTAAGTCTGGCGTTTGCAAAGAAGAAGCTTCAATGGAGGCTGTCCACGCTGGTATTCCTTCTTCTCCTGACACATGCAGTTCTTTTTGTCCTATGGTTCTTCACTGCTCACGTCGGCCGTGACAAAGGAAGCCTATGGGGTGTAAGTAGGAAGCTTATGGGGTGTAAGTAAGAAGCTTATGGGGTGTAAGTAGAAGCTTATGGGGTGTAAGTAGGAAGTTTATGGGGTGTAAGTAGGAAGCTTATGGGGTGTAAGTAGGAAGCTTATGGGGTGCAAGTAAGAAGCTTATGGGGTGTAAGTAGGAAGCTTATGGGGTGTAAGTAGGAAGCTTATGGGGTGTAAGTAGGAAGCTTATGGGGTGTAAGTAAGAAGCTTATGGGGTGTAAGCTTAAGGTGTAAGCTTATGGAGGTGTAAGTAGAAGCTTATGGGGTGAAGCTTATGGGGTGTAAGTAGGAAGCTTATCGGGTGTAAGTATCAAGTAGTCTTTTCTCGCCGTATCGTTTTCTTTTGTCTTTAAAATATCAAAGCAAACATGATCAGGAATTAATTAGTGGTTGTTGTGGATTGTGATGTTCGTGAGATTAAATGAGATTGTCATGCTACATTAAAATGCCTTTCTGGTTTTCGAACAATTTGTGGATATATTTCCTAAATTCAATATCAGTTTTGCGTTTTCATCTTATCTCCTATTGTCTCTGCTTTATTTTTTTCCACATTTG
The DNA here is from genome assembly GCF_040412425.1 of Macrobrachium rosenbergii. Taxonomy (NCBI): domain Eukaryota; kingdom Metazoa; phylum Arthropoda; class Malacostraca; order Decapoda; family Palaemonidae; genus Macrobrachium; species Macrobrachium rosenbergii. The sequence goes on from NC_089744.1 coordinate 19,399,990, forward strand.
GGCAAATGATTTAGTAGGATCTTTTCTGTAAAGTGAATGGCTTATGTAACTGATGTATAGTAATGTAGAGGTAATCAATAATGATTAAGAATAAATACTAATACTAGGATATGTCCCTAAATTTCATAAAGGGCAGCTTTGTCAAATCAAGTTTGGTCACTGCACGAAAAGAGAACAATATTGGAATTCAATAACAACAAGTAAAAACTGCGCCGAAGTTTCTCCAGGGCAATCGAGTTTTCTGTACAGCGTATAATCATGGCCATCGAAAGTAGATCTATCTTTCGGTGGTCTCGGTATAATGCTGTATGAGCCGCGGCCCATGAAACTTTGACCATGGCCTGGTGGTGGCCTGTCCTATAGCGTTGCCAGACGCACGACCATGGCTAATTTTAACCTTAAATAAAACAAAACTACTGAGGCTAGAGGGCGGCTGCAATTTGGTATGTTTGATGATTGGAGGGTGGATGATCAACATACCGATTTGCAGCCCTCTAGCCTCAGTAGTTTTTAAGATCTGAGGGCGGACAGACAAATAGCCATCTCATAATTTTCTTTTACGAAAACAGGAAGGTTAAGCGGCCCAGAAAACATAGCAGGACAAGGCAAAGCTATCCATCATATAAAGGAAGCATATGAGAGGTCCAAAAAAAAAAAGTTAAGTATACCTTAGTTTAACCGACCACTGAGCTGATTAACAGCTTTCCTAGGGCTGGCCCGAGGGATTAGATTTATTTAACATGGCTAAGAACCAGTTGGTTACTAGCAACGGGTCCTACAGCTTATTGTGGAATCCGAACCACATTATACCGAGAAATGAATGTCTATCACCAGAAATAAATTCCTCTAATTCTTATTGGCTGGCCGGAGACTCGAACGCAGGCCCAGCAGAGTGCTAGCCGAGAACTATACCGACCCGGCCAGCGAGGAACTTATGAGAGGTCCAAACCTATATTGTTTTAAGAACCATCTTTTCTCCACTTTCTTTTTGCTTTTATGAATTATATTGTTTTGAATAACAAATTTCCCGAATAAGTACCATCATTATTCAGTTGACACGGCTATTGCTACAATTGTCATTTTAAAAAGTGCTTTGCTCTTCTGAGACTCAAAGTTCCTCGTTGAACTGGTCGGTACTGTTCTCGGCTAGCGCTCTGCTGGGCCCGAGTTCGAATCTCCGGCTGGCTAATGAAGAATTAGAGGAATTTATTTCTGGTGATAGAAATTCATTTCTCGCTATAATGTGGTTCGGATTCCACAAAAAGCTGTAGGTCCTGTTGCTAGGTAACCAATTGGTTCTTAGCCACGTAAAATAAAATCTAATCCTTCGGGCCAGCCCTAGGAGAGCTATTAATCAGCTCAGTGGTTTGGTTAAACTAAGATATACTTAACTTAAACACGTAAAATAAGTCTGATCCTTCGGGCCAGCCCTAGGAGAGCTGTAAATCAGCTCAGTGGTCTGGTTAAACTAAGATATACTTAACTTAAACACGTAAAATAAGTCTAATCCTTCGGGCCAGCCCTAGGAGAGCTGTAAATCAGCTCAGTGGTCTGGTTAAACTAAGGTATACTTAACTTCTGAGACCCAAGCCAGAATACTTTATTAAAAATAATGACAAGGTTATTTTTTTCAGGTGTCGGACTGGTTACATAGGGCAGCAAATTCCAAGCTCTTCCGCCAAGACAAAGTGGTCGAAAGCCCCATTGAACTGGACGGACTTTCGCAGCGTCTTGCGGCAGAATCTCGCAAGTTCTTGGCTGACCATGCCAAGGACGACAAACCCTTCTTCCTGTTCTATTCCCTTGCCCACGCACACACGCCTATGTTCAACGCACCTAATAGGGAAAGAGCCAGCAAACACGGAAGGTAAAGGCATGAATGACGGGCCATATGTTACATGCAGCTTTAAATGAGATAGAACTAATTTCAGAAAATTATTCTGTTCTGGACGTGAGTCCTGATCGATCAAAATTATCCTTACGATTGTTTGAACTGTAAACAACTGTGACCATTAGCCTCCAGTGAAGTACTCAGTACTATTCAACTTACGAGTTCATACAATTAACAAATTTATTGTTTCTCATACAAAAGTTCCTCATGGGACCGGTTTGCATCGTTCTTGGCTAGCACTCTGCTGGGCCCGCGTTCGATTCTTCGACCGGCCAATGAAGAATTAGAGAAATTTATTTCTGGTGATAGAAATTCATTTCTCGTTATAACGTGGCTCGGATTCCACAATAAGCTGTAGGTCCCGTTGCTAGGTAACCAATTGGTTCTTAGCCACGTAAAATAAATCTAATCCTTCGGGCCAGCCTTCTCTAAGAGAGCTGTTAATCAGCTCAGTGGTCTGGTTAAACTAAGGTATACCTAACTTTTTTTCATGCAGTTAATAAATGAACAGTAGAACCAACTCAAAACATGACTTAGCTAAGAAAGTTCATTGCGAGCACTGATCGAGTCTTTTAAATGTCTTATTCTTACATTACTGCCCTTCAAGTTTTATAAATCATTGAGCATTCCGATCACAGATTACGCTAAGACACTTTTATTTTTTCTATTTACTCCTTGTAGTAAAAGCTTCGATCATCTTTCGTACCTTACAGTACGAGATTTCAATAAAGTCACTAGCATTATTACTCTAAGGTAACCATACATTTCATTGTCAATTTTAACAGTAAATTTCTAGAATGCTTTATTCATTGGCCTACTTCGATAATTACCAGAGAAGTGTATCTTGCTAACTGCTATAGATTTTGCCCTATAACTCTTCTTTTTCTTCGTTTTAACGTGCTTTTTCCCATTTTTATATGGGGTAAGCACGGTGCCTTCTTTTGAAGGACTTTGATTTGGCGTTGGGGTAGGCCGTAGCCTCGATCGGCTGCCCTGCCTGACATCGCTTAGACCCCGGTAGCGAATATGTACATGTATCGTACCAAATCCCCAGCTCCCTTTCTCCCAGCAGCGAGGAGAACTGAGCGGTTAGGTCGACAGTTCCAGACGTGTGAGGTGTCTGTTATGTTTTTAGATGTTTGAGTGGCTTTGTTTATGTGTGTATTAGTCTGTAACACCATATAACTCTTAACCCTATATATTCCTTCACGGTTCCTACGCCTCAGTTTTCCTTTGAGATTTCTAACCCTAAATTCCTCCTCTCTGCTCCTTATTCAGTATTCATCTGTGTGGTTCCTAACCCTAAATTCTTCCGCATGGTTCCTAATCATAAATTCTCCTTCGTGGCTTTCAAGTCTAATTTCCTCATTGTTACTCCTATCACAAAGGCCTTTCAAGTGACCTAAGATTTTTGGTCAATCTCTTTCGTTTCCAACCCTGACTGAGATCTTCTCTGTGGTTCCTAGTATGAATTCTTCCCTTAATTCCTTAACATAAGTCTCTCCTGTTTTTCCTAAATCCAAAATCTCATCCTATTGTTACCAAAATTAAATTTTTCCCAACTACTCATTACCAAGAAAATCCTATCTATGGTTCCTAACTCAAATTCTTCTGTGTAATTCCTAACCATGGTTCATAAACCAAAATTCTTCTCACGTTACCTAACTTTAGATTATTCATAATCCTTTAAAATCTTATTCTATCAGCTTTAGACCTGGGTAGGAACTCTGGTTTATTTCTTGTCTATATCAAATCTGGCTACAGAAAATCTTATTCGTTTAGAACGAATATTTCTCCAACTCTTGCTGAATTTCATTTCATATACCTGAAGTGGATTATACCAAGTTATTTTTCCTCTTATGTTCATGGTAAAACATCTTATCATAATATTAACTTATTATATTTGAACAGATGAGTCTAAACTGCCTGGAATTCCCATAAACCTTAACCTATTTTTCTGCACCCTCATACACTCCCATTGCATCAATACCGTACGCATTTGCAAATGAAAGTTTTATATTACCCCATTCGCGTCTTTAACGGGTTCCTGTACTAGTAAACTGTGCTCAAAGGACTTACCTCTTCTGCTGACCTCCGTATTTTCCTTTAGGTACGGAGACAACGTCGAAGAGATGGACGAAAGCATCGGCACTGTGCTGGATTCTCTGAAGGAATTTGGCCTCGAGACCAACACTCTTGTGTATTTCACCTCAGATCAAGGGGGCCATCTCGAAGCCACCGACGACGAGGGACAGCGCATCGGGGGACACAATGGTCTATTCAAAGGTAGGCTTTCCACAAGGCCAGAGAGTGGTCGCATAACCTTTCTGAAAATAAGGATCAGCATCATAAAAAAACCTCACTAGATTATTTTGTCACAATGGTGAAACATCTGATTGTTGAGACCCATGTCCTGTATGTAAAAGGACATAGGTCCTTTTACATACAGTTTCTTTCTTAATTGTTTTTAATATGCACTGTAAGCTAAAGCCAGTATTTCTTCAGTATAAATCACCGAAACCTTAGGTTGATAATAATGGTTAAGACATAATTATGTTTCCTCGTTATCACATTCATAAATTTAGGAACAAGTAGTAACCTTGGATATTTTGCTAGAGCTTTGAATATTTGTGTACACAAATATTTAGTGGAAATTTAGTTTGATAAAAGAAACTACACATGAAAGAATTGTGCCCAGTCCTTTTATTCAAAATGCCATCACAGTAAAATGGAAGAGAATGGAATGAAAATATGTAATAGAACAAAGTACTCATAAAAATCGCATCGCCCTATGCATCCGAGAAGGATTTTAGCTCTGCAATAGAATAACAAGTACTTGATTAATTACTAGAATTTTGTATGTAAAGAAACAAAGAAATATCTAAATTAAGATCCTTAAAATGAGAAAATGGAATGCAACTTCCAAATAAAAAAAATGGTAAAGAAACGGAAAATGTTTAAGAAATTTCATCTGGTTTCTCGAATAATAGATCCGGAAACATTATTACTTTGCAAACCCTCTACAGTACATTAACAGACCTAACGTAACTTAACGGCACAGTGACTTTTTTACTGCCAAGTAATAGATAAAATGAATGATCCTCCACGTAACCAACTTAGCTATGTCCACGAGAGGTCTATCGTATCGCAGTTCCTATTAGACGGATCGATAAAGTTAAGTATACCTTAGTTTTACCAGACCACTGAACTGATTAACAGCTCTCCTAGGGCTGGCCCAAAGGATTAGACTTATTTATCGTGGCTAGGAACCAATTGGTTACTCAGCAACGGGACCTACAGCTTATTGTGGAATCCGAACCACATTAGCCATGAAATATGGGGTCATATAAACAAATTACCAATTAAGATCACCTACCCACACTACTCTGGATGGCATGAGTCATAATGATTAAGCAATCTTCTTTTAAATATTATCTTCATATTTCTGTCTGATCCTCTGCGGAAAATATCTTTGGCTCTTCATAAACTTATTCCTGCAGGAGGCAAAGCTCAGGGAGGACCTGAGGGAGGAATTAGAGTAGCAGGAATCTACCGGTGGCCTGGACACCTTCCCAGTGGCGCAGTTGTTGACACCCCAACGTCTCTCATGGATCTCATGCCCACTTTCTTGGACTTGGCAGGCCTGCCACCACTGGAAGAACTTGTACCCAGTGCAGCAAATAAGGTAATATCTCTTCTGTGACTATGGTTAATTAAAGTCAAGTTATTAAAATGAAGTGAGACTTGTTCAAGAGGTATTCGTAAATTTGATTAAAAATCTCTTGTAAACTTTCACCTAAAGTATTCAGATCTGCAAATGCCAAAAACACCTTCAAAACTTAATAACTAGAAGGAAGTCTTGAGATTAGTTTTGAGTACAATTAACGCACATGAAATTCTTTTTCTGGCATTTTTCATCTTTGTGAATTATTCAACAAAAGCCCTGAGCGAAACGATGGAATGTTTTTTTTCGTGTTTTGCTATTCAGTTTTATTTTGCTATTTGCAGTGCCGGGTTGGTCAGCTAGTGTGTATGTATATGTATATATATATATATATATATATATATATATATATATATATATATATATATATATATATATATATGTATATATATATATATATATATATATATATATATATATATATATATATATTTCTACACACAAACACACACACATTATATGCATATAGATACACTAACTGACCAACCCGGCACTGCCGAGAAATCTCTAAATGACAACCAATAAACTCTCTCTCTCTCTCTCTCTCTCTCTCTCTCTCTCTCTCTCTCTCTCTCTCTCTCTCTCTCATCCCTGTTAAGATAGTTGCTTCAGTTACATTGCTCAACATTTTTGACATTTTATATTTCACCACTTCTCAACCCCTATTCCTATCGGGGCTGAACTTGGACTTAAAGGGCATCGGGAGTGTCTCTATTCATCCCAGCAATCTCAAAAACTATGGATTTGACTCTAACCTCTGTCATTTTTGACATTTTATATTTTACCACTTCTCACCCCCTTTCCATCAGGGCTGAACTTGGACTTAAAGGGCATTGGGAACTTCACTATTCATCTCAGCAACCTCAAAAACTATGGATTAGACGCTAATATCTGTAGTTTTCTGTTATTTTTACATGTCACCATCTTCCCACCCTTCCCACCCGCTTCATATTGGGACTGAACTTGGATCTAAAAGACGACAAGAGTGTCACTGTTCTTCTCAGGGACTCAAAAACTATGGATAAGACACTAATATCTGTCATTTCAGTTATTTTTGCATGTCACCACCTTCCCAACCCTCTCCCTATCGGGGCTGAACTTGGACTTGAAGAGCATTGGGAGTGTCATTATTCATCTCAGCAACCTCGAAAACTATGGATTAGACATAATGCCTGTCGTTTTCAATTATTTTTACAAGCCACCCCCTTCCCCTCTTTCTCACCCCCCTCCCTATTGGGGCTGAACTTGGACTTAGAGGGCACTGGGAGTGTTACTATTCTATTCAGGGACCTTGAAAACTATGGATTAGACACTAATATTTGTCATTTTGGTTATTTTTACATGTCACTGCCTTCCCACCCCTTCTCACCTCCCCTTTCTATCTGGGCTGAACTTGAATTAAACGGCATCAGGAATGGTCACTATTCTTCTCAGGGACCCCAAAACTATGGATAAGACACACTCATATCTGTCGTTTTGGTTATTTTTACATGTCACCCCTTCCCAGCCTTTGGTGCCAGCAATGTCTTACCCCCACAGTGTTCTTTCCCAGATGGTAAGTCGTATATATACCAAGTTTGGTTGAAATTGCTCAGTGCATTTCAGAGTGTATGTGGAACATACATACACACATATATACATACATATATATACATATATATAATTATATATATAATTTATGACTGAGTACTCTAAAAGTAACAGTGAGCCTTTAAAATGCTCATTAACCCTATGAAAAATCAAACTAAGTTTATCGAAACAAGTGTGAGGCATCAACAATTAACCAAGAAACATACTAGAGTAAAAGGGCATCACTCCATCAAACAACTTTAACAGTTTCCTGGTTTTAATTCACTTCAGCAAAACTAAAGGAACAAAACATGTTTATCACTTTACCTTATGCATACAACTAATCCAAATGAAACACTGGTTTTTAAAAACACTAAATACAAACATTTATTTTTGAATTCAAAATTTATAATTAGAATTCACAATCTGAAAAATCTGCTATTACTTGAAAACAACACAAAATTTAATTAATTCTTGAGTTAAATTATTTAACAAAACTAAATCACAAAAACTTTAATTTATCAAGAAATTAAGTTAAGCGAAATTTAAACTATCAAGACTTACTCAAGATTTGAAAAGAAAATCTTAGTAAAAAAAATTAAATCAAGTATGCAATGTTAAATTATCAAGAAACATTTAAAATACTGAGAAAATATATGTTAAATCAGCAATATTTTTGTTAAATCACCAATACATAAAATGTGAAAAATCAAGAAATTGCTAACACAGTAACACACAAAAATACACAAAAGATTTACCAATAATAACTTCACCAAGGCAAAATTTCCCTAATACACCTTATTATACCATGGTAATAATAAGTAAAATTCACTTTACCTTACACAAGCTTGTGAAAACTTTTACAAAATCCACAAAACACTTTTTTGTCAGGCGCCATTACAGTTTTCCTAAATTCAGATCTCAAAAGCTAAGTTTAATATTAATAATGACCACACAAATATTTTACGTTAACTTCTCCCTCTTGAAGAAGGAGAGAGAGAGAGAGAGAGAGGGAACCAAACTCTAACAGTCTCAGAAATCAGAAATGAAACAACCAGACGACGTCAGTCAGAACGATACATAATCAGAGCAATGCAGTCCTACAAAACATGATGTAATCGATCGAGATGTGTGCATTTACTCTCAAAAAGGCATATACGATTCGAGCAGAAAATAGTATGGGATGAAGCTCTTAACGAAACCTCAACACGATCAAAACAGACGGACAATTGGCCAGCCACAATAGGCATACTTTCAAAACAAAGATGAAGAACCAAAGTTGGCTTTCAGAACAGTACATGAAACATTGTGAAATCATTCTTCTTTTCTCGTATGGGACAAAACTTTTACAGACTCGATTGCCATTCCCGCACTAGTTAACTCGTTATCCTTGTGACCACAACCGAATCAAAACATGACATGAAATCACTGGTATAGAACACTTGTTGCTAGGGTACAAAATGCGCTGTCACATACTACGTTACTATTAAAATGTATTATCAATTTTAAATTACGTTGTTAAGTTATCTAAATCACTAACTCTTTTGAGATCTGACATTACACTATGTAGGATATTTCGACAATTATTATTATTACACATAACACATTTTAAATAGAAGAGTAAATATATCAAAACTATAGGATGATATACATATAACAAGGCAACATCATGAATATATATATATATATATATATATATATATATATATATATATATATATATATCAAGAGGATGATCTATAAGCTACACTTCAATAACCATCATTATTTTAAAGCCAGTTAATAAACTTATATAGTTTTTGAAAAACTTTTTCAAATCCGTTCAAAACATTCAGAACACTTAGTTAGTTTCCATCCCTGATGGTTTAGCACACTTTACATATGATAATTATCCTGGACAATTATATGACAGGCCCTAAGTAGGATTTAAACCTGAGCCTTCATAGTTGCAAGCAGACAACGGCACCGACCCGCTATGGGATATATATATATATATATATATATATATATATATATATATATATATATATATGTGTGTGTGTGTGTGTGTGTGTGTGTGTGTGTGTGTGTTATATATAAGAACCTGGAGTCCATTTTACAATTTGTCGACAGGATCTCGATGGCCTGAGCATAGCTGATCTATTGATACATGGCGACAAATCACCACCACAGGAACGGATCATGATTCACCATTGTCGACAGGCAATACGGGCTCTTCGACTAGTCAGAGGTTAGTGGTCAGATTTATCAGTCATAAATAATTTTATGTAAATCCAGGCTATACTAAAGTGGTTGCAGATGAGGTCTTCAATAAGCTGAAGTTATGCCGAAAATGTTATGGCTGTGGTTTTGCATCAATAATAGCTATATCAAATTGGCTGCAGATCAGATCTAGTACTGCATAATTCAAGCTGCAGAAAAAGCTGTTCATAAATTTAAGACAACTTTGAGCAATTCTAATTTTAGGTAAATCCAAGCTATGTTGAAATTTCTGCTGATCTGATCCCAGTCAATATGAAACCGTGTTGTAATGTACAGTTTGGCTATTCTGGTCTGGTTTATTATGTGGTTTTTTATCAATTCAATGGGTGCTAAAATGGTTGTGGACGTTGGTTATTTTGGATCAGGTCACAATGAAAGGGCTACAAACATGGTTAAGTATACCTTAGTTTAATCAGACCACTGAGCTGATTAACAGCTCTCCTAGGGCTGGCCTGAAGGATTAGACTTATTTTACGTGGCTAAGAAGCAGTTGGTTACCTAGCAACGGGATCTACAGCTTATCTAGTAGTGTAGTACTTTATTGCTGAGGGACTGTCCAAGAAGCTGTTCAGCTTCATTTACTGCTAAATGAGTCTTTATTTGGGTAAATATCAAAGCTGAAAAGGGACCAGCTATTCCACTCGGAGATTTTAACTTCCATTATATCCCCAAATGTATACCATGCGAGTTTGGCACTAACACAGACCTTGTAGTTAGAGAGGTTTATTTGCCAAGACAAATGCATATAACTCATAGTACCAAGAGTCATTTAAAACCCGTACTCACATGCTGATATCACAGGCTAATTCTGACATTTTGCTGTCGATAACTCTTTTGTACCATTAACAGACCACTCACCCAGTTCTTAAAACTGCCTTTAGATTTGACCTTGAATCACTGCCACTACGTTTTTGCTACTTCTTGGGACACAAATCTTAGTAATGGTACCAGACCTCTAACTTTAAGATCAAATTCGCACGTGAAAACGTCGAGAAAGCCAACAAAATATTATGGAAAAAAAGTTTTAAATTCGAAAACTCCAGATGATGAAAATCCTTGACTCTCAGAGAGGAGAGACGCTTCAGATGATGAAAGGGAATGTGAGAACAGCCAAATATATGAAAACTGACTGGGCAGGAGGTGTAAACACTAAAAAGGTCGCAGTTGAGGTACAAACGGATGCTGTTTCGGCCTCATATAGTAGTGCCCACGTCCTGTTCACATTATGCATGTACACTTTTTAGAGTTTTATCAGGAAAGTGTTTAATTAGGTCTCTAAATATGCTGAAAACAGAAGTTACTGATAGTCCTCGTTCAATTGGCACAACATCAGCAAAAGACATTAAAAGCACTCCACACTCTTTCCGTGCCCTGTAAAATATAGACTACGCCGCATCCAAATTCATATATTAGCAAGCGTTTGCATGCATGAGGCTACCTAAACTCTGAGGCACAGGGCTCCCTAGGAATGACTTGATTCTAAGATGGTATTTATAGAACTCAATCGTTCAAGGACAAACTAAGGTAAACTTACTTTTCTTTTGTTACGTCTGTGTTGTACAAATTAGCCATAGGAAATATAACAAAGGTAATGAAATCTGAGCTTGCAAAACAAAAGATTTCATTGGTTGGGATTGCTGAGCTTATCCAAAAAGTGAAGAAATCGCGAGGTTAAAAGGGTATTGTGTTATTACAATTTCATACGCGTCTGGCAAAATAGTGACCAGTATGCATATATGTATACAGTATATTTATATACTGTATATAAATATACTGTATATATATAGTATATTTATATACTGTATATATATATACTGTATATATATATATATATATATATATATATATATATATATATATATATATATATATATAGAGAGAGAGAGAGAGAGAGAGAGAGAGAGAGAGAGAGAGAGAGAGAGTAAATAGGCTGGAGGTCCTTGCAAGGAAGATTCGCAGGGCAGAGTCTCCCATAAGGCAAAGAAAAGGTACTGTAAAGCTTAGAGCTTCATTCGTCTTATAGCATCCAAGTAACCAGAAGCTTCTCGCCTGCAAAATCGCTATTGAAGGGGAAAAGATACGTTGGTCAGGAGAAATTAATCTTCACCGTAATCTAAAAGATCTTGATATTGTCAGTGTGTTCATAATGCAATGGCTCGCAATGCATTCCTGGAACTATCAAGCATGAAGAAGAGTCTCCTCTCGATTGTCCCCTGTGATGCAATGTCAGAATTACTAAAGGTTGTTTGCAGCGTTTCTTCGGGCGCTAGCTGTACCCACTTTTTATTTTCTTGGGCACTGGATGTCTGAAAGTGCCCAGAGCTTAGCTTTATAGCCTAATTTTCATAAATCAGTCAAATCAGTCATTCTATTATTGTATCGAAGTGAATGCTCTGTAACAAAGACTGGCCATAACAGTAGTCTGCTGTAAATGCGTGCTCTTCGTAGCCTGTGATCTTTCATTCTCTTTATGAGATCACTAACAGCCAACCCAAGCTGGTGATCTCTTACGTTATCAAAACAAAGCAGCAGACAAACAAACAAAACATTCACTGGATACGCTTACTATTGCTCTTGGGTTGAATCCGTTGTCGAAACCCGGCCCAAAGTCGTTGTTTAGTTTTATTATCAAAATTATCAAACTTGATCGTTGAATAAACAGAAGTTGTGGGGAGACAAATGAACCAGGTACAGCATTTGGAAATTGCCACTATATTTACAAATGTATGGACAAACTACTTGTTTACTACTTTACTGCTTATATGTAGATCAATCAGTGACAACGAAATTTCCCTTGTCAAGAATTTTTATGTAAGAGAAACCTATAAGAATGAATCTATCGGAGGGTTCTGTCCACCTTGTGAGTCGGAAGTCGTACGGAAAGCTTATGAAGGTTTAGTTCAGTTTTTTTTCCTTTTGAAGGTGACCACATATACAAAATGTACTTGGGTAAAGTGAAATGGTTTGAGGGGAGTACACAGTGCGGATGGGGACCGAGCACAGGATGTGGTTGCTATGGGGAGGAATTCCATCAAGATATTTCCCATGCGCCCGAGTTGTACGACCTTTCATTTGACCCTTACGAAGACAAGCCCATTAACCCTGAAACAACTGAGTGAGTATTCGAGTACTGGGTCTTTCGTTATACAGATTAGGCACTTTGAGAGAAGATTAGACTCATCTTTATGTACCACAGATCACCTTTGATTCAGAATCAGAAACAACTATTTTTTTAAACCATATGGAACTTTTAATATCCACTTGAACCAGATTTTGAGTAATTATAAAACCATAATATGAAACATTTACATAACAATATTTTTCTTTGTTCGGACGTTCTTGTTTCTAGCATTTTGAAGTCTGTCTGAACTAATTCCAAGAAATGAGTACAAAGAATCCAGTCATTAAAGCCTGTTCATGAAAAACTAGGAGCATTCCCGCAGGTTAACATTTTGAATGAATACAGAGATATACCAACACAGAGTAGCGCATGTGCAAACTGAATGGCGATGAGTTATAGTCACACAGAGTGAACCGGAATGAGCATCCCTCAAAATAACTTGCCATTTCACAGGTACAAGGAAATCGTGAGTTCCTCCAAGATTACCTGAAGAAGTGGAAGTCCACTGTCTATTACCCTGATCCTCCCATGAGTAATATCCCGGACGTCATGTGGAGACTTCATTACCAGCCCCTCTGCTGGTCCTGCTGAATCCCTGATTAAAAAATCTGAGGCACAGTAAATCGAGATCGCCAACTTTATAATTTCGCTCATTAGAAAGACTGACTGAATCATGAACGAATAAAGAATCTTCAGTTATTTTTGGTTTTATTTTATGTGCTAACGCTCAATGAAGTTCGTATGCTTACACGCTATTTTGATACAGCATGCCTCGAAGGAGTGTTAAAAAATTAAGCTGAAAGGGAAAAAAGTTGTCTGATTTTTTACTTACTGTATATAGCTGACGAATATTAAAAACCTCATATCCCATTCCATTCTTGATTTCTATACAAATAAAGATCACTAGAAACAGACTTAAATTAAACGAAAGAGTAACTTTTGATATTTCTCCCCAAATCAAGTGTTTCCTTCGAGATGATATAGCTTTTTAGATAACCCAATATTCTTATCAATTAATGTTCTGTAGTCCTCACATATCTAGTTCCTTTATTCTGTTAACTTAACCAAAGCACTCATCACACTCTGCTCCATTGTTTTCCCCATTACAGACAAGCCACAGAAGATGAACTGAAAAAAGTGAACCAAATAGACTTTTCTATTCGGAGTATAAGATTGCCAAACTGACTTAATCACGTGTGAAAGTCTTGAAGAAATATTTAATCTTTTCTTGTGATACACTTTTAATTGACAGATATTCATTTCCTTTCCCCCGTTCTTTTTATAATCAAATGAGGATCTGATCATATACATATGTTTTTATTAGACGTTGGTACGCCACTGTGGTCAGAGGTCAAACAGGGCGAGAAGCGGATGCTTGGGTGTTTTTCGGATTCAGCATGGTCTAAACACGACTGGGTACTTCCGGCTCAAATTCAGCATTGTCAATCTTCTCAAAGGCCCTTGGTTACAAGTTACAACACATGTGAACGGAAGTAAAGTCAGAATGGAAACTTCCAGAAAGCCTTATCCGTTACAAATCCGGATCTATAGGGAGTGTCACTGCGGTGATGTAAGTTCATTTGTTTGAATGGGAGTGGCCAATAAGGCGGGTGCGAGATCTTTTGTGAAATATGGGGCATTATTGTTGTTGGAGCCAGTTACCATAGACGGTGGAAAGATAAGCTCCCTTTTACCTGTTGAAAAGATGTTACTGGCATAAACCACGCACAGGTGGATAAACCACGCACACCCACAGGTGTGCAAAAGTTAAGTATAGCTTAGTTTTACCAGACCACTGAGCTGATTAACAGCCCTCCTAGGGCTGGCCCGAAGGATTAGACTTATTTTACGTTGCTAAGAACCAATTGGTTACTTAGCAACGGGACCTACAGCTTATTGTGGAATCCGAACCACATTATAGCGAGAAATGAATTTCTATCACCAGAAATAAATTCCTCTAACTCTTCATCAGCCGGCTGGGGGAATTGAACTCCGGCCCATCGAGTGACAGTCTGAAGCTCAACCGACTCAGCCAACGAAGGGCTTACACAGCATGGACAATGGTCGGGGGTGACTGTTTTAGACATCTGTCCTTACTGTATCTGATTAATGGACTTTGGTGTTAGTATGGGACACTTAATATCAATGTGGGGAAAGGATTTTGGTTTCTCTTTTCTTATCACTTATGTTTTAGTGACGATGTAGTTGGGAGTTTAATAACATGCTATTAGCTCATTTTTTTATTTAATGAATCTCATATTGGGTTTACAAAATAAAGTCTATTTTTGTATCCCAGGCTTGATTTAAACATACTCGTTTAGATGTAGGATTGTATTAGAGCTTAAGAGGGAGAGGGAGAATGCAAGAGAGAGAGAGAAAGAAACGGTTTACTTCTGTCAGCTACCAACCTGCGCGATTTTTGCCAGGTAAGTTGAAAACAAGGTTGTATGAATGTACATTCATATAACACATACACAAACACACACACACAAGCGTACAAACACATACACATTATATATATATATATATATATATATATATATATATATATATATATATATATATATATATATATATATATATATATATATATATTGATATGTTTATAGTTTAGTGCAACGGGAACTTACCTTGAAAATTGATTATATCTCACTCTTAGGCCGAGTCCAGTAAACATATGTAAAGGTGCAGGCTGAATTTCTGCTTCAGAGGGTGGAAGTTTCTGGTAAACATTTAGGTTTTCACTTACATGAGCATATTTACATTAATTACACATCAGAAGAAAAGGGAGCATAAATTGGACAGATAAACAGATTCCTGCCATTCCAGAGGAGTAAAAAACGACAGGGGTATTTTCCCTGATGTAACTCAAAGGTCCACTTCAAAGGGGCATCGCAGAGGGGGGAGAAAGCAAGGGTTATACCACTGCTCACACAGGATGATGCTCAGATCCACAATGGGCAACTCTTATCTGTAACTGGAATACATGTGGTTATGTAGGTGTATTGGGAGCATGATCAAGGAATCGAGGGCGTGCACGGAAGGTACCATAAGGGGCCTCGATTATGGTGACTCTCATTCCAAGCAATAAACAATTAATTCACTTCACTGTAGATTATTGTTACGTTAACACAATGTTAAAGTATTTCAGGTCTCACTGTGGGTGTGTCACCTTAGAAAGGAAACAGAAAAATATAATAAGAGGTTGATAGATGCATGGCTGACTTAAGAACCTTGATCTTGGTACATTACCTTCGTTAGCAGATGGCTTTCTCGTCTTTGGGGGCTGATGGTGGAGGGTAGCGTTAAAGGGCTTCACTACAAAAGGACACTGTAAGCTCAAGGAGCGCCACTAGGGATTGCAAGGGGCAGCTTAAGGAGCAGAGCAGAGGACGAAGTGTCCTGGGATAGTTCCAACATCTTCTGAGTCCCAGACAATTCTAGGAGCGAGCACACCGGCATTCCTTCTTTTATGCCCTCGTAAGGATTACGCCGGTGTTCATTCCAAGTGTCGCTGCTGTCGTTCGCTTGGAGTCCCATTTTCCATATTGTCCACATGCGGGGGCGTGCGGGGCATCGCCACGTGTTCAGTATGGCACCAAGCACATGGTCCGTCGCTAGGCGCGGCACAGCTTCCTCTTTGGCCTTCTTCCTCTGCCGGCTTTGCCTGCCTCAGGTGGGATTATCATTGTCTGGATGACTCAGCACCTGAAATCAAGGACTGTTGGCAGTTCACTAACAAGGAAAAATTAAAAGGACTTCTCACAGGGGGTTGTGGTGAGGAGATAAATTAGGGGCAAATTTACATCCACAGCTAATTTTAAGATAAAAGCAACGAATGAGTCTGATTTCAAGAAAAGTAAATTATTCTCATTTACAAGTTACGTTACATTCGCTCTTTGAGGATGAGGTGGAGTGTGCAGGGTTTACCTCTTGACAATATATATATATATATATATATATATATATATATATATATATATATATATATATATATATATATATATATATATATATATATATATATATATATATAAAGTGAAAATGCATTACATTGCATCATAAAGCTTTATACTTACTTCTGTTTTATAAATCATAAACATCATATGTTAAAACCTAATAGAAACTAATTCATAACTTTACTGGTTTAAGCCATGCTGGAAAACTTAAGCTCTTTGGAGTCAAAATTCGAAGGATAGACAAAGGCATTACAGACTTCTGCATTTTGTTCAGCAGTCATTCCAATTATTTAACAAAGTAAAAAGAAAGTCCTATGAAAAAACTTCGAAAGCAAATTTCAAATTTGAATTAAAGAATGTCTCAGTATCAAAATAGAGTTTGGCATTATCATCTTCATTAGTCTTGACAACGCTGTGTGTGTGTGCATGTGTGTGCGTGTGTGTATGTGTGTGTGTACATATACGTATAATTTCTAATAATCTAATTTGATATGATGTGTATAATATAATCTTCCCTCTTATCAGAGGCAGCTCTATTGCTATTAGGGTAACACTTTACCTATTCCATCGGTCTTTGCTTAGAACAGAAAAGAAATATTTTTATCAAAATATGTAATTTAATAAAGAATCCAATATGTGAAGAAAGAGATCATCATTCAACAGACCCACAAAGCACATCACAACAAATAGTCAAACTGTATATGATTTAGCCAACAAGATCTCCAGACAATCACAGGCTAACCTCTCAAACACATGCTTGTCCATCACTGTAATCACCTGAACCATGTGTTCTGCGATACCACTTTCCCATCTGCAAACTGTATCAAATGGGGATCAAATCTCAACAGTAAGTCAGTGTACACTGAGCACCTCATGTATGAATTACCTCCACATTGGCAACCCCTTGGAATGGCCTGGTAGGCAACATGGTTCCCAGCTATGCCCTACCTAACAACAACTAATCATTAACATATTATGGTGCTTAACTCTGACTCATATTCCCTGAAAGCTCTCAGTTGTCCCCCATTCAGAAGACAACACCATGATGCTCACATTAAACTGCTGGCGACTAACAGACTAAACATGGCCATGCCTGCTAAAACAAAGTCACTAATGGACTAGATATGATGTTTAAGCTTTGGCTAACCCTCTTGAGAGCATTAAAAAGATTGGTTTCTCAACATGGTAAACAGAAAACTCGGTTCTTGCACCAAACCTGGTGACTAACAGACTAAATATGGCAATATCTTCCACTTAGAAACAATTCCATTAAGCATTCACTAGATGTATTCAGACAAAGGCAAGAACATGCCATTTATGAGACCAAGGACTATCACGATGATGATGACAAATAGGCAAATGCAGTACGCAGCAGGCTACACAAGCTGTGACAGAAACAGTGGCCTCTGTTACCTGCATGCCCCCAACCACACATACTGTGTATCTATTATCACCAATTCAGCAAAGCAGCCAGGAACTTTGCCCCTGGCATTGCCCAATTATCTATGCATTAAAGAAAAAAACCTTTATGTTTTATGGCATACACTACAACATTGGTCATGCTGTATGGCCTTTACTCACCTGTCACACTTTGGTTTAGCTGGCAAGGTCTCCAGGCAATCATTTGACCATCGACTTTTGTGTCACTGGTATCACCTGAACCACGTGGTCTGGGACACCATTTTTTTTGTCCACATGCTGTATCAAACTTAGATCAAATCTCAACAATAAATCAGTGTACTCTTGGTAGCCTGTATATGTGCTACCTTACACAGTTGACCCCTTGAAGTGACTTAATAGGCAATATGGTTATTAGCTATTCCATACCTAGCAACAACTACCGCTAACGGACTAATTTCGGGGATTAACTCTGTCTCGCTTTAGTTCAAAAGCTCTCAGTTTTCCTTCACCTGATAGACAAAAGCATAGTACTCACATTACACCCCTGGTGACTAATGGGATTACTATGGCCATGCCTACCAAAACAAAGCCAAGAATGGACTAGGTATGATGTGCAAGTTCTGCTAGCTCTCTTGAGAGCATTAAAAAATTTGTTTTTACAGTGCTGTAAGTATAAAAATCAGTTCTCACACCAAACTCTGGTGACTAAAAGATTAAATATGGCAAAATCTACTACTTAGACTACTTAGAAATAATCCCATAAAGTTTATGCAAGATGTCATCAGACGTAAGCCTAAACTTAAATGCTCGCAAATTTCCTTTTAACCCACTTCTCAATGACTGAACATTCTGCTCCACAGAGCAAAGATACAGTCCACCCCTAAATTATCTTGAGCTTAGAAAAAACAGGTGGAATATATCCAGGAGGCAATACCAGATACTCTCTTCTCTGGCACTGCATGCTGGCTGGCTGCGCAGCCGGAGAGGACTAACTCAAAAAGCTCCTCCAGTTCCCAATCATAGAGTTCTTGCCAGTGCCCAACCCTACACCAAAACAACCCTGACCCCCTAAACATGCCAATGGCGTCACAGCAGCAAGGGCATCCTGAGATGAGCTGGCGTCCCTCCTCATACAGCCAGAACTCAATGCAGATGGCAAGATGCAGAAGGTCAACCATGTCAGGGAGATTTGCATGCTCCATCTCTCCACCATAATATGTGCTGCCCTGCTTAGTGCTGAAGATACGCCCATGGCAAACCTACTAAAAAAGGCAGGCAAACCCTCACAACACACCCATGTGCCATTTGTGAAATCAAGGATCACCACAATACTGATGATGAACAGACAAATGCCCTACACAGACAACCACACAAGCCATGTTTGACACATCTCTGATGACCTTATACTACATCAGCACTGATGACACATAGCAATGGTGCTTAATGGTTGTACACTGGCAAAATGATTATAATTTTCCTTTTTTCAGTCACTCATATTTCTGTGACTCATTACCACATCAGCTCCCTGAATGATGTCCATCTAAGGTGTTAAGCAGTCATTTATTTTATTATTGGTTTCCTAATGCATATAAAACCACCGTTAAAAAAACAATCAAGATTTAATTCAAAAATAAATTTCAAAAATCATTGCAGATAACTCTGAAACCACCTGTGTGGAATAGCATGTGTTATCCCTTACATGAATTCCATTTTCTTTGTCTATTTTTGGGGGAGGAGCCCTTTGCACACTGCACTCCATTGTCACACCTTGGTTTAACTGGCAAGATTGGCAGACAGTCATGGAGCACCATCTTGACCACATACTACTAACATCAAACCGCGTGGTCTGAGACACCACTTTTCATTCGACTCACTGTATCAAAAATTGATCAAATCAACAAGAAACCAGTGTACTCGGGGCAACTCGTGTATGACTTACCGTTATAACACTTTTCCACCTAACTGATTACAGGGTATTTTCGTCATCAGGACTGAAATCGTGCTAAGGGAGTGTTACAAAAGTTAGCGTGATTTACATAGCATTGAAAAATACTATTAAATAGTAAAACTATATCATGTTACATAAAACTGGATGAGTGTGAATAATTACTAAGCATAATTTTGATATGAAATTTGCCTATTATTTCAGCATGAGACTGTGCTGACATAAATGTTAGCATTTTGTCCGCTTTTTACCTATTTTTCTGACCTGTGATAACAAAAGCAAGAGTTCTCTTAATTGTTACATTAAATTCAACCTTTGCTGATGTCAGTGACTGCAAACAATTCATGCTTTTGGTTGTTGTGGTGGCGTCGCCATTATTTCTCTTGATCCTATTTAGTGCTGGCAAGATACCTAACAATTACTGCCTGTAGTATGGAGCACCCTCTCCATACTGATATAAAACTACTGCTAACTTTGAACAAAAGTCTGGCTGACCCCGGAAAAACACCCAAGGTTATCGTAATGCTGCTATAAATAAACACCTCCTGAGTGTTAAAATTTACATGCACGTGCTCTTCCATCATTCATTAGTGATCCATCTGTATAGTAGCGCATAATTTCTCCGTGGATACTACTCAGTCTCTGAAGATAATCTTTCTTCTTCAGTACTGGTTCATCTCTTCTTTATGTCCTCTTACAGTTGGCAGTGATAACTCTATCCCGGTCATCAGCAATGGCGTCACAATTTTTGCATCCATTTGAATTATATCCAGGAAATTTTTCAAATATTAGACACCTTGTGTTCATTGCGTTTCTGTCGTGAACCAAGTATTCTTCAGTCCTTATGTAAAAGAAAAAGAAACATCAACAAATTAAAAATCATACGCAAATTAAAAACAACTTAATCTTCCTAGTTTTAAGTCTTTTGATACTCAGCCTCTTCTCTCTCTCTCTCTCTCTCTCTCTCTCTCTCTCTCTCTCTCTCTCTCTCTCTCTCTCTCTGTATGATTCACATGAAAGCAACGAACCAAAGCACAGACAAATCACAACTACTTTTTAAATCATGGTAAACCTCTAATTAGAATTAGCAATGTATCACAATAAGGGAAATAGTCATGGCTGAAGTCATGTAAAAAAAAAATGGAGGTCATAATGTGGGCATCAAAAGTAGGCAGAAAAACAGCGACCTAGCCTGACTAGGGCCCATCACTCTTGCAGTAATCAGAATAACCATAAATGACTTTATTTTTGCTAGAATAAATTTTATATTAAGTTCTTTATAAAAAAATCACTGAAAACGGCTCCGAAGCCTCATTTGGAAGAAGCGGTCTGGACGAGAAGTAAAGGCCAAAACGAAGCTTAGGAATACTAGATTTTGTGGGTTTTTGATAGATCTGTTCTTGTTCCTTACCAGTTAGAAGGAAGCATGACGAATTGTTTAAAGTTTTATCTATCCCTCTGTCTGTTACAGGTGATCACATATACAAAATGTATGTGGGTAAAGTGAAATGGTTCGAGGGAAGTACGCAGTGCGGCTGGGGTCACACCACTGGATGTTTTTGTTATGGTGATAAATTCCATCTGGATATATCGCATGCTCCAGAACTGTATGACCTCGCAGTTGACCCCTACGAAGATAATCCTATCGAACCAGATACAGATGAGTGAGTATTTGAATTACTGGTTAAATAACAAATTATGCATAATTCAGTTTCCAGTAATGATGATGAAAGACCGTCTTGCAAAGAACAGATGAGTACTACCAAGTTCTAGTGACGATACAAAGGAGTTATGAATCTGTCACAAAGACCTCTTGATTAAATAGGACATTTCAGTTTTGTACAGGTTGCTATCTGAAAATTTTGCCAGTAACAATGGAATTTCGCGTCTGTTAAAACCCTCTTTTCATTCCCAGGTACAAGAAAATCGTAAAATTTTTGCGAGACTACTTAAAGAAGTGGCAGGAGTCTGTGTATTACCCCGATCCTCCAATGAGTAACATAGTTGATGTTATGTGGAGGCCACATTATCAGCCAATATGTTGGCACTGTTAAGCCCTTGGTAATGTCCTCTGGGACAAAGGAACCTAAAACTTCAGACAAAGGTTTGACTGTCAACATTAGTAGATAAATTGTATTCATATATACCTGTATACCACTGATTTTATCGAACCTGTTATGATTTTCTAAGTTATGTTGTTACAAGATTTAAATCATAAAAGATTTCTATTCTAGAAGTTACTTTTTGGCCAGCTTAATATTTGTGGTAGAAAACTATGGTATGTTAAAATAACAACTAGCGTCTACAGACAAGCTTTTTATAAAAAGTAAGTATATGAAAGTAGTTGCTATATTCATTGAATTTTACGAAATCATATATTATCCTTTGATTTGAGAATTCTACCCAATTGTTAGGTGTAAACGAAACGGCCCATCTGAAGAGAATAATAACATCAACATTTCAATGAGTATATTGCATGAACTTTGTAGAACGACATATGATATTAATAAAACTAATAAATACATCTGAGTGAGTTTGCTTACCAGACTTTAAGTTTTTCACTGACATTTTCCCCTGAATTCTAAACCTTTTATATTTTTCTACGAAAATCATTCTCAGCGCTCCTTCAAAATGAGGTTATTTTCACTAATCTTTTTGAGCTTTTAAATTTTACACAGTAAAATGGTGTCTTTTAATTGCCGTTTCCATTATGCCATCTGATTTTTCGGTGTTCGTGTTTATGAAACAGGTCTATAGGAAAAACTTGAACTTTTTGTATTCAGAGGCAGAAAACAAGGAAAACTCAGTAAAAAACCACACACCCTTATATAGTACAGGCCTATATATACATACATATACGTATATATATATATACATATATATATATATATATATATATATATATATATATATATATATATATATATATATATATATATATATATATATATATTAATATTTTAAGGTTTCCATGAAAAGCTATGTCTTGTCTCTGCTGCAAAAGAATGACAAAACAATAAAATGAAAAATTATTGTGAAGATAAAGGCCCAAGGTTATCTACACAGTTTAAGAAATTTACAATGTTTTAAAACCCTTATAATACCAGCTTTAGGAGAAATAGATTTACATTGTGCAGTAATTCGCTGACTCTCAGACAATCAAGAGTTCTATTTGTCAGGCAAGGAGATTGAGAGAAAGTGTTGTGGAGATTTTGAATTAATGAAGGGTGACATTTGACCACAACTCTCAGAGTTTTGTATTTCATCAGTCTCAAGGAACCGGATCTAGGAAAAGGTAATATGTGTTTCACGCACTGTCGATGACTCAGGATCAACTTATTATCTTTTGGAGGGAATAGCTCAGTGCTTAATGGTTTCAACGAGTTGTTTTAATTTTCTTGAATGAAGGAAATAAGAAAATGAATACCTCTTAGTCGTCTATGCTTGGTGGCGTAGCGGCCAAAAAGTGCAGAAGTTTTTGCCCAGATTTAGGTACCACTTGTTGCGAAATATTTCGATGATTTATCTCCATTTCTATAACTGGGCTCTATATGAGAAAATTAACACTGAAGAAAAGTTTGCATAAGATGTCGTGTGTTCCAGAACGTTAAGGAAAATACTGATGATAGAAATGTTAGGAAAAATTGCCGGTTTTTTTTTTTTTTATAACAAAGCATGAACTTTCTTTAATGGTATAGAAATCCTGCTTATAGCTGGGGACGTTTTTCAAAAGAAAAAATCGTAGGGTTTGTAAACAAATCAGTTAATGAATCTAGTTTCTTAATTATTTTCATGTACAACAAAATTGTTTTGTATTTTGCCTTGCAACAATGAATAATGTCAATTTGATTAACGTCAATAAGACTGCTGCAAGCACTCAAGGAATGGGGAAAAAGTATACCTTAGTCTAACCAGACCACTGAGCTGATTAACAGCTCCCATAGGGCTGGCCCGAAGGATTAGATTTATTTTACGTGGCTAAGAACCAATCGGTTACCTAGCAACGGGACCTACAGCTTATTGTGGAATCCGAACCACATTATAGCGAGAAATGAATTTCTATCACCAGAAATAAATTCCTCTAATTCTTCATTGGCCGGTCGGAGAATCGAACGCTGGGCCAGCAGAGTACTAGTGAGAACGGTACCCACCCGTCCAATGAGGAACTTCAAGGAATGGGGAAAATGAAGAGAAAAGGCAACAGCTGAGAACACTAGTCAGACAAACACCAGGAAATAAAAAGATTACGGTAAAATTACTAAGCATAAATGCAGACAAACCTGGAGTCACGGCGGTGTCGATGACCTTAGGAATTGTTATGCCAGACCACACAACTCAGTCAGTTAACCTAACTGTGGCTGTGACCAGGTATTGTTTAAGAAAGTCTATTTTCAAGATTGTCCTCAGAATTATGCAGATAAACTCATCAAGAAAAAGAATGGAATAATGATCAAGTGAAAATGAAAGGAAAGAAAGGAAGAGAGAAATATACGAACAAAGACATTTGTATTCGTTGGTTATTTGAGCAAGAAGTAAAACGGAACACAGCTCACACATATGTACACACGCACATACGCATGCCTTCTGTCACATTAAATAAAAAAAAAAGATTAGGGTGTACATCTTGCATACTGCAACAAGTATGAAGATAGAAATGCATGGTTATTTGAGCAAAAAGTAAAACGGAACACAGCTCACACATATGTACACGCACATACGCATGCCTTCTGTCACATTAAATAAAAAAGATTAGGTGTACATCTTGCATACTGCAACAAGTATGAAGATAGAAATGCATGGTTATTTGAGCAAAAAGTAAAACGGAACACAGCTCACACATATGTACACACGCACATACGCATGCCTTCTGTCACATTAAATAAAAAAAAAAAGATTAGGGTGTACATCTTGCATACTGCAACAAGTATGAAGATAGAAATGCATGGTTATTTGAGCAAAAAGTAAAACGGAACACAGCTCACACATATGTACACACGCACATACGCATGCCTTCTGTCACATTAAATAAAAAAAAAAGATTAGGGTGTACATCTTGCATACTGCAACAAGTATGAAGATAGAAATGCATGGTTATTTGAGCAAAAAGTAAAACGGAACACAGCTCACACATATGTACACACGCACATACGCATGCCTTCTGTCACATTAAATAAAAAAAAAAAAGATTAGGGTGTACATCTTGCATACTGCAACAAGTATGAAGATAGAAAATGGTTATTTGAGCAAAAAGTAAAACGGAACACAGCTCACACATATGTACACTGCACATACGCATGCCTTCTGTCATTAAATAAAAAAAAAAAAAGATTAGGGTGTACATCTTGCATACTGCAACAAGTATGAAGATAGAAATGCATGGTTATTTGAGCAAAAGTAAAACGGAACACAGCTCACACATATGTACACACGCACATACGCATGCCTTCTGTCACAATAAATAAAAAAAAAGATTAGGGTGTACATCTTGCATACTGCAACAAGTATGAAGATAGAAATGCATGGTTATTTGAGCAAAAGTAAAACGGAACACAGCTCACACATATGTACACACGCACATACGCATGCCTTCTGTCACATTAAATAAAAAAAAAAAGATTAGGGTGTACATCTTGCATACTGCAACAAGTATGAAGATAGAAATGCATGTTATTTGAGCAAAAAGTAAAACAGAACACAGCTCACACATATGTACAACATCATGCCTTCTGTCACATTAAATAAAAAAAAAGATTAGGGTTAACATACTGCAACAAGTATGAAGATAGAAATGCATGGTTATTTGAGCAAAAGTAAAACGGAACACAGCTCACACATATGTACACACCAGCATGCCTTCTGTCACATTAAATAAAAAAAAAAAGATTAGGGTGTACATCTTGCATACTGCAACAAGTATGAAGATAGAAATGCATGGTTATTTGAGCAAAAAGTAAAACGGAACACAGCTCACACATATGTACACACGCACATACGCATGCCTTCTGTCACATTAAATAAAAAAAAAAGAAACATCTTGCATACTGCAACAAGTATGAAGATAGAAATGCATGGTTATTTGAGCAAAAAGTAAAACGGAACACAGCTCACACATATGTACACACGCACATACGCATGCCTTCTGTCACATTAAAAGGGTGTACATCTTGCATACTGCAACAAGTATGAAGATAGAAAACAATTAGGGTGTACATCTTTTGCAACAAGTATGAAGATAGAAATTGGTTATTTGAGCAAAAAGTAAAACGGAACACAGCTCACACATATGTACACACGCACATACGCATGCCTTCTGTCACATTAAATAAAAAAAAAAGATTAGGGTGTACATCTTGCATACTGCAACAAATATGAAGATAGAAATGCATACTGAAGAAGCCTTTAAATAGAATGAGATGGACATTAAATGATTTTGGTGAAATTAAATGTTTAGGTAGCACTGATGGAAGCAGCCAGCTCATAACACTGTTTTCGTTAACATAATTTGAACTCTAATATAATATAATATAATATGATATAATATAATAAAACTCTCACCTGTTCAAAGATACGGGATGGCTTCTTCTCTTGTTTTATCTCTCTCGTTGCGTTTCTGGACTCTGGTTTAAAAGATTTGTTCGGTTGTCTTCTACCTCGACTTGTATGAGTTGGAGAGTAATTTATATGTAAAACAATAACCTTATAATTTGATCATTTATTAAACAAGTTCCAAGCATTAAGCCAGTAACTGAAATAATGAATGTTACAGAAACTCTTGACTAGATGCTTTTCTGCATAGGGTTTCCTCTCTCCTCATTTCTCCAGTGTGAAATAATCAAGAATATGAATGATTGAAATAATCAATATGTACCATCCAGACGTAGTGTAGTTAATATCCACGGAGGGAAATAGACCGCGTACATGAGGCATCCCAAAGCTGGAAGCTTTTCTTAGCAGGACCAACAAATAGGTTGGTAGAATGGCCTCCACATTGATTGTTTAAGAACGCTCATTGGAGAAGGTGGGTAGTAAACAGATGCCCTCCACTCCTTCAGATATTGCTGCAAGTAACTGACGATTTCCTTGTACCTGGAAAAGGGTTTACTTAAAACAGTGGGAAAACTCCGGGAGAAAATCTTTCATCGGGAAAACTCTTAGAACTTGTACCACTTACCAACATTAATAACTGAAAAAAAAATGAGAAGAAAAACTAACCTTCTTTACCAGCCTTTGGCAATTAAAAATTGGTTTATCATGCTGCAACGAAAACTGGTAGGCCTATTTTTTACCATCATTTATAAGTTAACATGATAAGAAGGGACCTTTTTAAAATAATAAGTGATATATGGAGCTTGCATGAAGGTTGGAGGAGAGAGAATTACATTTTTAATCACCTGTAGACCTGTTTACCAAAATTACTGCCGATTATCGATGTCTATGTAATATACTGAATTCTCTTATCCAGTAATAAACACGATATGAAATCCGTAGGCCTACCAACTCCCGACAGCGGGAACGGGCACGTGAGCTATCGGCAACAAAAACGGCTCCAGGGACCTGGCAAACCACGGGCAACCCCGGGTACGGCACGATCGCGGGCACAGTGAACTCAGGACCCGCCAAGTAATATTTTCTCCTGCTGATGGATCTCTCTCTCTCTCTCTCTCTCTCTCTCTCTCTCTCTCTCTCTCTCTCTCTCTCTCTCTCTCTCTCTCTCTATACTATATATGGCCAAAATATTGTACTCCCATTCAAGTATCCATATCAACAAGGTGAATGATAGTCTTACTGCGTAAGACAAACGAATGGAAATCCTATTGGATCTGGATACGGCTGTGCTAATTTCGTTCCATGCTTTTATCCAGGCATTCACTGTGACTCTGTAGTGTTCAGGGAACTTCAGTCTTTTATTGCCTCCTCCAATATCGTGATAAACAGTGAAGGACCAAGTGTTGATCCTCATTTAGTACTGAATTTTCATGAACACTCGCAAATCTGACAAGGCAGAACAAATGTAAGTCGGGTAACTCAAGGAACATTTTATAACTGCAAAGACGGAATTGATTACTAGTGAAAATGGTTCCTTGTTGCCTCTGAGAATTATTCTTATGGAATACTAGTGATGCATATGTTATTACATTGCATGCATTTCAGGTGTGGTTGTATTAGTATATTTTATTTTATTTGAAATTTTCATCTGCTTGGTTTTTTCCATTTTATCTTTTTCTTTCCGTCATTTTTTTAAGGTTCTTTTCTGCCATTTACATAGGCAGGATTCTTCAAGGAGAGGACTCTGTTAATTATATTGCTGCTGTAATCATAAATATACAGCCTGTTAGGGAATTTATCAGGTTCTGTGCAGAAAAAATACCTCCTACTAACAGCGAAAGACGATTAGTACTAAAAAATACGACAAATCCCGTGCATCTTGGCACTTGTTAGGTTACAATGAGAATTAGTACCACCTCCCAACATTTAACGTGTAAAACTAAAAGTAAATTTCATGTTAGATATATTCTGACTTTCTAAAGAATTTGAAATGGTTTTTTAGTCACCATCATCATCATCATCAATAATGTTTTATATCAGTTTTGTTACAACATAACTTAGACGTAAAGGGTTTCCTCCACTTTTTACTGTTTTGCAAATCCTCGTTGGTCTAGGTCAGTGGTTCTCAGCCTGGGGGCCGCGCCCCACATAGGGGGCCGTCAGCAATTTCCAAGGGGGCGCGAGCCCTAGAGCAAAAATAAATAAATTATCTAACTATATTCGTTATTCTCTTACAAGAGTCGCTAAGAAGCAGTGTCAAGTCTGTCACTAATTCATCCCCAAAAGAATAAAAGCCCCTTTTCTTTCTCCTTTTTTTTTATTTTCCTTTAAATCTGGGAGGAATTTTACTCATAGATGCAAGGGGGGGCTGCGGTTTTGGAGGAAGGACCACCTCTTAGAGGGGGCGTGGTAATGAAAAGATCAATAACCACTGGTCTAGGTCTTCATTTCTGCCCTCCCTTCATAATATTCCCGCTGGCCTTCACACTGCTACTTCTTGAATTACTAATCCTCTGACTAACCACTTTCCAGTCTTAGTTTTGTTTTTTTTTTTACAAACATGTAAATTTCGGTGGGTCTGTTAAACTCATCCCATATGGAATTTCATGAACCAAAATAAACCCTCATCTGCGGATTGACATGACAATTCCAGCCTCGTTTTTAGTTTTCCGTAAAATAAAACTATTGGGAAGCTATTTGTCTGTCCGTCCGCTCTTTTACTGTCCGTCCTCAGGTCTAAAACACTGCTGAGGCTAGAGGGCTGCAAATTGGTATGTTGATCACCCACCTCCAATCATCAAGCATACCGAATTGCAGCCCTGTGGCCTCAGTAGTTTTTTTTTTTATTTAAGGTTAAAGTTAGCTATGATCATGCATCTGGCACTGCTGTAGATGCCGATAACACAGGCCACCACTGGGCCGTGGCTGAGAGATTCATACAGCAATATACGCTCTACAGAAAACTCGATTGCGCCTAAGAAACTTCGGCGCATTTTTTACTTTTTTTTCTAGGTTTGCATGAACAAAAATGTCAGCTTATTTTTTTGTATGTAATAGAAACGGCCTCTGTGAGCTTGGAAGCGATTAGAATCCTCTCCTCATCAGTACCAGACCTGACCACATACGGACTAGAGTTCTTGGCGTAGACTTCATTACGAGACCAGAATACTTACTCATCTGACAAAGGACTAATTGGGAAATCTTCGTAGGGGTCAAACGAAAGGTCATACAGCTCCGGTTTATGAGAAATGTCTTCGTGGTACTTGTCTCCGTAACACAAGCATTGAGCTGTTGGTCCCCATCCACACTGAGAGCTTCCTTTATGCCATTTCACCTTTCCAAGGTGCATCTTGTAAACGTGGTTCCCTGGAAGAGTAGAAGGTCTTATTTCAAAGATTTGAAAGACAGATACATATTCACACACACACACATACATATATATACACATATATGTATATATATATATATATATATATATATATATATATATATATATATATATATATATATATATATATATATATATATATCCAGAAACGAACATTCATCGTTAATTTTCTAAATCAAGATATATTTTTTCAGATGTGATATTACGACAATCAACCGAAATCAAAGGAGTATAGAACCATTTTATGCATAAAAAAGTCTTTCCATTCGAAGCTGACCCTGAGGAGAGGAAGAGCTGTGCTCGATTAACCGATTATTGAATTAACAAGGAGAACATAAACGATAATTACGCATTGTGTTTAATCTGTTTAATTTGTCTTTCAAATGTCCTTTACATATCTTGTGCAGAACGGGACCTCAGGAATATACCGTTCTTCCAAAACGCTCCACAAATAAATTTGAGAGAACTTGTAATAGAAGGTTACTCAGTGCCATACCAAACGTTTGTTTAGAGATTTTCCATTAGAAACGAACTCACGATCACCGAGACAGGGAGCTGTACCTTTTCTAAAAATCAGCCTCAGATGTGATGGCCATTGTACGCCTTGAATAGTTGTATACTCCTTTGTTATTAAGTTAAAAAAAACTAAAAAACTGAACCTTTTTGTTGTTTTTATTTTCATTATTATTTAGTTTGCTTGAGAATGCCGTACAGTAAAGTGAAAGATCTCACATTCCATTGTTTCACTTTTCTCGTGGCCATATATTGTTTTCATATTGCATATCATAGTTTAATTCTCGTCATAAAGTTAGTTACAACTCATATATATATATATATATATATATACGTATATATATATATATATATATATACACATACACAACTCATATATATATATATATATATATATATATATATATATATATATATATATATATATATATATATATATGTGTGTGTGTGTGTGTGTGTGTGTGTGTGTGTGTGTGTGTGTGTGTGTGTAGGCATTCTTCGTGGAAGACTTGTAATACCTAACAGAAAAATTCACGAGGAGAAAAGTGCTTTACATAAAGTATGAGAAGTTAACATTAAACAGTTGTTTCATTTCTTATTACCATCCGTGCTCACGACCCAAAAGAACTTTTGAAATAAAGTCAATCATCGTTAGGAAGTTAAGTGCCAGAGAAAACGTAATAGAGAAATTACCATATTGGAAACATTAAAATTATTTGACTGAAATCATTTTAATATTTCCAACGATTTGTGTGCATTCTTTAGTTACCAGTAGAAAGTGACTAATAAGAAATTCGGAAATTATCTTATGCAGAGAATGCAGTTAAAGATCTATGAATAAAATAAAGCTCATATTACTAGGTTTCAGAAGAAAGCACCCCAGTCGGTTCAGAAAGTTTTCCTTGAACCAATAGCAAAACATTCAAAGAAATTTCGCAGATCTATGCTAATTTTCCTTGGACTTGTTTGGTACGGATTAAAGAAGTCTCCATTGTATTGGTTTTAAAATCTGCATTATAATCTAAAGTAAATTCTCCAACACAGTCTTAGACTACAATACATTTCGAATGACGTCGATTTCTGTTTTGGTTAACGAACTGGCCTAACAAACCTTGTCCTGTCAGAAGTCAGGAGCAGAATCAGACTGCAATTCCGGCGTATTAGATGAACTCACTTCTTGTTAAAGGTAAGTAATATTATTTGATTGATTTATTTTCTCATGCTCTTCTAGAGCCACTCGTTATGTGGGGCTGGTTTGGATGTTTTTTAGCAAATATTTTAAGGTGAAAGATAATTATTTCCTAAAATACAACATCAAACGAATGTAAATACTGCACTCCTATGCTTAGATGTTGGAGGTATCTTTGATAATCTTACAACTAACCTCTGGTCAGCCTAATGGCTCTGATATCCTGAGCACAGTGGTGGATCATGATCCTCTCTCTCGGAGGGGTCTTGTCGCCTTCCAGCAACAGATCGGCAATACTTCTCCCATCAAGTTCCTTCAAAGGAGGTCAGAATGTAAGACTAGAGATATAACATGGATGCAGTGCGAAGAGATCCTGCTGAAGAAAGTAGGGTTGGCTGGGGAACAGGGCTGAGGGAGAGATAATGGAGCCTGGACTGGGTGTGGAAGGAGCAACGGATAGCAGGCCATAGAGCCTACATATTTGGATGGGACAACCCTTTATTATTTAGAAAAAATAAAGAACATATAGATTTTCCAACAATCAACACTGAATTAGTATTGTTATTATTTCAGAAATATTAATAATATTTAAATACAGCTGCTGTGTTTATTTTTTATTCATCTATTTACTTTTAGACACTTCAGAGAACAGGTACTTGTCTCTAAATTCCTTTAAAAATCTAGACCGTGAAGGAAAGATTTGCTAATGCCCGTATAGGTGGGAAATTTTACCCGTGCAAACAATACAAAATTTTCATTTAATTATTTTCTTGCTGACAAAAGGCATATTGTTCCTAGAACCTTTTATTATTATACAATCTTTTACTCAGTGCTCATAAGAAGTTGCCAAGTTGTAACGTAAGAGGAAAAAATGGAAATTTCTGTATCCTGAAAATTTCAGAACTCAGTTTTGAACTAGATTCATATTTAGACCCAGATCATATTTCGTTTCTTCCGGGAACGACCCTATTAACTGGGCTGGTTCAAAATGATGCTACAAGATCAGAAATACCTCTCTGGTGAACAAAATCACACACATGACACACAATGATGAAGAGAAGATGGACGCTGACAACAAAACCTTCAGAAATAATCATATCAAATAATTCAATCATTAGATCACACTTCGGGACATTTAGAACGCACCTTGTTAGCAGCGTGGGGCACAAGCTCCTGCACTGGCGGTAACTGAGCTAGCTCTAAGACTGTGGGCAAGAGATCTAAAAGGGAAGTTGGTGTGTTTACAACCCTTCCAGCAGGTAGATGTCGTGGCCAGCGGTAGATCCCAACCACTCGAATCCCTCCCTCACTGCTACCTTGAAGTTTGCCTCCTAGGAAGAAGATAGGTCCGGAAATTGAAATGAAGGAATTTGAGATGACCAGACCAGTTATTTCAAGTGATGGGGAGCCTCTTTGAGTACTGAGTCCTTCAGAACACAAGCATTGTTTCATTCAGTAATCATCAGATTTGGTGTAGAGATAATATAGTTGCAATTCAGACGAAATAACTTGAAAATATCGGCCGCTTATATATTTCATATATTTGCATTGCCTCTATTGCGCTTCTCGTAGATAATATTCAGATGTCGTTCACTAGAGGCTAAAATAAGTAAAACCAGTGTACAATCACTCAAAAAAGTTTTGCAACATACTTCAAAAGTTTTCGGACAACAGCTTATAATAGCTGGCGCTATTTGGCAACTCAGTTGTAAGCGAGTGAAACAACTGAACACTATAGTGGTGGGTCCGAGAAATTACCTGCAGTTTCCCTTAAACAGGGCTTTTTCTGATACTGCTTACTGTTGTCATACTTTACTTAATAAAAGGATGTTACTATAATACCTCAGAGGTCATCGCTGTTCTTATATTTTAATATTTTCATCTCCAACTGCCATCACTATCGTGGTTTTATCTCCTTCATATGTGTGAACTTTGTAGACATAGGCCTACGACTGTTATAAGCTGAACTATTAGTCTTATTAACATCAACAAATACGACTTTTGTAAAGATTTGCTTGCACATTATTATTAATCAAATTTTGAATGACTAATCCTATGTATATTGTGAACTAGTGAAACTTAATATAAAATATACTGAACTAGACCAACAGATTTCACGTATGTTTTGTAATACATAGAATATAATCATGGGCGCTACGCACACATACACACACACACACACACAAACACACACACACACACATATATATATATATATATATATATATATATATATATATATTAATGCCGTTATCATGTGTTATTTCTCATTTCTTTCATTGCTACTTAGGCCTATCATTTTGATGCCTCTTTGAAGTTAACCGAATATATAACGCATATTTTTGTATTTCTTATTATCTAAGTTTCTAAAGAATTAAAATTAGCAAGAAGTTCAACATTAATTTAGTTAATGCTAAACGCCAGCAGTGAAGAAGACTACCATGCTCATCAGTGGAGAATGTCTCCTCCTGTTCGCAAAGATGATTCTTACAGAAATCATCGGCCACTGGATTATATTATAACGCAAACCCTAGCCTCTATTCTTTGTGTTTCGCTGATATGAAGTGTTTCTTGGCAGGAGTATGATGAAATAATATTTTGGTCTCATGTAGCCTGTTACGGATGGTTTGAGCTCCTTAAGTGATCATCCGATGATGATCTTTAACAGTAGTGCAACAATGGGGTCGTCCTCCACTTTTTACAATGAATTTATCATATTTCTTCGTTCTCTCTGTTGTTTTATTCCACTATACATGGTTGTTTTATTTACGCTAAGCTGCCGAGCAATATCTACAATAGAGACATTAGTCTTATGCAAGGTAATGATTGTGGTGCGGCAGTCTGTTGCCCATCTAATCGGTGAAAGTAACGAGACAGTTTAGTTTAATTTTCCTGCCCGAATGTGGAGTCACACGATAACATACGACGTTACGAGATTTTTTCATTTTTGTTTTTGACAACAATAATGGTTGAATTCTTTCTTTCTTTATTTATATATAATTTCATGGATGATTATTCAGTATTACTTTATTAGTCAATAAGCTTTTATCTGGATTCGAAATATACTTTCTTCTTTGACTCTTTTGCCCAATCATCTGAAGTGAGATTTTTCAAAATGTTTCGTCATTTTTCGTAATATGAATTTTTCACTCACTATTCTTTTTTATATTGTTAACCGTATGATTAATAACCATAGTCGAATAAGAAAATTGCATTTCCTTGTAAATATCAAAAGAACAAATTACTGTTAGGTGAACGAAAACTTCTGGAACATGTTGCAAAACATTTTTGAGTGACTGTACAGTACCTGTGTTGTGCACGGGAATTCATAATGTCTCTATGCTCTGAGATAAGCTTATCTTTTAAAGAAAATACCTAAAGTTTCTTCAGTAAGACTGACAAAAGCAATGAAATGCATCCACATTGCATATACTGTACATATAAAAAAAATAATTTGTAAGTCAAATTTGGTGACTATGAATCATGAGAGAGAACCGTTTTATTGAGAACTACCTAGTTAACCCACCATAGCGTATGTAATAATAATGAAATTAATAAAATCCATTGTCTTGCTAACCCCAGTGTTAACCTTTCACCTATCTTTTCGCTTTCATACTTATGCAGATATTCCATTACGTCTGTATTGCACAGCTATTTCAAGAAATTTAAAGAAAGCCTGACATTCTTCTTCTTTTAACGTGCTTTTTTTCCCATATATATGGGGTTAGCACGATGCCCTCTTTTTGAAGGACTTTGATTTGGCTTTGGGGTAGACCGTAGTCTCGATCGGCTACCCTGCCTGTCATTGCTTAGACCCTGGTAGCATATGTACATGTATTGTACCAGTCACCAGCGCCCTTTCTCCCAGCAGCGAGAAGCTTTTACGCGGTTAGGTCGACAGTCGAGACGTGTGAGGTGTCTGTTATGTTTTTAGATGTTGGAGTGGCTATGTTTGTGTGTGTATTAGTCTGTAACACCCATTTGCTTTTAAGCAAACCTATCCATTGATTACATACATAATCCTGGGGTGTCTACGCGGATAGCAAAGTGTCCGCCTCTCTGACCGGTCGAGCTGCGGATTTGAACCCGCGCCACAGACCTCTAACCGACTTGGCCATCGAGGCTCTTAAAGGAAGTCTGACATCATAACTCATTAAAAATTCAGACTTTGGCCACCATTTCTTATAGAAAGAATGTGACATTAGGCAATACACCTTCATTATTTTTTTGAAAATTAAACTCTAATGCACAAACTTTTTGACACAAAAACTCTTACATGGGTGCTATATTAGCTGTGAGATATTTTTTCAGCTACCTGTGTAGAAAAAGTAACAGAGAGCAGAAGTATACATTTATGGATATATTAAGGCACCTGAAGTAATTCGAAACTGAGCACAGGCCTCTATGGGCCTAAAATGATCTGAAGTCCAGGGCTCTAGGCGCTATGTAATATAATCTTTTTGACAAAAATTCAATAGAAGGCTGTTTGACTGGAATAGAGGGAATGGTCGGAAGGAGTCATTTTTCCCAAGCAGGACGGGAAATAGAATAAAGGTGTTAAAGATGAATGTAACACTTAAAGTTATATGAACACCATATAACTCAGTGTACTTTCTATTTACGTTCCCAGATATGACTGAGAATGTGAGAGCAGTAAAACATCACGAGATTGTTTATCAGCATATGCTAACACGAAATGAACACCTGAGCTTGGTGCTAACAAAATAAGCATAAAATTTAGTAGAACCCTGTTTGACAAATAGGACTCTTGAGATCACGATATTTGAAAAACAAAAGAATTGTGAGATAAGGTGAGAGACCAGTGATTTTCGTATGAGAAATTCAATCTGTATTAACAGCAGTAAATCTGTGACTGTGTAGTAGTGCTTTTCCATGCAAAAAGAAAAGTCTGGACTCGTCGTCATGAGTCAAAAATGACCAGGTCAGAAGGGCCAGACTCTCTTAAGACTGCTTATAAACCAGGTGATTCAGTGAGATGGGCTTCTAGTAATCTTCATTCATCACAAGATTAGAAACAAAACATCATTCATAATCCCTTCCAGTGGTTACATTCCATCTATATGTAGCATACTGTATAAAATAACTGCTTTCCTTTCCCTACCGCATCTTATAGTGACCTCTACATTATTCAGCATTTTAGCCATTCGAAGGCCATAAGTACTTTGCCAACACTACATCAAGACTGCTAATGACTCATTTGCATTCAACGGCCACACTTCATTTTTACCAAAACAGTACCTTCATTTATCTCAAGTTAGGCTCCTATTGACTATTCTCCCTTCTATAACAGGGACACTGACACCTTCCTTGCTTCACACATTCCGTGACTCAACCTTTTTCTTATGGTACAACCATCCATTTCACTTATTCACAAACCCATTATACAGATTAACCGCTTTCATTCGTCCCCCAAACATTTGTTTGGAGCAAATCACCTTTGAACAGTCCGTTGTGGCCACCGATGCGCTGTCCACGAGAATCTTTAGAACTTATTGCTGCTCCATGATCTGAGGTGAAGTAAACGATGGTGTTATCCTCGAGGCCAAACTCTTTCAGTGAATCTAAGAGCACTCCAATGCTTTCATCCATTTCTTCTACATTGTCTCCGTACCTGAAAGAAGAAGGCATTTTGTGCTCAGACCATTCAGATAGTGCGCTTTATTTTTTTTACAAAGCGAGTTTTTCTTGTATAATGTAATATATGTAAACTGCAATATTTTCAAGTTTTCTTTTGTAATTTCTGTTTTGAGTAAACACTTACAGGAAAATCTTAAACTCCATTTACATAAGTAAGTACATTCAATTACTCTTTGACTCAGACAACATCGTTTCCTCTGTTCCCAAGGATTTTTCAGCGAGGTACTACTGGTTACCATAGGTTCATTTCAGACACAACTTGATTAGTGAGACCAGCATTGATATATGGAGCTGAAACACGGCCGGGCAAGAGAACACAAGAGAAGAAACCAGTGTAAGGGCGACAAATCGCGCCTCTCTTTCCTTGTGTTTCTCTTTTCAGAAGTACATTAATCACGTCATGTTTTTTACCTGTCTTTATTTCAGATTCTTTGTGTACGTCATCTTATGCATCATTGTACGGCCTTTCTGCCGATACGTATATCTACCTTTTATATGCCATGTAACAAATGTTGTACGTATTTTTATGCTTGCCAGAATACACAAATCATGTATGGACGCAGCGGGTGGCCTTGGGTCGCCCGCTACCGTTCCGTCCGCTTTTTGTCTTATAAACACCTGTCGAGAATAATAAAGTCCCCCACCAAAATAACTTTCATGCATCATAATAAAGTTTTCATCTAACCTACCCATCTCAGACTCATCATCAACATAGAGTGACGGGCTGCTCTCAGAGCAAGAGCCCGTGCTGGCACAAGGCCAGCTAAATCTGAAACAACAACAACAACAACAACAACAACATCAACATAATAAAGAGTTTACGGGCTGCTCTAGGAGCAAGAGCCCGTGCCGGCACAAGGCCAGCTAAATCTGAAACAACAACATAATAAAGAATCTGTCTTTCACTCCTGACTTTTCTTGAAGCCTCACACCAGTCGTATGGCCGTGTGATGAGAAGGGAGGAAACGTATATAGGACGAGTGGTGCAGATGGAGGCGCCGGGTGGGAGAGAGAGAGAGAGAGAGAGAGAGAGAGAAAGTGGACGGATGTTAAAGATTTTCATTAACATTCATTCACATTGTTACAGGACAGTGTGTATGACCGAGCCAGGTGGAGGAAAGCTGTCAGAAACATCGACCCCACACAGAAGTGGGAGGAGAAGCAGATAAAGGAGATTTCTGACACAGCTTGTGAATAACAAAGTAGTTTATTCATCAAAAATGTAGTTCTTTTATTGTCTGGTAGGCCAAGTTAATGAACTGTATTTTGAGGTTTATGATTCCTATCTCTCTCTCTCTCTCTCCCTCACATTGCATATTTGATTAGATAGGCCACGTTTTGCCTCCAATATTATCATTCAATCTACTTTAAATACATTTTCTCACTCTATTGTTCCTCTTTGACGTAGGTATAGCCTCTTTGTTTCTTTCTTGGCGTCATTGTCCACTAACAATTTGATGGTCTGTGTTTTGAAGGCAGTGTACAACTGCACTTAATTCGTAAAGTAAGTTGTGGTATTTCTGACAAAAATAAAATTACCATTACTCTCTGTGAATGATTTTGATTCCTTCATGGGGCTTTTCTATTTCCAACTGACGATCTATATTTTCAGTGAGGTACTGAAAGATTGCGCCTTGGTCTCTGTGGAGCAAAAAATTAGGCTGGTTTGAGTATCCACAGGTTCCTGGTGTAAATTTGCATAACGTTTATTGGATTTCTGTGCTTCTCACAGACAGAAACTGAGCTCGGCCTCTTTAAAAGGGATGGCATTATATGAGGTCCCTCTCTCCATATTCTTATTTTATTAAATCCTTAGTTTTTCTTTGAGGGAATAAGGTTCTCTAGAAGTTGTGGTAGATTGTAATTGTTTCCCTGCAGCCTTCTTTATTAGTGGCAAAATCTCCTTGGCTGTAAACTGGTGTCATTCTGTCTCATGATTTACACCTCCACCGTAAGATATCCTCAGACTTTTTACACAAAACTTTCATTGATAATTTTAAAGGTTGTACCCACGAGCTGCTGTGTGACTAACCTTGAAAGACATCGAGCTCTACTTATGAACATTGTCCTTACTAAGTTGTCATACCAAGTTTCTTCATTCATTTTTTTAACTCCCTATAGATTTCCAAATTCGAATTTTATTTCTTTTCTTGTTCATGTTTTCTTGTCCTAATCTCACACTTATAGTAACAGTGTCTGTAATTCAGTGTCACTAATGATGATACTCAAGAGTTCAAAAGAGACTGGAGTGCCATTTTAAATTCATTAATTACATACAATGCTTGAGTTTTACTGAATGGTGTCATTATATGTATATTTACTTTTGTTGCTTTATCTTTATATGTATAATTTTTTTTCCATTCTACTTCTGTTTTTTTTTTACATTTGGGCATTTCATTCGTGAGGGCTTGCTTTGAAAGGTAATAGCCTGACTGACTTGTTACATGAGTGTTTGCACACAAACACACACACACACACATATATATATATATATATATATATATATATATATATATATATTATATATATATACTGTACATATATAATAAAAATGAATGTTTGTATGTTTGTCGCTATCTCTGAACCTCTTGACAAACCAAGACAAAATTTTTCACGTTAGAAAGGTTATAACTCAAATTCAAACACGTACCCCCACGATAGACAGACGTTTGTCCCAGTTATCCAGCCTACTGTCCCTTTTATGTGGATATTAGCTGGTAGCTTATTTTTTGAAATCAATAAAGTTGGAAAGTACGATAAACACTTGGTTCTCCTCCCCTACCGATCGAACATGAAGTTGCTGCTTCTTTTGGCCCGAGAAAATAGGGTTATCGTATGCAGAGAGTATTAAAAATGCCTCTTAACATTACGTAAGAAAAATTCATACATTTTTAACCATCCGGAAATCACCAGAACTGCTATCATCAAATTATACCTACTGTAAATAAGAAGAATTTGTCAGCCGGTATTTACAGTATCTCTTGCAAAATGAGTGAAAAAGTCTACTTTGGACAAGCTATCCACTCCTTTCCATAACGTTTTTTGGAACAGAAGTTCTGTCAGTTATGCGCAACAAATCCCTGCTAGTTTCTACCATGAATGGAACTCCTCTGGACATTGTACTGACAAAGACGACTCTTTCTTGTTGCTTAAAAGTTTCTGTTTATATATATATATATATATATATATATATATATATATATATATATATATATATATGTATGTGTATATTATCTGTGTGTCTATGCATGTATGTGTATGCTACTGGTTAATGTTTATTCACAATTTAAGGGATGATTTCAGAAGATAGTAACCTATTTGCAGGAAGGTTTTGGGTAGTGTCAAGCTTGTGTTCCTGGCTTGATCTCCTAGCAACAACAATATCATGACAATTATTATTATCAGTTCACCATCTCTTGCTGTGACGGGATGGACAAATGAATGCCTAAATCTTTCCCAAACCTGGAGTTGAAAACAAATATCAAGTGAAGAGAAAGCGTATGAGGTCATTTTATACATATCAGTGGAAATAGGATCCTGCGTCGTTTTTACCTTCCGTGTTTGCTAACGCCTTTCATATGGGGGGCGGTGAACATGGGCGTGTGAACATGAGCGAGAGAGTGGAACAGGAAGAAAGGGGCGTCGTCCTTGGCATGAGCCTTCAAGAACAACCTCGACTCCTCCGCGAGGCGCTGCGAGAGGCCCTCCAGTTTTATGGGGCTTTCGACTACCTTGTCCTGCCTCATGATCAGTGAGTTTGCCTTCACATGAAGCCACGATGATACCTGAAAGGGTATAACGTAGAATTAATATTCCTTATTATCACTGTCTCAAGAGGAGAACATCCAAAGCTACACAAGAAATGAATAAGGTAGCAAAGGAGGAAGTGAGAGATAGAAGACAAAAATTTAGTGCTTAATTCGACCAAATACTTGAAGGAGAGAAAAGTTATACCGAAGAGCCTGTGAAATAAATATTTTTAAGTGCTTTTGAATGTGGCCGATAGAAGAGAGAGAGAGAGAGAGAGAGAGAGAGAGAGAGAGATCTGACTGATGGAAGAACGGAAGAGGTTAGTTCATACTAGAGAACCTATTGGAGTGCCGGTAGAGGATGTTAGAAAGTCAATTAGAAGTTGGGGAATGGACAGGAGTGTGAGGTGTTAAGTGTTATTCCAGTAATTGATCAGGGCATACAAGGCCTGTTTACACGAGGAAAAGCAAGAGGAAAAGAAAATAACTAAGTAAAAGGGTGAAATGTGGGTTATGGAACTACGGAAGCAAAAGAAAGAACACAGGGTAGGAAAAGAAAAAATAATATAAACACCTAAGGTGTAATTTTCGCCCTCGTGGTGTTTTCACGTTCATAAATCCTTAGCTGTCTATTTCTATATCTTCAACGAATGTTTTCTGCTTCTCTTTTTTTCGTATTCTGTCATCCGTGTAACCTATTTTATACAGTCTTTCCTATATACTGATTTAATTTCAGTTCCTTGAGGTTCCCACTTTCCTCATTGCCCTTGGATAAGGCCAAGCCTTCAAAGCCCCCAAAAACCTCTACACTGTCAAGCCCAGAATTGTCTCCCTCCCTCCATGTCCTTCTTCATGTCTGAATCAGTACCCGGCCTGCTAGGCTATACCTTACCCCCCAAAAGGTTCCTTTCCTCGGACCGACGTGAGTGGCGAAGAACCAGACGACGAAGAAGATCGCGTCGGTGAGAACGAGAAGAAGGATGAAGGTGGAGAGGTTCCAGCTGAATCTTTTCCTTCCGAGGAACACGCTGACGACACACAGCAGCCAAGTTGCGACCAGCGCCTATAGGTTAAATGAAAGACATTAGGCTTAATCTTCTTCTTTTAACGTGCTTTTTCCCCCGTTTGTATGGGGTAAGCACGATGCCTTCTTTTTGAAGGACTTTGATTTGGCTTTGGGGTAGACTTTGTAGTCTCGACTGGCTGCCCTGCCTGTCATCGCTTAGACCCCGGCAGCGTATGTACATGTATTGTACCAGTCACCAGCGCCCTTTCTCCCAGCAGCGAGGAGACGTTGCGCGGTTAGGTCGACAGTCGAGACGTGTGAGGTGAAAGACATTAGGCTCAATACCGGATGTTAATTAAAGTTTCCTATCGCATAAAGGCTGAAAAAAATATAATATCCTTCAGATATTCTAACGGTGAATGTTACCAAAGCTTAAATGCCTCATGAAATAAACCTAATGTGGTATGGGAGGAAAATCCACATTGATATGCAATTTCTAGAAATGTATATAAATCGTAAGCTTCTGCTAATGTTATCAGTACATACCTTCATTCTTCATAGTATTTTTGGTTTTAGTTTGGTCAAGTTAGCAGTAGCTAACGAAAGCTTACTAAATACTTAGCTTTCTGGACATTGCATATTATTGTGGATTTTCCTTCCATTGACCCGAGTGCTACACAGCATTGATGTCTTAGGCCAATGTAGTATATTTTCAGTGTAACAAAAGGTCCGAAATCTATACGAGGTTCAGTTGCAATGTGCAATACATAACAAACATTAATAAATGAGATCATAAATTATATTATGAAGCTTATTTTTTTCAAATCGTTAGTCGTAAGTGTTGCAATGTTTGGATAGAATCGCGAACACTTTCATAAAAAAAAAAATAGTGATGAATGTTCGTTTTGGGTTAAATTCTTTCACCAACGTCAGTTTTCAGTAGAAATAGCCCAACATTTACGAAGAACGTGCATACCTTTTAAAAGATAAAAAGGTATGCTTTTCTCCATGAAAATGTGAGGTCAAGAAAGTTTTTGCAATTTTTAGACATTTAGTGAAGAAATGGTACAGTCAAAATACAGACTTTTTTTTTTTTTTTTTTTAGAAAATTTCCTTCTGAAATCATTAATCTCTGGGCAGTTTTTCCCTTTGGAAGTAAGTATTCTTTTTTTTTTTTTTAAAACTCCTCTGATAAAAGCTGTTTATAGCGCATTTCTTTCTAAAAAAAATATTTAAAAAATCTTTCATCTAGTTAACATTGCATCATAGAAAATGGTGCTTTTAGGTGATAAAAAAACCTAAAACATGGCGTTTTTGGTATAATCTATTACTGTTCAGTACGAAAAAGACAGCGGCTACTATGTTGGCCCACTACGTTATCAATAAAAACTTAATA
Organism: Macrobrachium rosenbergii; assembly: GCF_040412425.1. Classification (NCBI taxonomy): domain Eukaryota; kingdom Metazoa; phylum Arthropoda; class Malacostraca; order Decapoda; family Palaemonidae; genus Macrobrachium; species Macrobrachium rosenbergii. The sequence goes on from NC_089744.1 coordinate 19,443,307, forward strand.
CTTGTTCTACAGGAATCTTAGCTCTAATTATAACGCCAAACCCTTTCTCGGTTATCGCATTGTTCCTACCTGGTACTTTGTATCTGAGATTGGAAACTTCCAGAAAGGATGGGATTCTCCAAACTGATAAAAGAGGCTCACTGGAATTCCATAGAAGGTCTGGAATCCGTAGAGAAGAGGTCCAGGACAGGACACACCGAATAGGCTGCAATGCATTCCGAGATGCCATTTACCTGGCGACGAAATAAGTAGGAAAGTAGGAAATGCTACTTGACAAATCTGAATATTAGATCTTAAAACTGAAAAAGGAAAAAGATAAAAGCTGAGTTAATAGCATCCTATATAGTTGTTTCTGTTTGTTGCTTGAAATAATGTTGGTTTGGATCATATGACAACAAAAGTAAATATAGGCTACTTTGTAAAGTGAAATATAATTATAATGCTGTTCTTTACAAGTACTTTTTGTTCTTAAAGAACTTGCCTATCAAGCTTCCGCAGAACAGAACACCCATGTTTGTATGAAACGAGGAGAGAAGAGCGCAGAAAAAGCAAAGACGAACAATCAACCTCTTAGAAAAATTGGACGATGTTAACAGGAAGAAGAAGAAAGATTTATAGCCTCAAGATCATTATTTAAAATACCATAAGTTTCAGATCTATAATGTCCGCGTGTTCACGACGGTGACAATATCGTTTGATATACTTACACAGTAATATTCACGAGTTATATGGTAATATTAGTGATCTATTAGTTGTCTCCAGACTACGTGATATATTCCCATGCACAGAAACTTTGGTTTTCCAAATGAGGCACTTATCATCGGCCTAAAGAAACCAATACTTCTTAGATGTGATGATATTCATAAGGTATAAGGGGCTGACGCTGTTTAGTGGAATAAGTACCCTGCTTTTCAAAAGACCTTTGATGAATTTGGTTTCCATGAGATCTAAATTTTTAAAGTTTGTGTCTGAAGTAACTTTTATTTAAGTTCCATCTATCTAAATCCAGATTTGGATGATACTGTTTTTAAATATACTTCTGAATCTGGCTGTGAGCATATCATAATTGCTTGTATCTAGTGTTCACTGGTTGCTTTGGTGTTAAAACTAGCACTGATGGTCCTCCAACTGAGACTGAGGAAGTTGTTCCTGATTTGTGTAAATCTTGTAAGACAGGAATTTTGAGTGATCTTCCACTTCTGAACTTGTCTGTGTGTTTCATTTTGCTAGCATAGTTGATACTCGAAATTATTCTCGGTTGTTGAACCATGCTAGAGAAACAAGAGGCTAATCGTCTTTGGAACAGAGACTGATCTGATTTGTCATGAAACAATTATTCCCAACGGAGAGCTGGGCTCAGAGAGTTTATGCTACAATTGAAAAAGAATACAGTTTTACCATAACATAACTTTTTCATATAATTCTGGAACATAAATAATGGGCTACTCTCAAATCAGCACGTTTTAGCCGAGACTCAACGGTGTCTCGGCTGCTTAAATAATGGTACTGTCATTGTCCAGAGTGAGCAATATGCAGAGCTATCAGAAAATCTTTGTGTTTCATCCCTGATATCCTAATGCTAATCTGAAAAATTTAACTTTCATTTTCACTGAAAATCATTTATTTTACTAAGCTGGAAGATACTGATGGAGTAAGAGCCTGTGTTGGACTTCTTACAATATATAATGGTATATAAATTCTGGTCATGGATTTTTGGTTTATTGTTGATCAACTAGGCCTTTTTGACTTTATCTTAGCTCTAAAGTTCGATTTTTTTATAAGCAGCCTTTGCTAAAGAATCCGCAGCCGACCGGTCAGTTTCTATCACATGTTATTAGACAAATAATTGGTAATGTTGCGCCATAAATTAGATATAGGAGTGGTGGCTCTTGCCCCTGAATGTCTCTTGACAAAACATCTGAACGCCTAAGCTGAAGGAGTCATCTGTTCCTCAGTTTGCAAACTGGGACTTGTAAGAGCCTGTGGTCTCTTGATGAACTTCTTACAATATATATCGTACAGGAATTCCTAAATTCTGGTCATGGATTTTGCTTGGTTTTGGCAAAACCCTACCCGAGATTGTTGGTCTAGAACATGGGATTCCCTAAAGGCAGCCTTTTTTTCCATTTTGTGTATATGGGAGTTGATCCTGATGATGAACATGAGCTTCATTTATCCTGTTATGGCTCTTCATACCCAATGTCTGAAAAAAAACCCTTATTAATTTCTTTCCCAAAGAGGTCATGAATGCATGTCGTTCCTAAGCAACTGGTCTAGTGATTTTTATAGTACTAATCATCTTGAAATTTGGCTATCCTCCGCCTTGTTCTTAAGATATGAAGATAATTCCAACGGCCCTGACTTTTCTTTAAGTTAATAGTAATGATATTGCCGTTTCAATAATAAAACCTTTTTTTTAGTAGACAAAAGGTTCAAATGTGGGGTTTTGGAGATAAGTGCATGATAACCAAAACCCTAGTGTTGAAAGTTCTTATCAGAATCTAGAAACGCTTGTAGTGAAAATAAACTTTAAAAACCAGTTTGAAACATTACCACAGGCTGTCTCCATACCCAATTCCTTTGAGAGGTCATAATGTATGTTCAATCTGGATTCCATAATAAATTTTCTAGAAATTTTCGTTGATTCTTGCCATCTCTAGAAATATGAACTAATACGTTCCAGACATTGTTCTTGCATCAAAGGAAGGTTTAGTCATGGTCAAAATTTTAGCCGACCTGTCGACAGCAAAGACATAATTCTGTGCTTGTATATCTGCGAATCTTCAGGTTTGAGGACCGGGTGTTCTCAGCAACTTCATAATTTCATATTTCTATTCTCGTGAAATTTTAGCCTGTATCCCATAAAGAGGGTTTTCTTAAATAACCGTCACGTCAGTGAATGTGCGTGATTATGTACAGTCTTTTGGAGAAGTTAAGTATACCTTAGTTTAACCAGACCACTGAGCTGATTAACAGCTCTCCTAGGACTGGCCCGATGGAACAGACTTATTTTACGTGGCTAATAACCACTTGGTTATTAGCAATGGGACCTACAGCTTATTGTGGAATCCGAACCACATTATACCGAGAAATGAATTTCTATCACCAGAAATAAATTTCTCTAATTCTTCATTGGCCGGCCGGATATTCGAACTCGGGCCCTGCAGAGTGCTAGTCGAGAACGGTACCGACCAGTCCAACGAAGAATGTTGTCTTTTGGAGAATGTTCAGTCTCTTTTGGCTCGGAAACACTGCTCACTAAATTTGACTCTTTCACTAACTTGACGTGTGAAATAGCTGCGACCGCTCTGGTAATTTAAGAGAGAGAGAGAGAGAGAGAGAGAGAGAGAGAGAGAGGAGGATCTGCTTACCAACAATGGCCGTAGTATAATTTGCAGCCCTAAGTGCAGTTGCCAGGGTCACTTCGTCCAGCGGCAAAGCGACATTGCTACTTGTGTGTGGAATGATCGGTACCTCCATCCTTTTATCTGAAGTTAGACCTGAGAAAACAGATCATCATAACATAGAAAAGTGGTGAGACATCTTTATTTCTTTGTTTGAAACCCTTACAGCAGGAGATGTAGACCTACATAAAACAGTACAGCCAAAGCGAAGCCTACATGGTCCTACTAGAGACATGTGGGGTTTCACTGCACTATGAGCTTGATAACCAAATGCTAAGTTTAGTCATCTAGACCAAAACTCGCCATAACCAGTAGTAAATGCAATTACAGTTAGAAATTACAAATAGTCTTGAAAGAACTGAGAGCTAAGCAGTTACATGTAAATTTGATGCCAGTTATAACAATTGTTAAAATAATAATTGCACGAACACCGCCGCCCCCCTAATAATGGGCATAAAGTCCAAAATGGGTGAACCATACCAGACCTAAACTGATTTGACTGGTCGACTCATGTGCTCAGCTTCCACTCAGCCACTTTTACCTGATTACAGTTTCTTTGTATAAGAAAGAGATTACTGAAAGCTTACAGTCATAATATTGCTTACTAAAAATGAGTAGGTGTAAGTCAGGTAATATAACTGGCAAGGAAAGAGCAGTGTGTATTTGCACAAAAATGTTTGCGCAAACAAGCAAGCAACGGGAAGGTTGTGAGAGATATAAGAGAGTAAAAGTAAAAACCTCTGTGTGGGTACATGATTACAGGGGAAGATTAAAAGTGAATGGTAGAAATTCAGCGTGGAGTGGTTTAAGAATGTATAGTATTCAATTTAATTTTCTGAGAGTGATTAGAAGCTTTTTATTTTTTTTTATTTTTTTAAGGCAATGCTTGTGAGAGAATATACACATGGGAGAGTGACTGGTTTGTTATGAAAGTTGGTCTCAGTCAAGAGTGTGTTAAGTTTTCATGGCCCTTTAATATTTTTGTGAATGAGGCGATGAGGAAAGTTATGTAAAGCAGAAATGCGGGTGAAAGTTTGATGACAAAAGGGATTATGAATGGAGTATGTCGTAGCCGATGTCTGCAGATCATTCAGTATTGGTGTATGACACTGAAAAGAAGCTGCAAGAACTAGAAAAAGAGTAGGTGATTGCTTATAGGTTAAAGAAACATGAACATAATTGTAAGCAAAGGAAGTTAATGAGTGTAATGACTGTTAATATGGATGTAGGAAGGATTTATGTGGATAATTCTTGTAAATATTTTGTAGTAATTGTAATATGATGTGAGGGAGATGGAAGAGTAAATCATGGAAAAGGTGAAGCAAATAAAACTGCCAAAACGCTGGGAACTCTGCGAAGGTTTTGGCATAGATGAGGAATTTCTCCTCATGGAAGTAAAGTTTGGATGTTGAAAGTGAATACAAAAAAAAGTAGTCTGGTCATATAGACAGAATAACGAATAATAAACTGGTTAAAAGGGTATCTAATTTAGAAGTTTTGGGAAGGAGGAGGAAGAGGTGATCATGAAAAAGCAAGTTAGATGGAGAAGAAAAGGTGTTAAAACAGAAGGCTTTAATATCCAAGAAGCAAGTGAGTGTACACTTACCGTACCTAGAAGGATATCTACCAGTCATCAAAGCAGCACGGCTTGGGGTGCACACAGCTGCAGCTGCCAGATGATGGGTCAGCTTGACTCCTCCTGCTGCAAGTCTGTGGAAGGATTTCATTATTGACCACTGCTGGGTTTCCTGTGTGTTTTCGGTTACTGGATCCCACTAGCTATGTATGATACTAAACGTATTCATTTCACTACAACTTAAAGGATACATATAAATAAACATTGACGGTGTTGTATATTTATAATGTTGTTCTGATTGAGATTTTTTCTGCCTGAGGCTCTTACTACTGTATTCTTTATCAGACTCTTATGGTTCAGTATAACTTTTGCTGTGGTGCAGAATGATGCTGTTTCTGAAATATATACTTCAACATGTGTGGTATCCACATATTAAAACTTCTCTGTTGAAGCTCTCACTTCAAACAGTTTGTGGTTTTCTATAAAACATTGTTTACCAAGATTTTGGGCAAACATAATGCATGTACTAGAGACATAATTGTCCATAGCAAGAATAGAGAGGTAGCAATCAAGCCTCCGATATTTTTAAAGAAATTATAAATTTCTTGACACAAAAGCCAGCCTCTGGATCTCATTCCCAGTGCCCGTATGTTCAGGTGTCTGATGGACCTGTCATCAACCTGTATACCACTTTACAGGCCTCGAGTTTTTACCAATTACAGTGGCATATATGAAAAGTAGCAAAATGATTCAGCACAATTGCAGATCCCTCCCAGTGTTTCTCCTCCCCAGTGCCTTCAAATGAGCAATGTCAGCAGCCACAGTGAAAAATTATTTCTTGGACTCTTATATTCTCAGTGGCTGGTCCCAAATACCTGGTGACTAGTAGTAAGCAGTTTGCACGTAAAATGAATCACGGCTGTGGCATGACAAATACAATTTTAAATTACATTGCACTAAACAACCCAACACTTGTACGCATACATTTTATTTTCGTTGAATACTCATAACATGTACACTCCAAACTTTTGTGAATCATACATGCATCAAGGTGTGACTGGGCACATTGTTTATGAGTACAGATACGATTTTCAAGTCAAAAGATGGGTGTTAGAAGAGGGGGGTGGGTAGTTCATCCCATCAGACTTTGTGGCTTGATTTGCAAAGAAGTGTTGTAACATAATTATTTCCACTTTTATTTTATATATGATGTAAATGGATGTTTTATCCCTGTCTAAATAAATAAAAGTAAACTCACCTATGAGCTGATTGTTAAACAAGGATTTTACCACTGCACATTTTGTTACAATATAAATAGTTTAACCAGATTACTGGGTTAATATTCTTTCCTCTCATAGGGCTGTTCCAAACGGTTTGTTCTGAGTGAACATGTTAGATCTTATTTAATATAATGCAAGTCATGACAAGTTTAATAAGATAAGCTAAAGATTTTGAAAATTCATAAAAAATTTCGTTTAAGACATTGTTTCTGCTGTAGGTTGAAAGTTGGACAATTACTATGCATTCAGAGATTGGATAATGCCCACAAATTTTTGTGGTGTCTTGTTCATAATAATCTTAACTACTGACAATAAGCAGACAATTATGCTGAAAAAACAGATGCATCATTAGTGAAGAAAACTGGCTTGTTGCATTAGGCGATATACAGCAAATCTTACACCAGTGGAAGATAAGAATCCATCCGTATAGACTGGGTAATGTGGAGCTTTAATTCGAGTATGTTGCTTTTGGGTGCAAGGGTGTACATGGGTGTACATCATAATTTGTGGATAGAGAGTACAATTGTGTACAGATTTGTACTTTGTAAAAAAAAATCTGGAGAGGGGAAAATTCTAGTTCCGGAGGATGGTGCGTGTGTTTATAAAAATGTCCCTTTGAGTGAAAAGTACTGTAGCTGATGAATCACTTGCCTGAATCTTTTCTGAATCTTGTATGGCCACCGAATCTGTGATTTGTTAAAAGAAGTTCGCTGTTTTTAGTTTGTACAGAAAATTTTGCGAGGACTTAAATACTCCAGTGCAGATTCTGAGTCCAGTATGATCCTGATCTAAGCTTTGTGACTCTGAGCCTGGTGCTGAGCCATATGTTTTGCTTCTGTAGTTTGAAATAGAAAGAACAGTTGGTTTATATGGTAACATCATGATTGATCAGTCAGCTACCAAGTCGTATTTGATATATTTTTATCAGGTTTAAGGCATATTTGCTTTTGGGCTTTTGTGTGCAATATGCGTACCTTTCAGTTCAGGTTTGCTTCATAAATTAAACCTGAGAACTTTACAGTTTTGGCAGATAGGTATCAGATTGTTAAAAATTTTTACTTAAATGTTTTTATACTCCTTATACAGTGAACAAATATTTCCGAATCCATTAGGCTGCGTGTTTGTTATAGGCAGTTAAGTATACCTTAGTTTTACCAGACCACTGAGCTGATTAACAGCTCTCCTAGGGCTGGCCCGAAGGATTAGACTTAATTTACGTGGCTAAGAACCAACTGGTTACTTAGCCCCGACAGACCGATATATTTGCAGCCCATGCGATTGTCCCGGTAATCCCCTCCGTGAAGAGCTTCGACAACATTGGTTAGGCTGTTGCTTTTCTTGGTCGGTTTGATAAGACCAGAGGGCCATGCCAAGCCTCTCATGACTTTCAGCCTAAGGTGAAACAATTTAAACATACTGTGAAGCGTCTTGTTGTACATATTGAAAATATCCCAAGATGTGACAGGCAAGAATTTTAATGAATGCTAATCATTGCCAAGAGCCTTGAAGGCGATGATGATATATATATATATATATATATATATATATATATATATATATATATATATATATATATATATATATATATATATATATATACAATATATATATATATATATATATGTATATATATATATATATATATATATATATATATATATATATATATATATATATATATATATCAAAGTTTCCTTGTTTGAGGTTATGTATTTTCTCAATTCACACTTTAAAATTACTTCGTTCTTGATATTCCTGTACTACGTCATCATACGTAAACGATTCAATTGCATCTATCAATAGTAAAACAAACACTGACTGAACGACAGATCATTTTCCAGATATGAATGAATACATTAGCGATTGTACGTCACTTTACCTATCAAGGTTGGGCGTCCTGACAGTGTCGTTGCCATAGCAACCGACATCCCCTATGCCTAGGTCGTCGGCCAAAATGACCAAGATATTTGGAGGGCGTCTGGCACCTGGTTCCAGGAGGGTTGCAGACAGCGCTGTTGCTATCACCGCTGATAACAGGATAAGATTAAGCCCCAGCTTCATTCTGGAAAAAATATATATCATGAGGGGCTATCGTTAAATTCAAGATGACAGTTTGTTCTGCGTCCTTGAGCTGATGATACTGACTTGGAAACGAATGAAAGGCATTTGACTAAAAGAGTAACCTGATAGCTATTCGTGGATGCAAGAGTTTTATGAGAATGCATGCGGCTTCAAATCCGATAGCTTTAAAATAATTTCTTTTATCAGCTGGATTTCTATGTTAGTCTCTTAGAAGTACGATACATTTCACTTTTAGTGTTAGTTGAATGTCAGGAAGGAGTTTTTAGATTATATTTGAAGCCATAGCAAGTAAATACTTTCTGAAATGAGGAAAGAAATATGGTGAGTTGTAAAACACATGCAAGTGCATGAGATCACATATGACAAAAAATATTTCAGAGATTAACCGAAATCACAGGGCTGTGTGACCTAAATCCTGATTGCTTTTTAGGGGAACTTTTTATATAAAGTAATTCTCATCTTCTTTCTCCTTTCTTGGAGAAAAACAAGGCATTATCGTTAGCGACATCTAATGACCACAGGGGAAAAGTCAAGGGAAAATAAATGTGAAGATAGAGATAAGGCAACAGTGAATTTTAATAAGGATGGTAGGAGAACGGAAACGGTGGACTCGGGAGTAAACTTAACTGATGACGGTAGGATGAGAGACGTAGTAACTAGTCAGTGAACAAGTAAAGCAAGAAAGGTAGCAGCGCATGCACAAAAGTTAAGCCACCTCTCCTTTATGGCAGTGCAGTGCAGACACTGAATATAAGTGACAGAAAAAAAATATTGAGGCTGTTGATATGAATTGTCTGTCTAGCATGTGCTGCTCGAAATGAACAGATAGGATGAGAAATGTGGCGATACTAAGATACATTAGGATATGTGAAAAAGGTTGCTGTGAGTGAAAGGATGCTAAGATATGTGAAAAAGGTTGCTGTGGGTGAAAGGATGCTAAGATATGTGAAAAAAAAGGATGCTAAGATATGTGAAAAAGGTTGCTGTGGGTGAAAGGATGCTAAGATATGTGAAAAAGGTTGCTGTGGGTGAAAGGATGCTAAGATATGTGAAAAAGGTTGCTGTGGGTGAAAGGATGCTAAGATATGTGAAAAAGGTTGCTGTGGGTGAAAGGATGCTAAGATATGTGAAAAAGATTGCTGTGAGCGAATGGATGAGTCAGAATATTTTGAAGCATGAGAGATTAATCAAATTCATGTATAATTTAGAAGTGTTCTGGGGAAAGAGAAGAGAAAGGCCTGGGGAGGCTTAGAGAGATGGCTTGAAAGAGGTATACTGGAAAGGAGAGGAAGAACTAGAATGCCTGGTGACTGCATTAAGGCGGGAGTTGATATACGCTGCTGACGAGAGTCTTCCTTGTGGGTGTATGAAACAGTTATTATTGTGGAAGTATTACTGCACAGGGGTTCATCAACACTTCTACAGTTAAAGTACGGATTTGGCAGTGACAGTTGTGTTGGTTTTTCTCCAGTGCTAAACCCCTTCAGGGGATACAGCTGAAAAGTACTATATACAGTATGTATATGTACATATATATATATATATATATATATATATATATATATATATATATATATATATATATATATATATATATATATATATATATATATATGAACATGGAAAAGTTTTTTACAGAAATAACTTTACAACTCATCTTCACACGACCTATACCTAACACAAGCTGCTCTTCCCCTGTCTAACCTGTTTTGGTTTACTGAGCAAAATAATGTCACATCCCGATAACTTTTTTAGCGTCACTTTCATCACCTTCAGCCTTAAGGAAAGAAAAACTCATTCTTTTCCCTCAATCCTTTAGAACTTATCCCTGGTTCAGACATTCCTTGCACGCCTTTTAGTCAGCCACCGCAAATCATCACTTTTCTTATAATCCCATTTAATCCGGTGCCATTCCATTCTTCAAACTCATTATTGTTTCCTTATATCCTCAGTAGTCACCTCCATTTTTGTATGACTCAGATCTTTTATCTTCGTTCAGCAAATCTGCAAAATACTTTTGCCATCGATTCAAGACCGCATTCGGTTCCAAGAGCTTTATGCCATTACCGTTTTCTATGCTGGGATTCGTGCGCACATTAACCGTTCTCTCTCATTATTTCCATACAATACGATTTCTCATAAACTAGTAGCTCGGAATCACGCCTGTATTTTCATCGTCTCCATTCTTTTCTTTCACTTTCTTCTTGACTTCCTTACGCACTGTTCTGTACCGCAGCAGTGCCTCAAATTATCTCTTTTTCCTTTCACTAAAATTTTCATATATAAATAGGAATCTATTGGTCACTTGTTTACCAGTCACATCCGTATTTTTAATAGCCACAGTGACCTCTTAATTTCTCCATTTTCTCATACTTTGGGTTACGGTTGTCATCAGAAAGCCTAAACCCAAATGTCCATTGCAGGAATCAAACCCACACGAATTCCCTGTTATTTTTACATAAACCTTGAGCTAGAATTGAGCCATCCTCACCATCACAGCATAATGTTTAAGTGTTATTGCTTCTTAAACTAACTTATACAAACATACACATATATAAATTTTTTACCCACATCGGGAATGAACCCCCATCTTCCGAGTGACAGGCCAGGGCGTTACCTATTGACCCAAAAATGCATAAAAGGAGTTGGAACCTATGTACTTCTGTACCTGAGGTTTTTGCTGGGCAGGCTTCTGCCTAACATACCAGGGAATTTTACCCAACTTTCCGGCCTACCAGTGACTCGGTGCTCGTTTCACTTGAATTGTGGAAGCCTGCATTGGAAAAACCTCAGGTACAGAAGTACTTTATTTCCAACTACTTTTATGATCTTTGTGGGTCACTGGTATTGCCTTGGCCTGTCACTCGGGTGGAGGCGGAGCGTTCCCGATGTGAGTCAGAAATTTAATTCTGCGAAGCAGTTGGTTGTGTTCAATATTCACACACACACACACACACACACACACACACACATATATATATATATATATATATATATATATATATATTATATGCAATATATATCTATCTATCTCCGGAGCAACAGCTCAAAGAACAATCCAAGGCGGGCCATGGAAAGGCACTGTCCTTATGCATCCAACGTTATATGTAAGTACAAGTGCCCCAGATGTAGTCAGGGGATCTATGTCGGATGTACTAGGAGGCTGTTGCGGGTTCGCATCGATGTTCATAGAGGAGCCAGCTTCAGAACCGGGAGCAGATTGTCCAGCCCCTTGAACAGTCTAATATCAGGAATCATTCGACGATGTGTAAAACTTTCATAGAAAATAAAGATTTTTCAGTAATAGGACAGGTACAAAAAGCAAATGATTTAACAATACTTGAATCTATTGTTATCGAACTGACTGTACCACCATTAAACTCCCACACATCCTCTACACAACTGTTTATTGCCTGATGGTCTTCTTAAGTAGTTTCTTCTCCGTCTGTATGTTTATTTATTTATTTATTTTTCTCTCTCTCTCTCTTTTGTAATACTCAATGCGAGTGCAGTAGTTTGTTTTTAACTTCCTTCTGGGGAGGTTGTCACAGCCTTTTACTTGTTCTTTTAGGATAGGTTTTTGTCATTTTATTCTGAACGTTTTATTGTAATTGTAATTCCGATTTGTGATTTTGATTTTAATTTACTGATTGCCATGTTCGCTGTTTGCAGCCTACAAAATGCAACTATGAGGAGTTGTGAAACGTCGGCACATTATAATAAAATGCATAAGGACAGTGCCTTTCCCTGACCCGCCTTGGATTATATATATATATAAATCTACTGATCACTTTTTACCATGTGATTGCAAGTACATCCAGGCACGTGAAAAAACAAGAATATATATATATATATATATATATATATATATATATATATATATATATATATATATATATATATATATATATATATATATATATGTGTGTGTGTGTGTATGTATATATGCGCGCGTGTACACTGAAGAGGCCAACAACATAAACTATATTTACCTTTCTGTCAGTTACTGTCTTCTTTTGGACTGCTCTGTGGTTACTGAACTTGTGATTTTATCTTGTGATGTTACTTTCTCATAACAGATAAAGATACACCGCTTGAAACCAGCATGTTATCGCCTGCAATAAGTTCTGATTAGGTTAAAAATAGAAACTCGCAATCCATTTCCTTTCGATCATTCTAACGTCAAAGAGCATGATTTTACAACCGCAGGAAACTGAGCTAAACCTTCAAGATTAAAATGAAAGCAAACTGCTTTCATGCATAAACTTTCACGGGATATATTTATGTTATCTCAACATTCAACCTTTTCCCTGGACGATGGGTGCCTCCCACCCAATGTTCAGAAGAAGAAGAAAGACAAAACAAAGATCGCCACCACATTCGTGCTTTATTTGCTGAATTGTTGGCAAAACACTTTATGCAGGAAGCTCCTATGATATTACACCTGTGCAGAATGCTCATTAGCAGCACACCGAATACCCAGTGCATACTGCGCCATTCACCTCTATCTTACATTTGTTTTCCAACTTTTGGATGTTAAGGCCCCTCCTCTCAAAAATATCTTTCACATCATTTGTGCAACGACTTCGCTCATACTTCATTTCCTCTTCCTTTACTGTACACTGTTTTTACCAGCCTAGTGTCCTAAATTTTCTCCACATGACCAAGTCATCTCAGAGTACTCTGATCCAGCCTTTTGATACATTAACTATTTCGCTGCTTCAGCATAGGTCCCAATTTCTTAGTTTCAATTCTCTTACTCAAACAGTTCATCTACTTTAACCCGGCCCCCCTTTTTTTTTTATCTCATTTGCATTCATGATCCACACTTTACTTCCGTAAAGGAGAGCTGGTTCTACGGTCTTTTCATACATACCCGCCTTGTATTCCCTAGACAATTCAAGCTCCATCCTAGTATTTTGCATACACCCAGCTGCCTTCTTTGCTTCACCTATCCTATGATTCACCTTTTCTCTCATACCATAGTTCTTCATTGGAGGGGTGGGTAGAGCTCTCGGCTAGCACGCTGTTGGCCCAGCGTTTGAATCTCCGACCGGCCAGAGAAGAATTAGAGGAATTTATTTCTGGCGATAGAAATTCATTTCTCACTATAATGTGGTTCGAAGTCCACAATAAGCTGTAGGTCCCGTTGCTGGGTAACCAGTTGGTTCTTAACCACGTAAAATAAATCTAATCCTTCGGGCCAGCCCTAGGGGAGCTGTTAATGAGCTCAGTGGTCTTGTTCAACTAAGATATGCTTAACTTATGTTAATATGATTATCGAAGAAAAAGATCGATTTTTACTACACTAGCGGATCCAAGGGTGGGGGTACCTGGGCACGTGCCCACCCCCCCATGAAAAACAATGACAAAATAATATTGAAGCTTTAGATAATAATATCAGAAATATAAAAATAGGGAAAAAATCTGTTAAAGAAATAATAATGCAATTATGAGAAAAAATAATTATAACAATAATAATAATAATAACAATAATCTTAATGATAATATATATATACATGTATGTATAATATAAAAATTGGTGCCGCCCCCATGAAATTTTTCTGGATCCACTAGTGTTTCACTATACCACCTTACATTGTGCTAAACCTACTTTTCCAGTCTTACTTTTGCTTTTTTTACAGGAAATTCTAAGGACGTGTTAGAAACGTAATTTCATAAAAAAATGAGGAAACATAAAGGAAAAAGGTAAGACAAGTGTCACAACAGGTGAGGAAACTTGGAAATAATCTACAAGCACTTTTTCTGGCAAGCTTAGTACCTTTCTGATCATGTTTTACCACTTATTGTCTCATGTTACTTCTACAGTTATATCAACACTATATATAGGTGAGAGAAATCTTAATTGGGGAGGAACCACAACGCTAAAACAAACCTCAACATTCTCTTCTCTCCCTTTTTGGACAACTGTTCATCTTCGGGTTCAGTAAAAATTAAAAACCAATACACTTATACCCCCCCAAAAAAAAACATGAATACGATCAACACATTCAAGGCGATAGCATTGTCAATTTGTTGATTTTATTAATTTTATGTTTTGGGGGTATACAGTAAATGGGTTGGTTTTTAATTTTTACAGAACCTGAAGACGGACAGTGCCAGTGGTCCGAAACGTTGTAGCATAAGGTGTGAATAAAGGAGAGAAGAGAATGTTGAGGTTTGTTTTGTCGTTGCAGTTCCTCACCCGATTAAGATTTCCCTAATCGGAATATTACATTACTACAGTCAATCGCTATATAGGTTAACTGGTAAAAAAATCTGGCATCGGTGTTCTAAAATGTTATATTATATTTTATTTGACACTAAATCACTCACATTTCAGAGTACTGAAGCAGCTGCAATGTGCCTAGCATGCTATACACGCACATCCACATGCATACATTACCGTGGGTCCGTGACTGATATAATGCGGCACCTTCCCAGCCATGATTAATCACTGTCATTGCAACATAAGCATTCATGGTCTCATAAAATTCTCAAACGAAATTTTTACAGCTCAAAAAAGTGGGAATTCTGAACGTTATTTGCAAACCACCTAGTCTGCTTCAGCACGCTGGAAAGATTCATGCGTAAATTTCTTAGCTAATTAAAAATTAGGCCTATATTTACAGTAACTGCTGCTAATATCTCTTCATATTTCATAAAAATTTTGGTAGCAACGCCGATTTCTTTTTTATTTCAACAGGTTACATAGTTGTACCAGAGCACATGGTTGTGAGCGTGTTTTTGGGTGGGTACAAAATAACTAGGCAAGCAACTTATATATTCTCTCCTTATACTTCATTCACTTTGTTTAATTAAAAACGATTGGTCTATCGTGATATAACGCATACACACTCATACGGAGCGCTTACTCATTGAATCTTCACAACATAACGAAGACTCTCATAGAGTAGGTCTAACGGAAACTCAAATTTATCCTCTTCACTACTGCTGCACCTACTCTGACATCTATAAACCAGTGGTGTGCCCTCAGAGAGCAAGAGGCCAGTCCTATAATCCTATTTATTCTCCTGTTAGGTGACTACGTAACATGATGTGATGAAGGGATTCTCTCATAAAATCAAAATCATGATTATCTTACCCTGATTTGCAGTTGTCTACAGCCACTTGTCATTGCTTTTCAATAGATATTTTGAAAAATAGCAGGAGTGTCCTTACAATACATGAAGCAGCATTTTTATAATCCTATTAACTTCCCAAAGAGCACGAAAATGTTTGGACATCTTTCATAATTTTCAAATCAGCCGGTTTCTCTTACTGCGCATGCGCAGATCGGGCGTGACGAATTGAAAAGATGCCATTGTTTGTTGATAGATTGATATTACTAGGAAATTTCCGATAACATGTAGGGTGAGGATGGGTTATTTGTTGTATGTTGCTCTAATTTAGTTTTATTTTGTATATTAAATTGCATTTCGACACAAATGCTGAGTAGGATGTTAATTAAAAAGGACATCCTCATATGGCAATTTCATGTCTACGATCTCGCCTTCCTTCGGTGGCTGGTTTTGGATGTAAACAAACACCACAATGGACGTGATGCAAGACAAGGTAAATGCCTTTGATATTGCGTATTTTTCATTGACCCCGATAGCTTCTGCTCTTAGAGATAGCCAGCTTCGTATCACTGGTAAAGCGATGTATTTGTGGAATTAATAGTACGTAATGACTTGTATGATTGATTTAATTGCACAGTAGCTGTCAAGACTAGGGTAGGTTTACCTATTCTTGACGTCTGCCTTTACCTTGCGATGGACTGGTCAGTCGTCCTTTCATATACATTTTTTTGCTTATTATCTTGCGTTTCGCCAGTAACAAGCAATTGGGATGTGACGCAGTCTCTACAAATTTTTCTTCGCCGAAATCGTCCTTGTAATAAATTTTAATTTTAGCCAACCGTGACGCCTTAAGGCTGTGTTGGTTTGCTAATGTACGTGAGGCGTAATTGGTAAATTTTCTCAAAATTGACAAAATGGTATTTCTCCCCAGCTGTCTGCAGCTTGTGTTATTCCCCTAGTAGTAGCCTGAATGGGATTGTAAAACTGCAGTCTGCAGCTTGTGTTATTCCCCTAGTAGTAGCCTGAATGGGATGGTAAAACTTGCAGTCTGCAGCTTGTGTTATTGCCCTAGTAGTAGCTTGAATGAGATGGTAAAACTAGTCTGCAGCTTGTGTTATTCCCCTAGTAGTAGCCTGAATGAGATCGCAAAACTACAGTCTGCAGCTTGTGTTATTCCCGTAGTAGGTAAAACTGCAGTCTGCACCTTGTGTTATTCCCCTAGTAGTAGCCTTAATGAGATGGTAAAACTGCAGACTACTGCAACAGCCTCATACCCATGAGTCGCGACCAGAATGTTAACTGTTTTTTTTATTTATAATTATGCCTTTTATTTGTATTTTTATATTTGCTGGCTTTTGTTTCGTTTGTGTTTTTACATTCATCTCAAGAGATTGGTTACTAAACAAGTTGTCCATATTGAGTGTAAACTAGTAATAACTGAATTAGTGGGGCATGGTAGTAGTCTGCAGTTTTACCAAGGAGACAAACTGTGTTTATTATGGTGAGAATATAAATCCTTGTATTTTAGACCTGCAGAAAAAGTTTCATAAGATGGTTAACTAGTGGGAGGGGAGTGAAGGGGTGGAAGAATTTATTCCTCTTTGTCATTCTTAGGGTATTGAGCTTCTTAAGCATTTTGGGCTTCCCTTGACATTTGGGGAGAACCTTCCCTTTGAGCTTTTTTGGAAAATTTTGTTTCGCTGAAGAGTTCTTGTAGTGATCTAGGGTGGGCCATTGCGCCTCAGCTCTTGCCTTCCAACTGAGACAGTGTGCATTGACTCCACTGCTGTTTGTCCTGCCCATGTAGCTGCTCTGGCAGCTCCTGCATTTATCCAATTGGGGATATCTGCCTTGACCCCATTCTTCATAGTCTCTGGAGAGGTTGGAGAGTTCCATGGTCAGAGGGGGTCGAAGAAGCATTGACATGCTCCACCTTCCTCATCCCATCCTTGTTGTTTTCATCCTCTTCTGTCTCCTCACCCTCCTTTTCCCTATTCTCATCCTCCACCCCCTTGCCTTTGTCTTCCTTTTCCTACACTTCCTCACCTTCCTCCTTGTCTTCCTTTTCCTGGATTGGTTGAATTGTAAGTTGAAGTTGTGGAAAATCGCCCTTTACAAGTTTAATAGTTCTTGTTACAGCTGTCACTCTTTCTGCTGGGTAATGGCAATCTCAGCACCTGTTCAGAGGGATGGGGAATCATGGACAAGTGAGTTGGGTCAGTTCACAAGCCCACTTGTGACATCTTTGCATGGCTCTGGGGACGATTTTACTGCTCCCTGTTACCTGTATATCCTTCTAGGGAGATGGGGACAAACCCAGGCTTTTTATGTAAGTAACTTACCAAATAATTACATAGCTATAGTTTCTACTTTACACAGCAGCTCAAAATTCAAAATCACAATAGTGCTCTTTTGTTTTGGGTGGAGGTGGACTGCCCCGCCCACTTTTGGGGAAGAATAGGGATAACATAGCTAAAGAGCTCAGTTCGTTTCTGCCGGCTCATGACTTAACACTGGTTATTAATAGCTCTTGATTCGTTTTTCACTGGATGGTCGGATATCTTCATTTGGTGATGTACTCTGTGCTTTTGGTAGCGCTCAGCTATTATTTAGCTTAGCTAGAGTTCAGTTATATTTTTTTTTCGATTGTGACTTTCCCGATTGGACTTTTAGACTAATTATGTCTGACTCTAGTTTGTCTAGCATTAGGTAATGCAGCAAAGGCTGCAAGACTAAGCTCACTTCAGAAAAATATGACTCATACTGTCTGTAGTTCTTGTAGGGTGCAAATTGCTCTCCTGATAGTAATTGTGAAGAATATAAGGACTGGGATAATGTGAAGTGGAAGAATTTGTAGACCCACTTAGATAAATTACAATGTGACTGACAGAGGAAGACTACAGCTATGGTTGGAGCTAGTGCAGTTAATTCTCCAGGAGTTGATATCGCTGCTCTGCCTATCCCATCAACACCTGTGACGGCCTTTTCTCCCATTTCCAGTCCTCCAACTTTTCCTGTTACTCCGTTATCTGGCTCTCATTCCTCTGAACCCAATACCATTGCCAGCTTAGAAGCACATGTGGATCAGAAATTTAATTTACTTGTTAATACCGTTTCCAAGATAAGAAATTCTGCGAAAGTTCTGATGGACATATTTAATAGTGTTGATGCACCGATGCTCCTAGACCAAGGTCCCTGCTAAACTGTGAGCAGGAAGCAAACTGGCAGTCCAAGGGAGGTTGGTGGGGTTTGCCCACAAGCAGTCTTCGCCTCATGTGAGCCTGTTGTCTGCCAATCCCAGGCTGCGGGGGACCACCGTTTTCATTTTACGAAAGTTTCGAGGCCATTGAAAAGGCCTGGCGCTTTGTCGGAAATTGATTCGCCCCCATCTCGTAGGCTGAGCTTTAGAGATGGAATGTATCCCTCTCCCTTCGTATAGTTTTTGGGAGTTGCCAGTGAAAGATTCTCGCGCCCATTCAGTTTCTAATGTGTGTTCCGACCCCAAAAGAGTGTATGCCAGTCCTGTGCATCTTCATAAAGTGTCCAAGCGTCCAGAATCTTAAAGTGTTGTGTCTGAGTGACCACTAGAGGATCTTTCAGTGTCTGAGCTGTCATCTACTGAGCGCCCTGTGTCCAGGTGCCCATTGTGTGAGTGGACTGTGTTTGAGTGTCCATTACATGAGCATTCAGTGTCCGTGCTTCCAGTTCTTGGGTGCCCAGTGTCTGATTGTTCCGAACTGGAAGATCCTGTGTATTAACGTCCAGGGTTTGGATGTCAAAAGTGCCCATCATTTAAAGCAGTTTCAACATGTTTGGGCGCCCAGTGTCTGAGCATCCAGTGTCTATGGAGGATCCTTCCAGAAAGTGCTTCCAGTACCTGAGCTCAGTTGTGCAAGACCCTTCGTTGGCACCTCTTCAACTACTAGACAAAGTTCTGATCCTTCTTGTAGTTCAAGAACCCACGGGAGGTCACCCGTTTCCTCCGCCAAAGAACCAGTAGAAGAGGAACAACCTACGTCGAACTATTTAGCACTGCTCAGTTATTTCCTGGTCTGCTACCCTTCGTTCTTCTCTCCAGCCATCCCTTCATCCCCGGATCGGCCTTCTTGATGCTACAACTTCCAGGTACTGCCCAGGTACTGCCAGGCTACCTCGTATGGTTCTGTCTTCATCTTCAAGGAAAGCTTTTGCCTGTATTGAGGACTGGTTATTGGAAAAGAGGGATGTTGGGAAAGCGGTTTTCTGTATGCCTCCCTCTCACTTGATACGGCAGAAGTATCTGTCTTATGCAACTGGAGAAGCGCTGTCCTTGGGAGTCTCTGCCTCCTCTCAAGGGGACTTTTCCAGTATCATAGATCCTTCTCGTCACTCTGCTTTCTCCTCGGCCAGAATTCTCTTTACGGCATCAGAGCTGGACCATCTTATTAAAGACATTTTCATTATAATGACTTACCAAAACACTGTAAAAGCTTTTATCTCTAAAAATCGACACGTCCGAGATATAAATTTTCAAACTTTGTTTGGAACGCTGATATAATTGGCGGGAGACCCAACCCCACCGGATGCCGGTGGGGGTGGTGTGGAAGGTGACATACCCATGAACCCAGGTCAGTTTCATTCTCGGGCATATTGTGAACGCATCTCGCTCGTCCGTCTGTCTCAAACTTTTTGGTGTCCTTTGTCTCGTTGCGCTTATTTGTGGCGTCTCTCCTTGGTGAAGTACTCAATTTCCTGTTTATTAATCTAGCTAGCATAGCTCTGTGAATTGGTAGCTATGTCGGATTCCAGTTTCTCGGGATCCAGGGTTTGCGCAGGGAATTTGTGCTCCGCCAAGCTGGTTAAACTTAAGTATGACCGCCATTCTCTGTGTACAGCATGTAGGGGTCAAGAGTGTTCCCAGGAGAACACATGCAGTGAGTGTATGGGATGGAGTCAGGAGTTTTGGCAAACGTACAGTTCCCATCAGGTAAAGCTGGTTAGGGATAGGGATAGGAAGGCCTTTAAGCGTAAGGAAGCTAGGCTATCTTCTTCGATGGTGGCATCTGCGTCACCTCCTCTACCGGCTGTTCCTTCCTCCTCTCCTACCCCCTCCTCTATCGCGGCTCTTTCCCCCTCTCATATTCCCCCCTCTTCTTCACCAG
Organism: Macrobrachium rosenbergii; assembly: GCF_040412425.1. Classification (NCBI taxonomy): domain Eukaryota; kingdom Metazoa; phylum Arthropoda; class Malacostraca; order Decapoda; family Palaemonidae; genus Macrobrachium; species Macrobrachium rosenbergii. The sequence continues at coordinate 19,463,872 of NC_089744.1, forward strand.
CTTCCCAGTATGTTTTCCCTAAAGCCAAGCCCAGCCTCGAGGCTGATAAATCAGAATTCGTTCTTTTCAGAAATCAAATGGAAGAGCAAATGAACGGTTTCATGGAGTCGGTCTTAAGTTTAGTGCGCTCGCACCATAGTCCGGGCGTTAGCGTCGGTGATGACGTCAGTGTTGGTGATAACAATGTGGTTGTTCGCGATCGTGTTTCAGGCGAGTCTGCTCGTTTTTCTGAATCTTTTGAGCAAAGGCAGCTGTCCCTTCGCCTTCTGAGGCTAGAAGACAGTCCGGCGCTGGCGAAAAGGTCAGGAAATTCTTGCCCATGAGCAGGGCTCGTCCTCTAAGGCACAGGAAAGCCTTAGCCCTGGTGGTGAAAGTAGTAAGCTTTGACTCATCTTGAGCGTCAAAAAGCTTCAGGGAGACGTGAAAGTGAATCTCGCAAGGCCCCGGAGTTTCGTGGGTGCGCAAGTTCGCGTAGTGTTTCTCCATCGATGCGTTGATCTTCTCGCCATTGCCGATATCGTAGGATGGTGTCCCCAGAAGCTTCCTCAAGACGGTCGCAGTCGAAGCGGAACTACCTAAGGTTAAGTTCTTCAGGTGAGAGTAGCAGCAGTTCATCTTCAGCCTCTTCATATTCCAGCTCTTCGGATCCCCCCCCTCCTCGTCATCGCAAGTGGGATCATGCCTCTTGACCCTTAAAGAGGCAATCTTCGGATAATTCCTGCCCTAGGGTTACTAAACTCTTCAAGAAAAGGACAGCTAGCCCTATACCTGGTTGCTCAGTGTGGGGTTCCGATCAAGAAGATACATTTCAGACGCTTCCTCCCAGGTCACCTAGGGCAGTCAAGATGCCTAGCCCTTTCCAGGAAGTTCTGCCTCAAGTGCCCGGGCCTTTTGGCTTCATCTCCTTGGAATAAACATCTGCCACCTGGACAACTGGCTTCTCAGGTCTCCATTGAGAGAGACATGCGTGGAGGACTTAACGAAAACTCTTTGCCTAATGAAGGAGTTAGGCATTCTGATAAACATTCAAAAATTGCAGACTGCTCCAACTCAGTGTATTCTCTATTTGGGAATGACTCTGGACTCTGACTTTTCAGGCTTTTCTCTCCCCCAAAAGAGTCGCCTCCTGCATTCAGTCTGTCAGAGAGTTCCTTTCTCTTCAATCATGCGCGGCAAGACAGTAACATTTCACGCAGACAATACGACAGCGCTTTCCTACATCAGAAAGCGGGGGGGGGGACCACTCGCTCTCTCTCTCTCTAGAGGTGGCAAGGAAACTTCTGCTCTGGGCAGATCAGGATCAGGTATCGTTATTGGCTCGATTCATCCAAGAAGCTCATAGCTATCTAGTTACTTGGTGAGTACATATAAAACTATTTTATCATAAAAATGTAATTTTCTCAATACCTTTTTAATTTTGATTGCAGATGCAGTCCCCAAAAGAAGCTGTTTATGTCTGCAGTCAAGGATTATTGGTCATCCATCTTATATGTTCTTGAACTGGATCCAAAGAGCTTAAGTGGGTATTCCAGTATTTACTAGAGACAGTGCAGCCATCAAAGTGGGATTTTTCTTTATTCCTGTGTTCTTTTACTGAGGCTGCATTTGAACATTTGAACAAAACTTCCTCACAGTGTCTTCCCATTAAGACAGCCTTTTTGTTGGCATTTGTTTCTTTGAGGTGAGTTACTGAATTGCCTGCTCATTCAAGTAGTGTCACCCACACCAGAGATTGACTGCTGGTTGGTCTTTCTGTTTCTCCTGACTTATTACAAAAACTCAGTCTGCAAGTATTCAGCTACACCTTACCAATCCCTTCGCTGTTTATGCCTTGGTTACTGATCATTATCAGCTTTGCCAATTAGAACTGTTCAGTATTGTAAGAAGAGGACAACACTGAGTAGATGGTACAAAGATTTTTATTTCTACAAATCAGCATAAAAAAAACACTGTTCCGACACATATATGAACCTACTGTACTCTTACATATACAGTATGATGGAGTAATCCATGCTTACCTTCCTTCGGATGCTATTGAATCTTCCTGAAAACTAAATCCTAACGCTATACCTGGGTCATGTGGATCGACCTGCCATCTTCTGCTGTTTTTGCAGCCGTCCTAGCGTTCGTATGTTTACCAAGATGTCTCGTATTCGTTCATTCTATTCTTTGGGCTGTATTTGTCGCACCTACAGTAGTTTTCACCTTCACGTCTATAGAATTATATTGTTGTTTTCTGTGTTGTGTATTGGTTTTTGTCCTTTGTTGCATGACCCACGTGCATCTTCCTCTCAGAGCGAAGGGTACAGTGTGCAGAGTAAGTGTTTTTTCTTTTTAGGTAGGATTCCATCCCTGGTCAAATAGCCTCAATAATGTGGTGGGAAGTTTTTGATATGTTAGGAAAAATACAAATTTCTTTTTAATTTGGTATTTTCAAAAAAATACTACTAACTTATTGGCTTTTGAAGGTTTAATTTTCAAGTGTGTTGGTGTTTCTACAGTACATAAGATCTGGGCTCTCTCAACTTATGTCATTTTAGAAAGGAATCTCAAGATTTCTATCATCCTAAAAGGCTGGGGCTTTGGAAAGCTAATTCACCTTTACTATTTTTACTCTAGGAACATTATGCATAAGGGATAATGGGTGTAATATATGGAACAACTGGTCATGGCTGGATGTTATTCTTCCAGCAGGTGGAGTGCGTACACTCTTCTCTCTTTTAATTTCCTTGTCCATTCATAATGGAGATTGGAACTTCCATGGTTACAAGCCTCAATGTCTTAAGTAGTTTGTTGATTCATTCAAATTTTTTGAAGCATAATTTTTTGAGGTAAAACGAAGTTTTCATCCAAACTCATCAGTCACATTGAAGTGCTCTCTGCCGATTCCCCTTGTTCTGGCTGTTTATCTCAAAGACTGAGGGTGGCTGTTCCTTTCTAACTGTGCACTTAATGTCACTCAGTGGTTAGTTTTTTAGCCATTCTTCTCTGTCTTCATCTTCAAGACTTCAGGAGCCATGTGTCTGTGGAATGCAGTATTGCCAACTAATGCTAATTATGAGGGGTTGTATGAGAAATTTTTTGAGTTTTATTTATCAAATAACTTCAAACTAGGTCCTAATTGATGTTGTGTTTTTGGGTATATAAAGACAGAATTCACGCTCTTGTCTAAAAGACAAAGACAGAATTCACGCTCTTGTCTAAAAGACAAGAGCGTGAATTCTGTCTTTATATATGGAAGAGGTAAGGGCTAATAACATTTTTATACTTTTTCTCACAGGATCAGAGAGTGAAAACACTCCGCCGGGAGCTGGAAGGCTGGCGAGAAGTGCTCTGTGCAGCCTATTCGGTCTTGATTTGGGAGAAGCAGTACTACCCAGCCATTTCTGTCTCAACTGTCACTGCCCTGTTCTTGTAAGTTATTTTGATTTTAATCTCCACTGCGCTTTTTCAGAAATGATTTGAATTTCAGCAGGAACTTAATTGTAATTCTTGAAGACTAAATGCATTTAGTTGTACTGCATCTCAGAAATGGTTCATGTTTTGGAAAGAAAATTTTTTTGAATGTAGCATTTGTGCTGCTGTTGTGTTACCTGATGGAAAGAGTTGTTTCATTTCCGTATTTTGTCATTTTTTGGAAACCTAAATATATGATACACATTTCTTCAGGCTACTTTTATCCCAAATCACACAGGAGGTAATGCCTGTCACATTTTCAGTTAGATATTCTCCTAATATAAAGTTTGATAAATGTGTAAGCAAAGTAAATCTTGAACCATTCTCCCAAGTGAGTTTCTCACCCCAAACTACATCTTAATGTTATTTGTTCCTCAGGTAGCTTATGATTAAGATATATATATGTGAAATTTAGACTTTTTAAACTCATGTCCCCAGCTTATAAAGTTTGTACTGTATACAGTAACGACTGTGTATATAAACATAGGTTGTATTGATAACGTTCAGAAAATTCAACGCACTTGTAAAAAGCCAGTGTTTTTATATATAAGCCAGGCCACCATTGCTACTTGACAGATAACATGGAATAGGAATAACTTTTTTGCTTTGTGATTTAAGTTTTTGTAATGTATGATATTTGTATGTATTTTTCTAGATACTGATAATTTTTAGGCTCTAGTGAATAAGGATGGATAGATAAATGTAATGACAATTGTAGAAGCATTCTGGATGTTTTATGTGAAGAAAATGTGACAGCCCCAGTTGTATTGTTTTATGAGTGAATATCTGGTTATGTACCAGAATGTATATGTGCCATATACATTCAAGGGGAGCAGGAATGTGGTAGTTTGACTCTTGAAGTATATCAACAGTCTATATGGTCTTCCAATATGTTGAGGTAATGAACCCCAGGAGAGATTCATAACAAATGTATTAGTCTTCACAGATGTGTACAATGCAAGGAGGGAAATCTCTATGTTGTTCAAGAGCTTTGAGCTATCTTGTTCTCCTAGGGAACTCAACCCTCCTATGTGGGACCTAACTCTGGGTGCTGGGTAGTCTCACTCAAGCTCCATTCGAGCCACTTTGTCAATCATCAGACACGTATCTGACTTTGAAAACAGTTTTCCTCCTGGCCTAGGCTTCCTCGAAGAGAGTTGGTGAGCTCCATGGTCTAGATTATGACATTAGACACACTAGGGGTTGGGGGTCTGTGGCTTTTGAATTTGCCCTGGAATTTGTCGCTAAGACTCAAAATCCCTCAGTTCATGATGACAGATTTGCCTCGTTTTCCATTCCTTCTCTTAGGGATTTTGTTATAAGCGATCCTCAGGAGTTACTGCTTTGCCCAGTCAGAGCATAGCGTTGCTATCTGAAAAAAACTCGTCACCTAAGACCTAGGTGCCGTAGACATGTTAGCACTGGCCAAGCCAAGAAAGAAGTGTCCAAGAATACCATTTTGTTTTGGCTGCGTGAGGTAATTAGGCAAGCCTACGCCTCATCGTCAAGTTCTGTCTCAATACCGTGCATGCTAAGGCACATGACATCAGTGGAATAAGTTCCTCTCTGGCATTTAAGAAGAACTTGTCTGTTCATAGGATTTTGAATGCTGGAATGAGGTTTTTTTTTTTTTTTGTTTAAACTATCAAAATAGGTAGTTCTAAGTGTAACTGACCTGGGTTCATGGGTATGTCTCCTGCCACGCCACCCCCACCGGCATCCGGTGGGGTTGGGTCTCCCGCCAATTGTATCAGCGTTCCAAACAAAGTTTGAAAATTTATATCTCGGACGTGTCGATTTTAAAGAGATAAAAGCTTTTACAGTGTTTTGGTAAGTATAATGAAACAATGATGTCATTTTTAGAGGGGTTTTAAGTATTTGCGGAGTTTAGCCATGAATACGCGGGGTTTACTGTACTGTGTACCTGGAGTACCCACCAAACATTGTGTATTTTAGTGGATGGGTAGTGTTTAATTGATTTTATGTGGTGTTTGGGTAACTTAGTTATCTGGTTGTTTTTGTGGTACTGTGCCCAGGGCAAGGGCTCTTGTTTTTATAGTAATGCTTTGGCAGCCATCAGAGTACTCCTCAGCTACAAAGCACCCACTGAAGTAGAGAAGCCACTTGGCTTTACCGCCACGCCACTACGGGTCGAGATGAGCACCAACCAGAGGCATAATCTTCCTGCTGTAGCTCTCTCACCAGGTAAGGTTACAACAAGCATTTTTACCAATGCCAGCTACTTTTCTATTTCAAACTCATCTCCATTACTGAGTGTTTTTGGGTAATATATGTCCATGTATCCCAACTCCTGTCAATGTGGGATCCAGCTATGTAGTTACAGGCAGTCCCCGGTTATCGATGGGGGTTCTGTTCCGACTGTGACGATAAGCGGAAATCGCTGGTAACGGAAAATCGGTGATTTTCGGTTATCGGCACCTGTGTTAAGTATGTATCCACGCCGATAAGCAGAAACACATCAGAACGGAAATTGCTGATTTTCATCGCTAGACGTGCCGAAAAAGTCGGCAATTTTTGGGGCCTTTTCAGTGATATTTGATGTTTATCAGTGCCGATAAGCGCTGAAAATGGCCAGTTTTTGGTTATCAGCACCTCTTGTTAAGTATGTATTAGCACCAATACATGATTATTGGCACTGATAAGTGGAAATTGGCACTGAAAATCCCTGACTTTCGTCGCTAGACAAGGCCCAAAAAAACCTGATCGCCAATAACCAGGGTTTGCCTCTACTTTGTAAGTTACATACAAATGACATTTTTATGATAAAATAAAATTTTATACAGGCAGCCCCCAGTTATCACTGGGGTTCCGTTCTGAGGGTGTGATGATAACTGAAAATCAGCGATTTTCAGTTAAAGGTGCCTCTGTTAGGTATGTATCAGCGCCAATACCCAATTATTGGTGCCGATAAGCAGAAATCAGCAATTTTCAGCGCCAAAAATTGCTGATTTTCATCGCTAGACAAGTGGCGTAACACTGGATCGCCATTAACTGAGCCCACCGTTAACCAGGGACTGCCTGTACAGTATATGCTTACCAAGTAACTACTGTACATGATTGTAGCCCTCCTTCCCCTCCTCTTATGGACATAGGGCACAAACAAATTGGGCCCTTCAGCCGTGTTATACCTACCCCAAAAGTGGGCAGGGCTAGTTACCTACACCAAAACAATAGAACGGTACTGCAAATCTCAAATTTAACCTGCCGAGACAGACTAATAGCTTTGTAAAAAAAGTTAAGTATACCTTAGTTTAACCAGACCACTGAGCTGATTAACAGCTCTCCTAGGGCTGGCCCGAAGGATTAGGCTTATTTTACGTGGCTAAGAACCAATTGGTTGCCTAGCAATGGGACCTACAGCTTATTGTGGAATCCGAACGACATTATAGCGAGAAATGAATTTCTATCACCAGAAATAAATTCCTCTAACTCTTCATCAGCTGGCTGGGGAATTGAACTCCGGCCTAGCGATTGCCAGTCCACAAGTTCTACCGACTCACCCAACGAAGAGTTAAATGTCTTGGGCCTAGTCACCTACACCGACACTAGTGCTACCGCAGATTTCACAATTTTTAAGCTGCTGGCAAGTGAAACTGCAAGCAGTGTAATTACCCGGTAAATATAAAACTTTATTTTATCATAAAAATGTCATTTTAGTAAGCACACATTGAATTATTGCAAAGAAATTTTTTGTATGGTGTATTTTTTATGGCTTTTTTTGTTAACAAATACAGGCAGTCCCCAGTTATCGTCGGGGGTTCCATTCCTGACGGCGTGACGATAACAAAAATGCTGATAACCGAAAATCGGCGACAACAGCTCCGAAAATCCAGTTGTTGTCGCTAGACAAGTGCTGTAAAACCTGATAGCCGATAACTGAGGCCGCCGATAACTGGGGACTGCCTGTATTTGCGTAATGTTTTATTATCAGGTTAAAATTTTTTGCTCTCTCAAATGTTTTCATGACCTTTGGGCCCTGTAGTGTTGGTGCACAAGTTTTATTGTAGCTGCACTTTACTTTTTCCATCAGCATATATCTTAACATTGCTGTGAACGTACTATATTTGTCAGCAAATTTACAGTATGGGTTGTCTAGTGGAAAAGGGAGATTGGTAGAGCAATCTTCATCATGATAAGCAGCTTCAAGAAACTGAGAGTGATAAGTACTGAATATGGTTAAGCAAGAATGTGAGAGAAAGAATGGAATTCTGAAAGCAATAATGTGCATAAGCAAATCACCCCATCTCATTTGGTGTCCATTTGCATATGCGTTTTAACTACTTGTTATCATTAATAATTAGCGCATGATTAGATAACAAGTTAATGATGGACAAGGTAAGTGAGAAGGGCAAGGAGGTTATAGCAATATTCACAAAAATAGCATATGTGCATATGCAGGATATTTCAGAAAAGAATAGGATGTGGCACTGTTACCCTTGGAAAGATCTATACTGTACTAATGTGTATGTACCAGTTGTTTTATTCATTACTTGACCATTTTGCCCTGTAGCAGTTTGTAATGTCACCACATGTAAATTTTGATCCATGTTGTAGGCACTGGAGAAAAGCTGATGAAAAATTTGTTAAAAGTAATAATTACTGTTAATGGTGCTCTTCACACCAGAGTGGCTAACATGTCTTAAAATTAGGAAAGCACAGAAAATTACCATGTGAAGAGGAAGAGATTATACTGTACAGTATATTTGTGACATGAAAAGTATGTGATAGGTCACCAAGACAAACAGTGAAATGGGTATTTAAAGGTACAGGGTACCAGTAAGACATGTTAGGCTACAGTGATGTTACTTCACCATAATGCCAGATGTAAAGACAGTACAGTAGCAGGTGTAACAGAAAAGTTTTGGATAAATGTTGGTGGCCATCCAGGATCGGCCCTGTACCCTTTGCTGTTTTGCCTAGTAATGGAGGAAGCTACAAAGGGGTGCAAAAAAGGATACCCTTAGGAGCATTCTTGCAAAACCTAGCATTAACAGTAGACTCTGAAGAACAGGTTGTGAAAATGTTTGAAAGGTGGATGATCAAAATTGATGGAGAGGATTGAAAGTCGGTGTAAGCAAAACAAAGCTCTTGGTGGCTGGAGAGACAGTCAGGAAAGTGACCATGTTGCTGCTGGGAAAAGTTGTGTGAGTAAATTTTGTAATGATTGTAACAATTGGTGTCAAGAAACATGCAGGATTACAAATATACAAAGGGTTAAAGATTTTTGGTGCCCAAAATATAGCAGAAGAATTGGGAAGAGGATAGTTGGAAACCAACTATGAATTAGGGATTGGGAGGAGAAGAAGAATAGTAGCAGCTGCAGTCTGGATAAAATGGAGGGAGCTAAATTACTAGTTAATAAAACTACACTTTTCTTAAAGAGAGCAAAGACTTTAGAGGTTACAGAAAGCCTGTAGTATTATGTGCAACAGAAACATGGGCACGGGCACGAAAAATGGAGTGGGTTTTGAGAAGTTGTAACACTAGAAGGTTAATATCCCAGGCCAGAGTGCAATAGGAAGATTTTATCACAAGTGAGGAAATGGTGGAGATGTGTCCATTGGCCGGAAAATAGACTGATACCGAGTTGGTTTGAACATGTGGTGTGATGAGATGAGAAACAATTGGCCAGAAAAGCAGTAGCTGTGAAATTAACAGTATGAAATCATGGAAAATTGAGATCTCATTGCAAGTATAACCCCATAAATAAAAAAGCTGATGTAAAAGTACCTTCAGATGATGGTGGAGGATGATATAAATATTCAGCTGTTGTATCAGTGAACTGGTAACTTTTAGGGGGCTCACATTAGAATCAATTAATGTTAATGAAAACCATGTTACTAGATATGTGTACTGTACCATAGTTTAATAATCATACAAAGTTACAGATGTCTCTGCTGATTTATAAAGAAAAAATTGCTTTCCTCCATTTACAAGTTAGCCCCCCTTTTATAGTTTATTTGAGGTTTCACAGGAATCTGATAAACTCTGCAGCTGTACTCAACCTTTACAAGTTTTTGATACATCAGCACCTTTTAAATGATCAGCTTCTTGTAAATCTCCTTTATACTATAAATTAAAACTATAAGTATTTGCAATTACAGGTAACAAATGCCGGAAGATTTGACTCTCAGAATTTTATGCAAAATTTTAATTGGATATCAAAGCATTTTCCATAGTGGTATAAAAATTAGAATGTAGTTAATGAGGATGGGCTAGGTTTTTTTTACTAAATATGCTGAGAGTGCTTAATTTTGTATGGAGACATTACACTATATAGAGTAGTACTTTAAGATCCACTTATTATGTCTTCCCTTTTAGGATGGTATGGTACATCGAACCTTCAGTGTTGACGTTGATCTCTGTTACTGGCATAATCATAACTGTGTGTGATTACCTAGTCCCACAGGTAAGTAATGGCATTATTGATACATATTGTAAGAAAAAGTATCAGTTTCAGTGGTGTAATAATACGTATCCTGTTGGAATTTTCCAGAAAGTATCTGCTTATGACTGCATCTATGGATGATCTGCAGTACCTTCTACAGAGTCAGTGAATATGAATGTTTTACAGAGACACATAATATATTTTTCAAAAAAATATACACTCTTGATTTAACTATATATCCTTCCTGAGTGTGTTGTGTATAATGTTTATTTGGGATGAACCTTACCTACTGCTATATCTCCTGTGCCAATAGGCAAGTCGGCATTCAAACCAAAAAGAAGATTGTTTGGCTAACCCGGAAGACTGTCTAGTTCACCTGTTTTTCCACCAGGTGTGTTCGAACATTTTAAGCTCTGGTCAGAATTCTCCTTGCCACCACTGTACATAGGCGATTGATGGTATTCTGTGAAGTTTGGCTGTTTTGCACCTGTTTACGGTATTGCAAGTTCATTTTCTTAGGATGTTTTCCACTGGAAGCAAAACCAATAACATCAAGCTATGTAGGAATGATTTGAGCAGGATGTTGAAATTTGAAGTCGATCAACATTTGGTTTGTACTGGCTCAGGAGTACAGAGTGTGATCTCGAAACTAGATGTGAGGAAAGTAGGGATTGGTCTGAGGACTTTATGCTTAAATATGTCAGATATAGGAAAGAAGGGAAGCTGATAGATTGCAAAAGCAATTAGTTAAGTGTCCCTTCATTTGTAGCTATCCCTACTGAGGCTAGGCTTTTGGTAGTGCTAGTATTGAGAGACTTTCTTTGTAGCTTGGCCTTCTACTCCCCTTTCTGTAGAAGTTAGAACAGGACGTTAACGTTATTTTAAATTCTGTTACAAGTTTAACTGAGTTCGTGACAGGGAACCGTTCTGAATCCCCCCATAGTGTGCATTCTTTTTCGCATTCCCCTGTTAGAAGTAAGGTGTTGGTGCCCTCGCCTGTTCATAGCCCGAGCCTTGGACTGCCCTGCGATCGTGGGACTTTGTGAAAGAGTTAGCTATCAGGGAACTGGGTCGGTTCTCAGGGCGATGGGGTTCTGCGCTCTCCAATACCTACTTCTCCCTTGTCAGTTGTGTGACTGTATTTAGAATTAGTATAATACAGTATACTTACAGTATTAATATCATTGTCAATATAATACAGTATACTTATTAATATCCTTCTCAAGGTGATCATTTTCACGTTCCCTCACCGTTTTTCATTCTCATTGTCTTGTATAATGCGTTAGCCGAAAGATAGTTTTGGTAAACGTTAATCTTCGCTATGTATGCGACTTCTGCTGTCATCAGCATCTAGTATGAGGTTGTTAGCACTTATAGGACTAATTATATAGGTATAGACAGTTTTGTTTAAAATAATGTGTCTGTAGCAAGTTTTACTTATTCTGTTATGTCGACTCAGTTGATTATTTAACAATGTCGAAATGCACTTGTTTGTTCCTTGCATGCTTTTTCTTCGCCAATCGGCCTTCCCCCCTTTATCTGCTCTAAGGAAGTATTGAGCAATTTCAAGTTCAAGAATTGCCTAGTGACTCCTATTGAGCCCTAGTAGCCTCAAAGCGAATTTTTTTTAACTTTCTAGCTCTCTCGGTCGATGTGTCTCTTACTCTTCCGTTAAGGGGAAATCAGCTCAAACTACGGAATTCCATGCACTTCCACTAACTTCTGCATCTCACACTTAACCCTTTGTAGGTAGATGCTCGACTGTCTTTATAGGTAGATGCTCGACTGTCTCCTCCCGATAAGGGGATTTTCAAAGGTATCATGGGTTCTATCCTTAATCAAGTGGAAAACAACCGTGACCTTGTGTCAGAAGCAGTGGTTTGTGTATTGCTCAGGGTGCTGTTGTAGAGGAATTTTCAGCACCTGGAACCTTGTAGACATTAAATTTTCTGCTTTCATATATATAGTAAGTCTTTTATTGCATCGTGTGCTATTAGATCAGGTTGATGATCAGAACCTTGAGGTGTTGAGATTAGTTGAGATTGAAGCCCCTTCAACTCAGTATCAGTCTCCCTCAGGAATTTAGATGCAGGTCTAAATTTTATCTGTAGATTCTTTGGAGCCTCTGGGATGAGTTCCATTGATTTATTTACTATGAAACCTTTTTTACTCAGCACTATCAGCTGTTAAAAGAGTAATTTTATATAAGTAACTTACCCAGTAATTACATAACTATTAGTTCACTCGTTCGGCAGCTTAAAATTTTGAAGTTCGCAGGTCACGCTAGTTTGTTTTGGGCTAGGTGACATGCCCACTTACTTTCGGGGGAAAGAGAGGAACAGCTTATCAAAGAGCTTAATTTGTTTCTGCCTACGGCATATTTAGTTAGTGATAGGCGAGACCTTATCATCAGATTACGACCTTTTTTCCTGTTTTTGGAAGTGTTTTTGGATTTTCATAATGTCTGACACTAGTGTTTCTAGCTTTAGGTATTGCGGCAAAGGTTGCAACACTTGACTGACAAAGGAATCGTATGACTCACACACGATGTGCTATTGTAGGGGACAGACATGTAGTAGTTCCATCAGTGCACCTCACTTGGTGCACTGTAGGTATTACTTAGGTTCTTTGCAGCACCCTACCCCTTTTACTCCTATTACTGTAGTGTACCTCCATTGATATTCTCTTCCGTTCTTCTTTCCACTGTATGCTAATAATGGTTTCACAGTGCAGCTGCGAGGGTTTTCTCCTGTTACACCTTGAAAACCTTTTACTAAGTGCTGAATGTCCTCATAGGTTCCAGTGCTTGGCCTTTGACCAAAATTTTATATTCCACTTCCAAATTCATCCTGTTCTCTGCTGATGTCTCTTGAGTTTCAGTTGTATCAGTTTTCTTTAGTAATCCCACTACAGTAAACCCCCCCTGTATTCGCGGTCTCACTATTCGCGGACTCACCTGTTCGCAGATTTCTCTGTGGAACGTATATACGAATATATACCCATATTCGCACAAAATTCGCCCATTCGGTATTTTTCACTGAGAAATATTCACTAATTACTGTATTTTCATGATTAAATGCACATTTTGTGATAAAACTATTAAAATACTCATCTATAAGCATTTTTAGAGGTTTTTTTTTGTGTTTAAACTATCAAAATAGGGAGTTCTAAGTGTTTTAGAGGCAAATACGGGAGTTTACTGTATATATTTATTTATCACCTTTTCCTTATTGAAAGTGCCCTTGGGCATGTGTGCCACAGTACTAAAGGTCATTTGCTGCTTTTCTTCATCTGTTGCTTCTGCTCTCTTTACTCTTAGCAGTCCAGTTTCAGTGTTGTGGTTGTCAACCCCAGTCACAGAGCAATCCATCAGGTCTGCCATATAGGACTGATAAGTGTCTTACAATACCTGTGAAATCCTTATTCTGTTTGCTGAGAGAGCACCTTGGCTGCTTTTGAAAAAAGGGAAGGCACAAAGTTGTTATATCCTTGTTTGGTATCAGAATTTCTGAGACTCAGTATCTGATTTCCTTGGTGATGATATTTTCACCCAAGATACCTATAATATTCAGAAGTTGTCAGTTATTTATAGAATTCAATTTTATATTGTAGTGATGAATTTATTATTGTCTAACAAGACTAAGGGTAACTTGAGATGTAAGTGCAAATACTGTAGGGTAACTTGAGATGTAAGTGCAAATACTGTAGGGTAACTTGAGCAAAGTGCAAATACTGTAGGGTAACTTGAGATGTAAGTGCAAATACTGTAGGGTAACTTGAGATGTAAGTGCAAATACTGTACTTGTCAGTGAATTAGAAACTTCATTTGGTACTTGACTTATTTCCTAAATCTTAAATCCTACTTATAGGTTGTGCCTTGGATAGTCGGAGCTCATCATTGGACAGGTGCCCATGAGCGGAGGTATGAACAAATCATCACTTCAATGGCATCACTTTGTGGAACGGCCTCATATGTTACCAATACACTGAAGTCAATGAAGGAGTCAAAGCCTAGAACGGTTAGTATGTTTATGTTATAAATTTAAGACTTTGTAGATAAAATGACCTTAGGTTGAAAAACCAAATTCTATTCTTCATAAGGTATTCCTGCTGAGTTAAGTTATAGATTATCCTAGAGTTCTTTTATGATTATAACCTTGCAAGGATCATTTTGTTGAAGCATAGTTATTTGTGATGTGTACAGCAGCCAGTATTACATCAGTCATATTGGTCCTGTCCTTCTTTTGCACAAGGTTTGTCATGTACACATGTTCAGTTTACTGCTGTGATGGACTTTAAATCTAAACAAAAGGTTTTGTTGCTAATTTCTAGTCAAGAACATTGTTTTGTCATGATGTTGATGAGTTGTTTTCCTTTCATTAACAGTACTTTGTAGTAGTGACAGGAGGCCTCATATTTTGTGCATGGCTTGGCAGTACCATTGATAACTTACTTCTGACATATCTTATTGGTAAGTAGATAATTTTTTTCTAGTGTAAAGTACATTTAGATGATCCAGTTACATAGTTTCATATACAGTATGTAATTTACCAAGCAATGGCATAGCTATACTTTTCTACTCGCGCAGCGGTTAAAAATTTAAAGTTCACGGTAGCAATTCGTTTGTTTGTAGTGTAGTTAACTACCTGCCCTCTATCAGGGAACAATAGGTACAACGTAACAGAGATTGTCACTTCTTTTTTCCTGGCTTCAACGTTAATATCGAATGCTTTGGTGATTGAATTTGAGGTTTTTTCTTCGCTTTTCCCAAGGATTTTGTGAAGTACTGATTGTTTTGATAGCCTTTCAGCTTAGTCTAGTGGATTATCTGCAATTTATTTTTTGTGATGTCCAATTCCAGTTCATCAAGTATTGGATATTGTAGGGAGGGTTGCAAGACCCTGGTTGACCAAAGTAACCTACGATAGTCATATGATCTGTGCAAAATGTAGAGGACATGAGTGTTCAATAGATCTGTTTTTTTTTTGGTGAATTTGCCCTGAAAATAACTTGCGGATGACGCGGAAATCGTGTCATCAGGGCACTTATGGCAAAAAATTTATTGATGCGGTTTAGCGTCATCGGATCATCAGAGGGTTAGTGTGAGAGCACACGATATTATGGCTGTTGCCACTTCATATCCCTTTAGGCATAGTATGTCACTCTTGACAATCCTCCAGTTGGCGTACTGGAAATGCAATTCCATTTTTGCCTCATGCTATCTAAAAGAAATTGAAACGAGGTATGAAAATTACAGTGCCTTAGGTCCGTTGTTGGTGGCTGGCTCAGTGTTTGGGGAGGAAGCATAGGAAGCAACCCTTCCTATCCATAACCTCTTTGCCTTGAAATTTTTTGGGTGTCGAGTTCTTTTGGGGAGCTGGGGGTACTTGTACCTGGAGTGCCCACCAGTCTGTGGTAGTGATATGATGGTTTTTAATTTTTATTGTCGTCTGTGTGGGTAGCTGTTATTTGGTCTGTTGTATTTTGGTAAAGGCAGTCCCTGGTTATCAGCGGGGGTTCCGTTCCGATGGCATGACAATAAGTGAAAATCGCTGGTAACCGAAAATCGCCAATTTTCAGTTATCTGCACCTCTGTTAGGTATGTCTCTGTGCCAGTACTCAATTATCAGCGCCAGTAAGAGGAAATTGGGACATATCGGCGTCGAAAATTGTCAATTTTTGTCATTAGACAAGTGCCGAAAAATTGGATCGCCAATAACTGGGGACTGCCTGTACTGTGCCCAGGGCAAGGGCAGTTTTTCCTCTGTCGTTTTTTGGGTGTTCAGAAGACTCCTTCACACCAAAGTCCCCTCTCAAAAGTAGGGACTTATCATGGCTATTCCACTGAGTTGCTACAGGTCAAGATGAGCACAGACCAAGGCAGTAATCATCTACTGTGGCTCTCTTACCAGGTAAGGTTACAACAAGCATTTTATCAATGCCAACAGATTTTCATGTTGCAAATTCATCCTCATATCTGATTATTTTTGGAACAGAACATAGTCCATTTATCGCACGACCTATCAATGTGGGATTCAGCTGTGTTATTACTTGGTAAGTTACATACAGGCAGTCCCCAGGTTACAACGGGTCCGGCTTCCGACGTTACGACGCTTTTCAAATATATTCATTAGAAATTATTTCCTGGTTTACAATGCCGATCCGACAGAAGAAATATGGCCCCAAAACGGCAGAATAATCAAATTTGGAGGTTTTTATTCATATGTAACATGTATGTTTATTTGTTTTGTACAGTTTAATAGATATATGTGACATTACTTTGTCATTCATTTTTTCATATTTTCCATGCTATAATTAAAACTTTTTGCATTTCAGTAACTAGGTAAATATAGTAAATTAGGTCAGATTTTAGCATAATTCTATGGCGTTCCCAATCTTTTTCTGATAATATTGGGAGAGGGATGTAAGCCTAACTGTCAATCATCTGGACATACTGATGTGAACGGTGCTGGGCAAACAGTCTCTCTCTCTCTCTCTCTCTCTCTCTCTCTCTCTCTCTCTCTCTCTCTCTCTCTCTCTCTCTCTCTCTTCTTTTTTTCATTTTTATAAATTGTGTAGGTAAGGAATTCATTTTTTTATTTTTATACATTTTTTTATACAGTGTTTCGATTTCCAACTTCTGTCGCTCCTCAGGAACGGAACTCTGATTTAACCCAGGGACTGCCTGTATGTAAATCATGGGTACTCACCAGTGATGAATGTCAATTGAAGATGATGAATTAGCTGTGCAGTCCGATGAATGATGATGAAGATATGACTGCACATTAAAGCAGAGGAGTTACATCTCCTCTGGGGTGCCTCTTCCCCTTCTTCAGGCACTCCGTCCGCCAATTGCACTTCCTTAGGGGCTTCAGGAGGCTTTGGAGGGTCCTTCTTCATGGGCTTGAGAAACATGGCGTTAGGCAGCTGCTGTTGCTGTTTCTTCATACTGGCAAGGAGGTTATTATAGGCCCCAAAATCCCATTAAGGGCATTTGTAAAAGTCTATGGAGCTTTCCATATTAGGATCCTGTGCCCCAGTCATCTCGTGCAGTACCCTGGCAGCCCTCATAATTTGGGACAGACGTTCCAAAGACAGGCCCTCATCCTCCTCCTCATCTTTGCTAGAAGCCTCAGAAGGAGCAGGGCGTGTAGGAGGCATATTAGGGCATGATTAAAAAAGATACACAAGATTAAAAACGAGACACAAAGATACGTCAAGTACTGGACACAGATACACAGCGACATGCTCGAACAAGAGAGGTCTACATGGTGAATTGGAAGAGGTGCTGGCTCCTTCACAGATCTCCACGAGGCAAAATCTTGGGGGATACAGCCAATCAGCACCAAGGAAAGTGAATGGTGCTCTTGGATTGGCTTCTTTGCAAACCCCCGCCATTCAGCAAACCCCAGTATTTCAGCTTCCCAAGCAGCATTTTCTTTCCCGCGAGGTTTTTTATTAAAATTTGCACTTCATTTGGTGGACATTCTTTAAAGGAAAAAAAATACATTTTTGTATTTTGCTGTGTTTACATTAATATTAATATTTGGAAATTAGTAAATATTTTTTTTATTATAAAAACGTATTTAGTCACGAAAATGAAATTAAAATAATTAGCGAATATTTTAGATATACAGCCAGTCCCCGGTTATCAGCGGGGGTTCTGTTCAAACGGCGTGACGATAAGTGAAAATCGCCGAACCGAAAATCAGAAATTTTTGGCACTTATCAGCGCCAATAACTGGAGATCGGCACCTCTGTTAGTTATGTATCAGCACCAGTACTTGATTATCGGCACCAATAAGCGGAAATCGGCGCTGAAAATCGCAGATTTTCGTCTCTAGACAAGTTCCATAAAACCGGATCACTGATAACTGAGCCCGCCGATAACCAGGGTTTCAAAGTCATCTCACATCATTACTGTACCTTAAAAATATGTATACAGTACAGTATGGCTTACAGCAACGAGTAAACACTCCTATGACTGTTACTGTACTCTTACCAAGGCAAAAACAAATCAAGTTATCCCTATACAGTATTCAGGCACGGACATTTTCTTTCATACAGTAGTACTCAAGCTTACCGTTATCTTTTAACATAGATACAGGTGACATTAGTGTTTACATTATTAACCCTTAAACGCCGAAGCCCTATTTACAAAAACGTCTCCCGTATGCCGGCGGCGTTCGGGAGCTAGTGCCGAAGCGGAAAAAAAGTTTTTTTCAAAAAATCACAGCACGCTTAGTTTTTAAGATTAAGAGTTCATTTTTGGCTCCTTTTTTTCTCATTGCCTGAAGTTTAGTATGCAACCATCAGAAATGAAAAAAATATCATTATCATATATAAATATTGGAATATATGACAGCGAAAAAAAAAAACATATATAATTGTATACAAATTGCGCTGTAAGCAAAACGGTTAAAGCTAACGAGTTAATTTTTTTTAGTTGTATTGTACACTAAATTGCGATGATTTTGGTATATAACAGATTGTAAAATGATTAAAGCAACACACAGAAAATATTATCACAAAATGATGCATGAATTCGTAATGTTGCTGGACGTAAAAACTTTTTTTTCAAAAATTCACCATAAATCGAAATATTGTGCTAGAGACTTTCCAATTGTTTCAAAATGAAGGAAATTGATTGAATATTACTAGATTGTAAGTCTTTTAGCTTATAATTGCATTTTTTGACCATTTCGATCAAGTTAAAGTTGACCGAAGGTTGAATTTTTTCTAAAGTTGACCGAAGGTTGATTTTTTCTATCATTATTTATATGAAAATATTTAAAAAATGGTAAGAGCTAAAAGCATGATTTATTTTTTGTTGTATTCTACATGAAATTGCGCATATTTTGATGTATAACACTTTATGTAACGAATAATATAAAACGGCGAAAAAATTACGACAAGGTGACTCAAGAAATGGTAGGATTTTTAGCGGAGTTTAATGCGCGGATGGAAGGAAAAGATTTTTTTCAAAAATTCACCATAAATCGAAATATTGTGCTAGAGACTTTCCAATTGTTTCAAAATGAAGGAAATTGATTGAATATTACTAGTCTGTAAGTTTTTTAGCTTATAATTGCATTTTTTTACCATTTCGATCAAGTTAAAGTTGACCGAAGGTTGAATTTTTTCTAAAGTTGACCGAAGGTTGATTTTTTCTATCATTATTTATATGAAAATATTTAAAAAATGGTAAGAGCTAAAAGCATGATTTATTTTTTGTTGTATTCTACATGAAATTGCGCATATTTTGATGTATAACACTTTATGTAACGAATAATATAAAACATTAAAAAATTACGACAATGTGACTTGAGAAATGCTAGGATTTTTTGCGGAGCGAAGGAAGGAAAAGTTTTTTCAAAAATTCACCATAAATCGAAATATTGTGCTGGAGACTTTCCGTTTGTTGCAGAATAAAGGTAAATGATTGATTGTTACTAGAATGTAAGAATTTTTGGCTTACGATTGCGTTTTTTTGAGCATTTGGTCGAGTCAAAATTGACCGAATGTTAAAATTTTGTCAGTTATCGTGATTTAAATGAAAATATTTCAAAACTGTTAAAAGCTAAAAGAATTATTTATTTTTTGTTGTATTCTACATGAAATTGCACACATTTTGATGTATAACACTTTATGTAACGAATAATATAAAACGGCGAAAAAATTACGACAAGGTGACTCAAGAAATGCCAGGATTTTCAGCGAAGGAAAAGTTTTTTTCAAAAATTTACGGATGCCCCCCAGGACACCCCGATGCTTCCTAGGGGTTGTAAAAGGCACAGGATGTGGTCCTTGGTCCCCTTCGGTCACACGTGGCTGCACAACACGGCGTTGAGAAGCTGGGTCATCTTGGGTGCTTGGTCCCTCTCCAGCATCCCAGTCTAAAACTCGTCTCACACGCTCACTCACCGACAGGCAATATGCACCTTTCACGGTCCTGACGATGTTGGGACACCTCTGCAAACGTCCTGTTGCCTCACAAATACGCAAACACTCGCCAAAGTTCTGCAAAACATGGATGCGTCAAAAAATCGCTCTCGGACGATGCAGCGCTGATGCTTTCTGGTACGGGAAGGAGGAAATTCGTGCATGCGCGTCTGGGTGACGCTTATAAACAAAACTCCCAGCATCCCTCAAGGCGCGTGATTTAAAACCTTTCACAAACTAGGCCTATAATTATTTTTCCGCGAATATTTGAAAAAAGCATTTTTAGTCGATGTATGGTACGTCCACTTGACACCCAACAGACAATTTTAGTCGACGTATGGTACGTCCAGTAGGCGTTTAAGGGTTAATATTATTTGAAAATTAGTAAATAATTTTTTTATCATAAAAGTGTCCAGTATTTTGTCACGAAAATAAAATGTAAATAATTAGTGAATATTTTAGATATATGCTCTTTTTATTAATTTATTTTTTTCTTTATTTTAATAAGTGTATATCTTCTTTTTGTATTTCCCTTAACTTCTTCTTACTTCTTCCTAATGAATACCATATTCTTTGGAAGTTTCAATTTCAAGTAAATGGCCCCTATGGGCTTGTTCCATATGAATAGGTTTCATTTACTGAATAATAATAATAATAATAATATCTTCCTCTTCTTCCCAGCTTGTTCCCATTTTTATATGGGGTCGCCGTGATGCCTTCTTTTGAAGGACTTTGATTTGGCTTTGGGGTAGACTTTGTAGTCCCGATCAGCTGCCCTGCCTGACATTGCTTAGACCCCGGTATTGTGTACATGTATTGTACCAGTTCACCAATAATAATAATACGAAAAAATCCACGAGTAGGCAAATTTTCTGTGAATCATTTGGAGTTATGTTCCACAGAAAAATTTGTGAATAGGTGAATATGCGAATCTTGAAACACGGATGGTCTGGGGTCCACTGTTTGATCATACACTGCTACAAACTGCAGCTGGAGCACAATTAAATGTCAGTATGCAGCAGAGATCTCTGGTGTAAACATTTTAAATGGACGAAGGTCAAACTTTCTCAATCCTTCCAACCTAACCGTACACTCTTAAATTGTTTAACTGTATGATCACATGCCATGCTGGATATAAATATTTGATAGCTGTCTGCTGCACAATGCTTTGTAAATTTGTATAATTTTTTTATATTTTTATTTTCATAAATTTTTTTGCTACTGTCATAAATGCCAATTGTTGAAACCTGCACCTGTCATAGGTTGACGCCTATCTGTAGTTCATGTACAAAGACTAGATAGCCTGGAAAGAAAATTATTATTGTACAGTGCTATGTGCAGTAGGTTAAACATGATGCTTGATGCCCAGGCTAACTTCAACTTAAGAAGAAGTTGAACTTTCAAACAGGCTCTTGGAATGGAACTTTGTATGTAGAGGGCTTACCTAAACTCCAGTGTTGATTTTACTTGCCCAAGGTTGTATGATTACCATAGATGGAGAACTACTGGTAATTCCGTAATACAGTGTACTCTAGTTATAAAAAATTATCAATGATCATTCTCATGTTCATATTGTTAAAGTTTCTCTTTCTCATAAAATTTTTGACACTGTTTTAACTTTTTTTGTCTATTACTGTATATGCATATCTGCTAACCTTACTGATATCCAAGAAGTACAGTACTACATTCGTGTTTTGAATGATTTTTTTTTTTCTTTTTTATAGTTACAGTCATTGTGCTGCTTCCTGGAATGAAACAACACGGTATTCTACAGAAGTATTTCTCGTCTGCCCTCCAGACCCTAGCAAATTTGCTGAAGAGTTCTGTTGCTGCTGTTCAGGGAAGCAAGAATACCTCCAATGGGGATTCAAGCAAAAAGAAAGAGTAATTTCCAAGGGTTTTGGTTGGAGTAAATTTATAATTTTCATAGAGCTGAGTGTTTTCCATATTATTTAAAGTGATGGTATTTTAATTGGATTTTCTTAAGTGCTAGAAATCTTCTGGGAAATACTTTTGAAGAACATTCCCGTAGGGAAATATAGTTACCAATGGTAGATTCTATCACTTTTGTTATTACATTTTGGGAAAGCACCAGTTGTTTTATCTGGCCCTCTTCGAATTTCAGTGTAGAGATATATTTTAACACTGCAGGTCTTTTTTTTTTTTTTTAAGTATTGTACTGTACCTTTAAGAGTAGACTTAACTGTTTGTCATTGTAATTGTAAATGTTGTCTGCAAGAAAATATTTTTTTGTATGGTAAGTCGTAATGGAGTAGCTTGCATTTGGTTTTATTTATTTCTTTTTTTTTTTTTTTACTGAAACAAAATGAAAACCAGTGCCTAAGTTGACCCTGTAACTGTGTACAGGAACATTTCAGATTAAGTAGTTTATATCCATACTTGATAAAAGGGACTATGGTAACCCCAAATTGCTCTGTGCACAAGGGAAATTGACAGTGGCATGGTGCTGTTATTTGATTGTAGTGAGTTTTTGCTTCATATTACTTTGTTTACATGATAGTGGTGAAATTAATTTTTTTCATGCTATAAAATCTGACCTGTTCTTAGAGGGTGTTCGGTTTTTTGACAATTGACACACATTTACAGAGATGTATGAAATTTTTTTGTCTCATAAATCTTGTAAAGGTAAGGGGACGTTACATAGAATGATTGATTCTTGGCTTTGATACCTCTGAACGGTTTGAGGGACAGATTTTAATGTCACTTGTCAAGGAGTGGCCATCCGTATTTCATTAAGGGTATAACTGCACCATCACTCACTCTTCAATTTTTAACTTTTTGCTCTTAAATTTTAAACAGTATTGTGTAATTGTAAACATACCAACAA
Organism: Macrobrachium rosenbergii; assembly: GCF_040412425.1. Taxonomy (NCBI): domain Eukaryota; kingdom Metazoa; phylum Arthropoda; class Malacostraca; order Decapoda; family Palaemonidae; genus Macrobrachium; species Macrobrachium rosenbergii. The sequence continues at coordinate 19,486,527 of NC_089744.1, forward strand.
GTTTTCATCATACTTTTTATATGTGACTCAAGTCTCTTTGCCAGTTATTATTGGTATATTTGCATTTGTTCATCAGTCAAAACTTTAAATTTGAGAATGGTTTTGCTAAACTGCTCGGTAACACAAAAACTTTTGTTTGGGGAGCTCAATCTTTGCCTTGAGCCAAGACCAGTAGAATTTTCATCCCCGTTGACCTTCTTTCAAGTGAACACCATATTCTTTGGAAGCTTGAATTTCAAGTTAGTGGCCCCTGTGGGCCTGTTCCATATGAATAGGAGTCATCTTCTGGATAATAATAATAATAACAGGTTCTGTAGTTTGGACCTTTTTAACACCAATGGTAAACTTTTCACACTGAAGTAATGTCCATTATCTGCTGTGCATTATCTTCATACATATCAAAATCATTTTTGGGGGGAAATTTCGTTTCATTCCATATATTTCTACTATCAGTAGATTAATCTTTTTTTGATACAGTTGTGGTTAATTAGTACTGTATGAGCTTTTGGTATTTTTAGTGGAATGGTCAGTTCTGTTTGCTTCTTGCATTTTTACTGAATTTTTACCAAGGAGTTTTTATGCAATTTATTGGTTTGGTCTTCACTTCTTTGCCTTGCTAAGGAAATCTTAATCATGCAGGTTGAACCATTTTCATTCAGAAGTCTGTAGTTTGGCACATTTTCAACCCTTTCCCTTTCAGGATTTTTTTTTGCAAATATGCATAAAAGAATAAGTATGTATTTTATTTATTTTTCAGATGTTCTTTATAGGATAATATGCATTTCTTTTTTTTAACATCAATACTTTGGAAATTATTAGGCTTTTAGCTGTATTCTCCGAAGTCCGACAGAATTCCAAAAACTCGCGGCACACGCAGTGGGGCCAGGTGGTTAATACCCATTCCCGCCACTGGGAGGCGGGTATCAGGAACCATTCCCATTTTCTATTCAGATTTTCTCTGTCGCCGGTACTGTCAACAACTGTTTTCAGTACCTCCGTCTTTGGATTTCGTAAACTCGTTATTTTCCACTTAAGTATTCTATTTGACTTTTGGTTTTTGTCTTTGGATTGTGGATTGGCATACGCTTTTGTGGAATTTGCTTTTGATTGCTCTTTGGATGATGTCTGGATCTAGTTATGCTAGCTTCAGAGTATGTTGTGTGAATGAGTTTAAGGTGAGGCTACCGAAAGTTTGGTAGATCCTCACTTTATATGCATGAGGTGTAGGGGCAGGTTTGCTTGATAAATGATCGCTTACTTTGCCTCCCACCCTGCTAATTTATTAGTTCAGGATTTCATTCTCGGACTAATAGTGCTCCTTTTTGCATCTGGAAGATGGCTAACAAATATTATCTATTGCGAAGGTGCATAGATTGAGCGAGTCAAGCGATAATAAAGAAGAAACAATAGTAACGCTGGGTCAGTCAAAGTGCACGTCGTGAAAACGGACTCGTAAGGCGGACGCTGAAGAGGATATGTCCAATAAAGTTTTCGTAACTATGTTGTTACAACAAAATCAAACACTTATGGAGTTATTAAAGGAAATGTAAGGTTTGTTTTTGGAGATAGTCTACCGAGAGCAGCGGGACTAGAGTGACGTCACGTAGGCAATGGCTGCCTCCTAGTAAAAAGTAAACAAACGCTTTCGCGAGTTCAAAGTAGCACGGTAAACGTTAAAGATGCCATAATTTACTCAGGTCGGTATCAAACATTAGTTTTAGTCAGGGTGAGGAGATAACCTACCATAATTTTAGTTAAAACGACGAGAATAGGTTTTATCTCGCCGAGACTGATTTATATCTACCGGCCTAACGTAGGCGAGCCAAATTCTAGTACTCGTAGGCTAAGCGGGAGTTGAGACTTCCCAAGTAAGTAGCCTATTTCACAATATATTGACTGGGGGGCCTTTCTGTCAAGCATGCTTCGTCTCCCAGTCGTGCTCACAGCTCGCTGGATCGCCATCGTGACGCTCTGCTGCATCGTGACGCTCCGCAAGCAGCTATCCTGGACGCTTCTGTAGCTGCTCGTCAGGACGCTCCTCTCGCTGCCGTGCAGGACGCTCGGCTGGACCGCCATCGTGACGCTCCGCAAGCAGCTATCCTGGACGCTTCTGTAGCTGCTCGTCAGGACGCTCCTCGCTGCCGTGCAGGACGCTCGGCTGGACCGCCATCGTGACGCCCGCAGCAGCTATCCTGGACGCTTCTGTAGCTGCTCGTCAGGACGCTCCTCTCGCTGCCGTGCAGGACGCCGGCTGGACCGCCATCGTGACGCTCCGCAGCAGCTATCCTGGGCGCTTCTGTAGCTGCTCGTCAGGACGCTCCTCTCGCTGCCGTGCAGGACGCCGGCTGACCGCCATCGTGACGCTCCGCAGCAGCTATCCTGGACGCTTCTGTAGCTGCTCGTCAGGACGCTCTCGCTGCCGTGCAGGACGCCGGCTGGTCGCCATCGTGACGCTCCGCAAGCAGCTATCCTGGACGCTTCTGTTCTGTAGCTGCTCGTCAGGACGCTCTCTCGCTGCTGTGCAGGACGCCGGCTGGTCGCCATCGTGACGCTCCGCAAGCAGCTATCCTGGACGCTTCTGTAGCTGCTCGTCAGGACGCTCTCTCGCTGCCGTGCAGGACGCCGGATGGACTCTCGGGAGGACGCCTCTTTGGTTGCTCGGTGACGCTTCAGAGCAATCAAAGTCTGCGGGAAGCGAGATCCCATCTGCGTGTTGGACCGCAAGGCCTTCGTTTTCTCCCATTGAAGAGGGAGAAGTCTCTTGTGAGTCGGAGCCTGCAGTCCTTGAGCAGCCTCCCCCTTCCTCGTCTACGGACTACCAGGTGTTAGCCGGCCTTTCTTAAGGACTTGTTTGGCGACAAGTTTCAAACCCTCGGCCACTCTCTCTCCTCCTTCGCAGTTTGCTTCGTCCTAGACGAGGAGAGCGCCGGGGTTTGTCAAGATGACTTCGTCTCTGGCGACGAAGAAGGCCTTCAAGAAGGTTAACACCTGGATGGAGGAAGGAAGACCCAAGGCAAGACTTCTTTTGCCCTGCCTCCGTCCAAGCTGAGCGGCAAGGCAGGTATGTGGTAAGAGACCGGGAGGACGTCGGCTCAAGAGTTCCTTCGTTGTCCCAGGAGACTTCGCTAGCTTGGTCGACGCGCCTAGAAGGTCCCCTCCTGTCGGCTGCCAAAGTGTCCTGGACTATGTCGGAGACGGATCACCATTTGAAAGGACTGTTTCGAACCATGGAGGTCTTCAATTTCCTGGACTGGTGTTTGGGGGGCTCTAGACGTCAGGATTAGGAGTCCCGACTCGATCTGCCTGGGGGAGCTGTCCAGCGTGTTGAACTGCATGGACAAGGCAGTCAGGGATGGCTCAGAGGAACTGGCTTCCCTCTTTTGTACGGGCCTCTTGAAGAAGAGGGCCTTGTACTGTAACTTTACAGCCTATGGCCCTACCAGCCAACGGCCATACCACGTTGAGCACCGCTTCTCGTGCGATCAGCGAAGTTAAGCAACGTTGGGTCTGGTCAGTACTTGGATGGGTGACCGCCTGGGAACACCAGATGCCTTTTGGCGTCATACTTTTGCAAAGTCAGTTTCTCCGTCGCAGAGGGCTTTGCTGTTCTCCCGTTTTCGAGCCATCTCTTCCCCAGTCCTTGTTCAAGGATCTCTCCTCCAGCTTGAAGGAGGCCACTCAAGACCTCTTGGCCCACTCGTCAAGACGCCCGGCAGTCCCTTTGATGTCGTTGTCGGGTCAGACCTCCAGGAAGTAGAAGCCCTTTCGTGGAGGAGCTTCTTCCTCGAGATCTTCTCCCCGAGGTAGAGGTCTTTTCAGAGGCGGAGCCCCGCCCAAAACCTTGGGGCAGGAAGTGATTTGCAGCGCCTCCAGACACCTGTAGGAGCCAGGCTTCTTTTCGTTTGCGAGAGCCTGAGAGCAAGAGGGCAGACACCTGGTCCCTTGAAGTTATCGAGAGAGGATACAAGATCCCCTTTCTCGACTCACCACTTCTGTGCACGTCGCCCAGGGATCTGTCGTCCTCATTCCATCAAGAGAAGCAACAGATCCTTTTCGAGCTATTAGAGCAAATGCTCGAGAAAGAGCTGTGGAGCAAGTCCTGGAGCTGGACTCCCAGGATTCTACAACCGACTGTTCCTAGTTCGAAGCAGTCGGGAGGATTGAGACCAGTCCTTGATGTCAGTAGACTGAACCGCTTCATGGTGAAGGAGAAGTTCACGATGGAGACGTCCCAGTCTGTTTTAGGAGCATTAAGACCAGGAGATTCGATGGTCGCTCTGGACTTACAGGACGCTTACTTTCACGTTCCCATACATCCCCAGTCGAGGAAGTATTTGAGGTTTGTACTAGGGGACGAGTGTTTCAATGCAGAGCTCTTTGCTTCGGGCTAAGCACAGCTCCCATGATCTTCACGATTATCATGAGAAATGTGGCGAGATGGCTTCACTTGGCGGGTATTCGTATCTCGCGCTTTACCTGGCGATTGGCTCATCCGAGCCTCTTCACAGTCAAGGTGTCTGGAGGACCTGAATGCGAATTTAGAGTTGACAAAGTCCCTAGGACTTCTAGTGAACGAAGAAAAGTCCCATCTGATCCCGACGCAGTCCATCGTCTATCTGGGGATTCAGATGGATTCAGTGGCTTTTCAAGCTTTTCCATCCCAGGAACGTCAGTAGCAATGCTTAGAAAAAGTCTCATCCTTCCTAGGGAAGGAAATATGCTCAGTGAGGGAATGGACGAGTTTGCTGGGGACCATTTCCTCTCTGGAGAAGTTTGTTTCCCTGGGAAGACTTCATCTCAGGCCGCTCCAGTTTTTCCTGGCGGAAAACTGAATAGACAAGGAGAATCTAGAGGAGACCCTGAAGATCTCTCCCGTTTTCAAGATTCACCTGAGGTAGTGGCTCGACCCCTCGAGGTTGGCAGAAGGGGTTTCTCTATGCCTTCAGAGCCCCGACCTGGTGTTGTTTTCCTACGCTCCCAGGGAGGGATGGGGAGCAACACTAGGAGGGGAGAAAGTGTCAGGCACCTGGAGAGGGGAACAGGTGTCCTGGCACATCAATCTCAAGGAATTAGGGGCGATCCTGCTGGCCCTTCAATCCTTCGAGAGCCAAGTGTCAGGCCGAGTCGTACAAGTAAATTCAGACAACTCCACAGCCCTGGCATACCTCAAGAAACAGGGAGGAACTCGTTCCCGGTCCCTGTTCGCCCTGGCGAAGGAGATCCTGCTTTGGGCCCATGCGCGGGGGATCACGATCCTTGCGAGGTTCGTTGCAGGAGTGGAGAATATCCGCGCGGACCTTCTCGGTCGACAGCGGCAGCTTCTACCGACCGAGTGGACCCTTCACGAGGAAGTATGTCAGGAGCTGTGGAGGTTATGGGGACGTCCCTTGGTAGATCTGCTCAGGCAGCCCCATTTCGAAAGGTACCTCAAAACTTCCCGCTCTGAGTCTAACTGCATTCAGACTATCAGCCGACAACAAGGATCTTCACGATCTCTTGAGATCCTTTGAGACTGTCAAGGTACCTCATTCCAGGACGCCTCCCTGGAACCTGGATGTCGTCCTAAATTTTTATGTCAAATACCTTGAGCCTCTTTCTTGGCGTCTCAAGAATGTGACAAGGAAGGTTTTTTCCTAACTGCTCTGGCTACGGCGAAGAGAGTTAGTGAACTTCAGGCTATCAATAATCATGTAGGTTTTAGAGGCCATAATGCAGTATGTTCTCTAAGCCGTATGTTCTTGCTAAAACGAGAACCCGTCTACCCCTTGGCCCAGGACCTTCGAGATTAAGGGTATGACGGAAATTCTCGGACATGAACCAGAAAGAGTCATGTGTCCTGTCAGGGCTCTCAAATTTTATTTGCAGAAGACTCAGGAAAGTCGAGGTCCTTCGGACAGTCTGTGGTGCTCTGTCAAGAGGCCGGATTTGCCTCTTTCTAAGAATGCACTGGCGTTCTTTTTTAGAAGCACCATTTTAGACGCACTTTCCGACGTTCAAGACAGTGACTTGAGTCTTTTGAAGTTAAGGCTCACGAAGTTAGAGCCATTGCAACCTCGGTGGCTTTCCAGAAGAACATGTCCCTTTGCGATCTTCTGGGTACCACCTTCTGGCGAAGCAATTCGGTGTTCGCTTCACATTACTTGGGACGTGAAGACGACATACGAAGACTGCTATTCGCTAGGACCATACGTTTCCGCACTCCAGATCGGCCCCATAACACTTCTAGGCCTGGACCTCTGTCGGACTCCCAGGACCAGGGAGAGGGCAAGTCGAAAGCCACAGGAGGGTTACGGGGGCTTCCCACCGATCTGGCGTCCCTTTGGCAGGACCTGTTGTCGCTTCTGCAGACACAGTGTTGCGGGCAGGGAGCGATACTCATCCTATCCTTTAGAGGTTAGGAAGTATATTTTAATCTTGATTTTGTTTTTTTACGTCAGATCGGTCCCATAACGCTTCTAGGCCTGGACCTCTGTCGGACTCCCAGGACCAGGGAGAGGGCATGTCGAAAGCCGCAAGAGGGTTACGGGGGCTTCCCCCGATCTGGCGTCCCTTTGGCAGGACCTGTTGACGCTCTAGGTCAGGTGGTTGGTCGTTGCTCCTTTTGCCCTCACAGTATGGCCTTATGATCTAGTCCCATTGTGGTCACGCCCCCGTGGACAGATCATCTAGAACTCACCAGCTATATAGGTCACTACCTTGCTGGAGACTCTAGTAAAGCAGAAGCAGGCTTGGGTGACAGTAATCACGAAGTCAGCTATGCTAACATAGGCCTGGACCTCTGTCGGACTCCCAGGACCAGGGAGAGGGCATGTCGAAAGCTGTAAGTTGGTTACGGGGACTTCCCACCGATCTGGCGTCCCTTCGGCAGGTCCTGTTGATGCTCTCGGTCAGGTGGTTGGTCGTTGCTCCTTTTGCTCTCACAGTATGGTCTTATGATCTAGTCCCATTGTGGTCATGCCCCCGTGGACAGATCATCTAGAACTCACCAGCTATATAGGTCACTACCTTGCTGGAGACTGTAGTAAAGCAGAAGCAGGCTTCGGTGACTGTAATCACGAAGTCAGCTATGCTAACAAGTAAGGAACCAAGGCGTCAATCGCCTACATATATTTGTTTCCTAAATCCTATTCTGTCTCTTCCCACCTCCAATGGTGGGATTCAGCTATATATATATCTGACAGGTAAGTTGCATGAACAAAATGATATTTTAATGATAAAATAAAGTTTGTTCATACTTACCTGGCAGATATATATAATCATAGTGCCCACCCTCCTCCCCTCAGGAGACAGTGGCACTAGAAAATCTGAATAGAAAATGGGAATGGTTCCTGATACCCGCCTCCCAGTGGCGGGAATGGGTATTAACCACCTGGCCCCACACTGCGTGTGCCGCGAGTTTTTGGAATTCTGTCGGACTTGGAGAATACAGCTATATATATATCTGCCAGGTAAGTATGAACAAACTTTATTTTATCATTAAAATATCATTTTTAGAGGAAGGATAGAAAATAGGAGTGCATCAAAGAAAAAGTATCCCCATCATAGAAATATATGGGATTTTTACTCAATTTGGATTCTTCTGATTTGGAATTGATAAAAACAGTACTGTACATGGTACAAGTATACTTGGGATAGTAAGGAGAGGGGTTAATCTACCACTATTAGTTTGTGGATCTGTCACCAGTGTGGCACTGTTAGCAAACATGAGTACGTTTTCTACATTTTGTATTTGTTACTTACCACATGCATGTGTTCATCAAATGCTTAATGAATAGAAAAAATATCACATGTAGGCACAGAATGTATGTTTGGAATATGTTGACAACTTCTGATATCAAGAGGTGGTTCAGTGGAGATGGCCTGTTTCTTATTGCAGTTTCATTTCATATTTGGTGCACTGAGCACTTGAAAGGTGAAGATTCTTATCATTAGATTATGATTTTTGTTGCATACCAAGTATCAAATTTTTTTAACATCTTGTAAAGGTAAAATCAAAGAATGGTGGAGATTGGAGATGATGGCAAAATTAATGAAATGATAGCAAATCTGAGGTATATATTCAGTAAAGATCTCATTTCTTTAATTTGTATCACAACTGATTAGAATGTTTCAAGTAAATATCAACTTTTCTGTGAATAATGTAAGAAATCTCATCCCATTTTTTCGACATTCAAATGCTTTTCTAAAAGGATTTGTGCTAACCCATTATACTTTGAATTTCGTAATTCATTTTGACTTTATAATGTTCAGATTATAAAATGAGTGACATTTCACACAAAGTTTATTAATTCATTATTCAAAGATACATTCTGTTCAGCATTGGTGCATTTTCCTCCCTATTGATACTTAATGAAAACCATTCCTTAAAGATTGGCTAATAATGACCTACTGTGGCATTACTATAAAAAAGAGAAACAAAACTATGAGAAAACTTTGCTTACCTCAAGATGCCCATCATGGCTGAGACCACTGATAAGTTATAGCTATCAGAATATTCATCATAAAATAAGTGACCATTTCACATGGGATTTTCTTCAAACAAGTATGTTGCTCCAGTATAAACAAGTATCAGCCAACAACAAGCATTTTGCCTTCAATTACTTTACCAGCAAAAACTTGATAATCAGTTTGACAAAAATCCTTATTCAGTATTTTTGGAAGCAGTAATGATTTTATTATGTCATGTTTTAAGCTTGGTTTTACCTTTTGAGAATGCATCAGTATGCATGTGGACTAAGCATAAGGTTACATAAGGGGTTTCCCTTAAGGGTCTTAAAATGTCAACTTCTGTAGTGTAGCAGTGGCCAGGTTCCAAGGTTGCTGGGTTAAAGAGGTCTTGCTTGTATATCAGTTGTCTGTAAAGATTTTCCATAATTTTTGTTGAAGTAAAAGAAATCTTAGCTTGTTTTTAAGAATTCCATGTGGAACCTTACTTTAGCAGGAAAGTAAGTTTTTGAGTTAAGCGATAATTACAAAGTTTAATCAGGCCTCTGAATCATATTTCTACGCTTGTGACTGGCCTGAAGAATTTGGTCATAAAGGACTGGTGGAAATTTAAGCAGGAATATGTTAAAATTACTGGACAGCTAATTGGGCAGAGACCAAGAAAACTGATGACAGGCAGAAAGCAATGCAGCTGATGCCCGAAGAGGTGTCGCAAAGAGTCTTTCATACTGCCTGCAGTGTGCCCTTACAGGTTTCATGTCAGGTACTGTAACAGGTTAATATTCCTTTATACCTATTCTACTTTATGTAAATTTGATGTGAAATAAATATTGGGTGTCATTACACTGGAATGTACTACAGCTATAGAGATGTCTCAACAACAAATTTGAAATTGTCAAGGAGTGAAGATTAATAAAGGTAAATTTAATGTAGGCATATGTGGTAAGGAAGAATGATATGATAAAAAAGAAAGGAGAGTTGCAAGGATAAAGTATTAAATTTGTTAAGGTCCTCAGATACATCACATTATGTACCCATTAACACAAGAGAGAGAAATTAAAAAAGTATTTATTATGAATGTAAGCTTAGAATTTATGCAAACAGTGGATAAAAATTTTTTTCCAACTTGCAGCCTCCCTACCACATGCAGCTGCAACAAAAAACATTTAACAGTAATAAAACAAGTAGCAGTAAATTATAAGCATCGGCAACGATGGACTGCAAATTTTATTGTGTTTAATGGTATAATTAAATAGTGGGAAAGCAGAGATAATCCTAAACTGCACACACACATATATATGACTCATTTTATATAGCTTATTTGTCATTTTTTTTATTTTGTTATTTGCTATGCAGTATAATGTAACTGTACCTCTCTGGTAGCTGATACCATCAAGGTATATGTAGTCTGGGGATTTGTGTTCTCGGCAATAGGAAATAGAGTAATTTTTATTTTGGCAAATACTGCAGCACCTGCAGCTACGTTCTAAATGTTCAGCTGTTTGAGAACCCTGTAAACATTTGTGTGGCTGAAAAATTCCTGAATGCACCATGACTCAAGTTGAAAATGCTCATATAAAAATCCTTCAAGTTGGAAATGCTCTTAAAAAATTCTCTACTGAAGGACTTCAGACAGTGATGTATATATTGTGTGAATGCTCATTCCTAGTAAATTAATAGTAATTTTGTGCAGTTTATAGAAATGTATAGTATTACTAGGGTCAGTATTTTGTTGGGACCATGTACATCCAACCTCGCATTATGTCAGAGGGTCCTTGTTTCAACAGCATTTCATACAGAAAACCAGGACATGCAAGTTGGGTCTTTGGTTGGGACAGATGCTGCTGAGTTCTTGGAAGATAGCATCTCAAAATAACTCATAAATTCAGAACCACTAAAGATTGCTCTAACATTTAGTGGAGAATTGGTTTGGTCCTCTCAGAGGAATAAAAAATGGTAAAGCAACAATCTTTTTTTTTTTATGCTTGCAGATAGTAACTGCAGAATAAAAATTGATATTCAGGTCAGTAGCATTACAGCATAACTAATGGAAGTTCACATTCTTACTATTTGTGGGATAAAGTCTGAGCATGTATGTTATTTACTGTATTTTGTGGCTGTGCTTGCTTTGTTTGAATACATATTAGTTGTAGTATTGTTTGGCATCATGCATTTATTGTAGGTGGCAAAAATGTAAATTTTAGTATTCTGTCATGTTAAGTTTTTCAGATAGATGTTTGTGCTTTCATTGCTTCCTCTCATATGGAGGGGTGATATTTTTACAAGTTAATTGACAGAAAAAAAAGATTTTTATGATATGTAATGCATATAGAAGTATAGATAAATATTATATTATATACAGTATATTTGCTATATTAATTAGAGTTTTACTGTACATGTAGGTATGTTCTGTAGAAGCTGAGAATGTTGGTACAGGATAAGATTCTGGTTTTGAAGTACAAAAACAAAAGGGAGAATTTGTGTATGGTTAATGTATAGTTGAGGATTGTTCATCTCAAGGATTTTATTTTTAAGCTGGTGTTCCATTAGCTTTAACCTTCATTAAATGAGATGAAATTTGTGTACAACTTCCGTTGCTCCATTAGTTGGTATCATGTTTGCTGATGATCTTTTATTGTAGTTTTGAAAGACAAAGTAATTTGGATACATTTTTAATGAACAGATTTTGAGAGTTTAAATGTCTTTATGAGGGTCCCCTATTGTTTAATTTTACTTGACACAAACTTTACAGTTTATCTGATAGTAGCAACATCAAAATAATAATTGATAATAAGGATGTTATTAGCAGGTATTAAATTTTTGTAATGTTTTTTTAAAAAGTCAAAATTCTTTACGCTGACAAGATAACCAATACTTTTCTGTCAGTCACAAAATAAGACGAAAGTAACAAAGTACAGTTGTTGATTGAAAGAACTGTAACGTTTGAAATTTGACGGAAATTCATCTATCAAAAACTGCTGTCTGGAATAGAGGCATTTATAATTTTCTTACTCTTTCCAAGATTTAATGTTCCAGCATAATGACACTGAAATTTAAAGCTGTTCCTTTTTTCTCACTATATTATAAACTTGGAAAATGATTCTCTCATGTTTATCACTGTCAGAATTTAGGAATGGGCAATGGATGCAACCAGAGTTGTCACTAGCTCATCAACTTTTCTCTTTATAATTCCTTTGTGATATGTTAGTATAGGTATATTGGAAAGTGCTGTGATTTAAAAGGAGGCAGGATTTTCCAGCACTGGTATGGATGAAAAATAAGACGCAGTTTTTTTTCCATTTTGGAGGAAATTTTATATTGCTTTCATATGTGGTACAATTGTGCAGTGCAGCTGTCGTAGATAGAACACACATATATATATGTAGAATTGTTCTCTTCCACATTTTTAAGGGTAGATGATGTGAATTGACGTGTGCTCTCTCTCTCTCAGCTACAGAGACTTATGGAAGTATTTCTAAAGTTGGATGTGTTTTGTAACATTTTATTCCATTTTATTTTTAATAGATGGGAGCAAAACACACGCAGTCTCCATTCTGCTAGTCACCCTGGGCATTTCAACCCAGTATTTAATGTAATGGTATGTTATGAATAGTCTTAGATGTTATTTGTGTCTAATATTAAATGCATGGATTTACAGGTAGTGTTTCATTCCTCCTGTACAGATATGTTTTCCCATGTTTTTAGAAGGTGAAATTGATATTGGTAATAAACAGTTCTCATGTTAGAATGAAAATCAGGATTATAGTGCAGTATACTTAATCGTTCATGTATGGAACAATCCTTCCGGTCTTTATGTATGGGGAAAATCTGTAGCGCAGCTGGATCTGGTTAAAAATAGAACAAGGTTTGGTGGCATCAGTTTGTCAGCCAATAGAGAGAGAGTGGGCGGAGCCTGCCTCTTCTCCCCTTCACGTGCCATGAGTCTCCAGTTATCTCTCAAACTGTCTTCAAGCAAGGCATGCACTGCCCTTTCTAGCAAGAAGCTGTTTTTCTACTGACTTCCTGTTCTTACTACAACTTGGCATTCTGGTTTTTTCATTCTGTTTTTTCTTTTGTGTTTCTGTGATATATTGTGATTATCTGTATTTGCATTCGAGAAATGCAAACCCATGAATCATCTAAGCAGGCCTTGCCTCAGAGGATATGTCCTGGGGTAGGTAACAACCCATGTTTTCATTTTCTTGCCTCTCTTGAAACTGATCCTCATCCAACTTGTAGCAGATGCAGGTCTAATGATTGCAATGTAAGTAACCTGTGCCTCTCACTGCATCATCTCCTTAGGAAGATTTTACTCCTCGTTCTTCTATTGCTTCATCTCGAGCTAGTTCCAGGAAGTGTCTAGGAGATCATGTGATTGATTTAGCTACCTCTGTTCTTTTGAGGGGAGGGGGGAGTTTCCCCCCATGAGGAGGGAGGCGGTTCCACCACTGGGGGCCTACTGTTGCACCTTGTCTTCCTGTCTCCCAGTGTCTGCCGCCATGTCAGTCTTTACAGCGACACTGTCTGTGATTTCTGCTTGTGTGTCTACACTCATAAATTCCTCAGCCAACACCATTCCTTCAACGGCGCTGCCTCTCCCATCAGTTTGTTCCTGGGCCTTCTACATCACCTCCTCCCAACTCCCTTGTTCAAGCCCTGATGGAGAGTCGAGGGTGCTCTTCTGAAGAAGTTCTGCTGCTCCATTGCGAAGAAATCTAAGAAGAGACGTCATAGATCTTCATCCTCATCTTCTTAGTCACCTTCTTCGTCATCCATTCGTCCCATTCCACCAAGGCATTGGAGGAAGAAGGACTTCGCTGCCCCTTCTTGCAAGAAGTTCTGCAGGTCCTCTTTGGATTCCCGTTCCATCTCCCCTTCGTCGTCCCTGGGGAAGCTTGTTCCTCACAGAAGTCTACACCTTCAATCTCTTCAATGGAAATTATTGAGAGTTTTGGTCCCCATCAAAGGATTCTCCCTTCTAACGAGTTCCTCTCTCGAAGGAAGTGAGACAGGACTTGGTATGGTGGCTGGACAACAGGAGCCTGACCATAGGAGTCACCCTTCATGCTCCTCCTCCAGAAATCCTTCTGTTCTCAGGTTCATTGAACAAAGGTTGGGGGGCACACTTGGAAGATCTGACTTCAGGTGTGTGGGACCACCAAGAAAAGCAGCTTCACATCAACGTCTTGGAACTAAAGGCAGCTTTCTTAGCCCTTCAGGAGTTCCAGGAGTGTGTGAGGGGGCAATCCGTGGTTCTAATGTCAGACAATACCACTGTGGTGGTATATGTTAACAAACGGGGGACTGGTATCCTGTCATCTTCACAAATTGACAACACAACAGCACTGGTGGGCGGTGACTCAATCAGTGGATCTTTCAGCCAGATACAGTCCAGGCAAGAGGAATATAGTGGCAGACAAGCTGAGTTGTCAGGGTCAAATGTTGGGAACGGAGTGGTCACTACACCTGAAGGTAGCGGAAAGGTTCCATTTTTGGGGAAGGCCAATGATAGATCTTTTCGCGACCTGATATAGCAAGAAACTGGAAGTGTTTTGTTCAGTCGTTCCAGATCCTTGGGCTGCAGCAGAAGATGCTCTGCAATATCCTTGGGACAATCTGGATGTTTAAGCTTTTCCTCCCTTTTGCCTGACCCATCAAGCAATCAACAGGGTAATGATCTCTCAGAACCTCAGAATGACCCTGGTGGCTCCCTTGTGGCCACACGCCAAGTGGTATCTCAACCTGCTGGCCCTGCTGACCGAGGCACCAAGAGGGATTCCTCCCTGATACAAACTCCTTTGCTAACTACACATCAAGCGGTCCCACCAATCGGTAGGGTCCCTGTCTCTTCACAGTTGGAGACTATTCAGTATCTCCTGCGAGCAAGAGGCTTTTCTCACAGAGCAGCAACAGATGTCTGGCTATCACAGGATATCTTCTACAGCCTTGTAGCAGGGGAAATGGGCCTTCTACTGTGATTGGTGTTGTCAACAGGGTTTCTCTCTGATTGGAACTTTATCCAGCAAATAGCTGACTTCCTTGTTTTCCTCTGTAGGGAGAAGCTACTTTCTGTGTCAGCCATTAACAGTTACAGGGCTGCTCTAGGGCTTGTTCTATGCCTGAAAGGGGTAGACCTTTCCTCCTCATGGGAGATCGCCATGCTTCTCAAAAGTTTTGAACAATCCTGTTCCCCACGAGAACTTAAGCCTCCTAACTGGGATTTGACCCTGGTCCTTAGCAGCCTAACTTGTGCACCATATGAACCCTTATAGGGTTCATCAGACAGAAATTTGACCCTCAAGACAGTTTTCTTACTTGACTTTGTCCCAACAAAAAGAGTAGAACTTCATAGCCTCTCTTTTAATGTCCCAGAATTCATAGCTAAGAGTTGAAAATGATCCAGAGGAGTTACTTTGATGTTCTGCTAGGGTACTGCAAAGCTATCTAAAAAGGACTCAACATCTCAGACCTGGGTTGTGAAGACTTTCGGTTAGCAAGGGCCGGAACAGGGAAGAAGTGTCTAAGAACACCATCTCGTTTTGGCTACGTGAGGTAATTAGACGTACATACAGCAATTCTTCTAATGCAAATGCCAATACAGTGCATGCCAGAGCTCATGATGTTAGGGGATTTGGCCCATCCATTGCTTTTAAAAAGAACCTGTCAGTTCATAAGGTATTGAAGGCTGGTACGTGGGTCTGTCAAACGACTTTCAAATCTTTCTACCTACTGGACATTGTCCATAGTCCTTGGACACTTTTTCCTTGGGTCCGGTGGTGGCTGCTCAACAAGTTGTGTAGCTCACCCAGTGCCCCTAGCAGGACAGGGGGACAGGTTGTATCTTGCCTAAGATGTTGATTGTGAAAGTGAGAGTGAATGGGGTAACCAGCCTTTTTTCTGTCTCTTTTTTCTCCTTTTCCGGTGAGCAGGAGAGGGTTTTGAGTCTTTATTTGCTGGAACTGGCTAGATGCAGATAAGTAAGCACCCATTCTGTTTTCAACATTATGATTGTTCCTACACAGTACAAATTCTGAAAATAGAAGGAAGTCCTACCTTCTCTCTTACAAGGGAAGAGAGGGATTGAAAACAGAACAAGGTCGTTGACTACCCCTGGTTTTTATTGTCTGGCAATTACAGGTTCTTTTCTTCCTAGGCACAGTGTAGACTGGAGTTCCCATTGTGTCAAAGCCCGGATGTCTGACTGTTGAGTAATCTTTCACTTGACAGATCAGAGGCATATGACTCCTTCCCATGCTCTAACAATTGACCAGGAAGTGAGCCCAGGTGAGCCGAACCACCAGTTCGTTCTAAAGCATACTTTATCCTCCCACCAAAAGTAAGTCTCCCCATACGTAAAGACTGGAAGGTTTGTTCTGTGCTGTATATAGACAATTGACAAATTTTTAATCAATTTGTATTTTTCATAACATAAATGGGCCACCTCAAGCCACCCTTCAAACAGTTGCCTGGGCTGGAAGGTAACTGGCGACTCACTGTTTATGCGAAGGGCAGAAGAGGCAGGCTTCGCCTACTCTCTCTCTCTGTTGGCTGATACACTGATGCCACCAAAACTTGTTCTATTTTTAATGGGATCCAGCTATGCTAGAGAGATTTTTCCCCATCCGTAAAACGTTTGGGGAAATCTCTCTAGGTTTGTTAGTTATGAAAAATACAAATTGACTAAAAACTTGTCATCAGAGTACCTAGGAATTTTATAAAAGCCTAAATTAATCTCTCAGGCTTAATATTTGATACATATTCCCATTGGAAAGGTCATATATTTACATGAGAGGGCTTTTATATAAAATAACAAAATTGAAGTGCCTGAGGTTTATTACAAATGTTAACAGTGGATGCTAAATAGCTGACCATGTTTTGATAGGAAAAGTAACTGTTACCTGTAATGAATTATGTGAGTACCTTGTATTAATGTGTGAACTTTGAACAAAGTTTTGAAAATTTCAGATTTCTCAGGTGAAAGAATTGGAACTCTGAATGTTGGCACCATGACTGGATGAAGGAGGGAGGTAGAAGATGTTATGGAGAGAAGGAAAATTGATATCTTGCGTGTGCAAGAGACAAGATGCTGTATAGTGGAACTGATGAAAGGGAAAGATGTGGAGTTAGGGTTGTTCTTGGTAAAGAAATGAAGGAAAATGTAATTCAGGCTGAAAGAAAAAGCTGTAGAATAATGAAAGGGAAACTGTGCTGGGGGGGGCACATCCTAAATGTAGTCAGTCCTTATGCACCACAAGTAGGATTCCTGGAGGACATGGAATGGGAGAAATGAATGAAGAACGAGAACTTGCAGTAGATTTTGCAGGATCTTTTGATTGGGCAATAAATAACACCTTTTTTACAAACAAAACTTACGCAACATACAGTACTGGAGGGAGCCAGACGCAAATAGATTTTCTGTTGTGTAGAAGAAACCATCTGGTGGAAGTGAACTGTAAGATCATAAAGGGAGAAACTGTTAGCCCACAACATAGGTTAGTTGTGTCTGATTTTTTGATACGGCGGGTTGCATGGGGAGAAAACTATGGTGCAGCCCAAGATGAAGGGGGTAGAGGCTAAAAGACCAAGGGATGAGACAGAGTTTTAAAGAAAAGGTCCTGCACAGCAGTAGACTAGCAGACGATGTGAACATCTGGTGAGTAGAAAACAGCACAATGATGCTGAGAACAACAGAGTAGCTATGAGGGAAAACATCAGGTAGAGGCCACCTAATGATATGGAGAGCTGGTGGTGGAACCAAGATACTCAAGATAAGGTAAAAAGGAAACGAGAAGCAAGGATAATACACGAAAGGGATGAATCTATGGAAAATGAAATGGCTTGGAAAATCGCAAATAAAGAAGCAAAAAGGGCTGTGGCAAGGGCAGAAGGAATAAATGAGATGTATGAGAAAGTAGAAACATCAGGGGGTCAGAAGGTGATCTACAATAGAGTAAAAAGAAGAGATAGAGCAACTCAAGATCTGACGCACAATAAGCAGATCAAGGACCGAAATGGGAGAGTTTTGTCAAGGGAAGAATGTACAAAAGCAAGAAGGAAGGAACATTTTGAGAAGCTATTAAACGAAGAGAACCCCAGAAGAATAAGAGAAGAGAGAACCCATGATTAAGAGCAGTTCCAGATATCACCAGAGAAGAAGTGAAGAGAGCACTTGACAAAACGAAAAATGGAAGGGCTATTGGACCTGATGGTATACCAGTTGAGGTGTGGAAATGCTTGGGAGGAGAAGGGGTTGATATACTCTGGGACCTCTTTTCAAAGGTCTACCGCCAAGAAAAAAAATGCCGGACAGCTGGAGAGATACTACTATGGTCCCAACATATAAGGAAAAGGGGGGTATACAAGACTGCACAAATTACAGAGGGAATAAAATTGATATCTCATACTATGAAGATATATGAACAAATTATAGAGAAAAGCATAAGGAATGAAACAACAATAAGTGAAGAACAATTCGGGTTTATGCCGGGAAAGGGTACACTAGATGCAATTTTTGCACTAAAACAAGCAATGGAAAAACATGCAGAAAGGCAGAGAGGGCTACCTCTAGTACGAGTATTTATTGATCTGGAGAAGGCATATGATCTAGTACCTAGGCATGAAGTGTGGAGATGTATGAGAGGGAAGGTGTTTCAGAAAAGTATGTTAAAGTAGTCCAGCATATGTATGCAGAGGTTACCACTCGGGTAAGGAGCACTGTGGGAACAACAGAAAAGTTTAGTGTAAGAGTTGGTTTACATCAAGGTTCAACTCCCAGTCCCTACATCTTTGACATTGTGATGGATGTTATTACATCAGGTGTCAGAGAAGAAGTCACGTGGAGTGTGGTGTTTGCTGCTGATGTTGTTTCGGTGGACCTGACTAGAGAAGGGGTGGAGATAAAACTAGAGTTGTGGAGACAAGCACTGGAAGATCGAGGTTTAAGATACGCAGAGCTAAGACAGAATGTCTGGATGGGAGGGAAGGAAAACAGGGTGCAGCTAAATTAGGTTTAGACGACATCAAGAGGGTTACCATTTTTAAGAACCTTGTGTCCCTGTGTGATGGATGATGATGGCATGGACTCAGATATAAACCACAGGATACAGCGTGCTTGGATGAATTGGGGAAGATCATTGGGAATACTGTGCAACAAGAGGATTAGTGCAAGAGTAAAAGGAAGGTTTTATAAAAGTGCAGTTAGACCAGCGATGGTGTATGGGGCTGAGACGTGGTCAATAAAGAGGGCTCAAGAAAGGAAGTTGGAAGTGGCAGAGATGAGGATGTTGAGATGGATGTGTGGAGTCACGAGAAAGGATAGGTTCAGAAATGATTATATTAGAGGGACAGTCAAAGTGGTAGAAGTGTCAAAGAAGATTCAGCAAAGATTGCAGTGGTTTGGTACTGTCATGCAGAGAGAGGAGGATCATGTGTGTAGAAGGGTCATGGTCATGGACATGGAGGTCGTTGGGAGGAGGAGGGGGAGGAGGATGGGAAGGCCAAGATTCAGATGGAAAGATAACGCAGCAAATGACATGCGGGAAAAAGGGTTAAGAGAACAGGATACGCAAGATAGAAGATGGAGAAGGCTTACACGGAACAGTGACCCCATATAGAGATGGGTAAAGGCTGAAGACAGAAGATTATATATATATATATATATATATATATATATATATATATATATATATATATATATATATATATATATATTAGATAAAAATGTAACTAATCTTATTTCTTTTACAGGCTACAAGTAAGAGTTCTAGCTCAGTGGTCTGGATAAACTTTTCTTATAACGAAGATAAGTATTGGACTTAATTTCTTATGGAAATTCTAAGAATCCTCATCTTTTATATATATATATATATATATATATATATATATATATATATATATATATATTATATATAATATATACAGATAACTGCCTTGTTCACATCAACCCCACTGGTCTACTGTTTTTCCTAATTTTTTTATTGCCTCCCCTTTGCTTCTTCCACATATCAAAATGTAATAATGACCACATTTACTCTGGCAATACTCAGACAGTCCTCTAAAACTAAATGAAATATTCAACCAAAATCTACATCATTATGATCACCACCTCCTGCAACAAGTGTCTTTCAAGTGCTTTCACTTCAACCAATCTCCATCTTCCATCAATGTAACAGGGCAGTGGACCCCTTAGCATACTCCTTATTAAAGTTAGCGTTACTTTCGAGCGCCCGTTTGATTTGTGCCTGTCTTCGGAATTCAGAATAAATTCTTGAAATCGGCTTCCTTGTTAAATACCCACTTCATCGTTATATATATATATATATATATATATATATATATATATATATATATATATATATATATATATATATATATATATATATATATATATATATATATATATATATATATACATAAATGTACATATATGTGTATATATACATACAGTATATATACAGTATATATGTATAGACTTATATGTGTATATATATATTATATATATAGTGTATATATAATTTATTCGATAAAATCTAACTAATCTTATTTATATTTTATACAGGCTACAAATAAGAGTTTTAGCTCAGCGGTCAGGATAAACTCTTTTTATAACGAAGATAAGTATTGATTTAATTCCTTAAGGAAATTCTGTAAGAATCCTCGTCGTATATGCAGTGTATATATTTATATACATATATATATATATATATATATATATATATATATATATATGAATATATATATATATATATATATATATATATATATATATATATATATATATATATATATATATATATATATATATATATATATATGCTTAAAAATCACAGTAGATGCACATGACTTCAGTGTATAAGCGAATCCCACAGGAAAATGACAGGCAGAAGTTCAGTACCACGCGCTTTCACGTTTATTAACGCATCGTCTGGGCACAAATGAGACACAGATGAAAAGGTTACAAAGTACACAAAAAGAACAAGAATACCAGATGGTTAATTGTCAAAGGGTAATAAACAGAATGATAATCTCGGATAATCCGGGACCAAGCAGTCACAAACTAAAACTATAGACCTCGTTCATATACTCTTTAATTTGCAAATTCCAAAGGTTGTCTCAGAGTAGCCTACTCCTATTACTACTGAGGGTGCAATGCAAATGGTTCCTAGTACCCTTTGAGTGGCTGGATGGTTCCCCTATTTCAGATCGCATACATAATATGCTGTGTGTGTTACGGTCTTCAATATTGTTCTCTATATTCGGTTATCTATCTTTTGCAAGTTATTTTTGTTAGGCTTTGTTAGTTCCTGGCATACGTGAACGTTTCCATTCCAGGACGGCTTCCATATCTTCACCCTTCCACAAGTTAAGTATACCTTAGTTTAACCAGACCACTGAGCTGATTAACAGCTCTCCTAG
The DNA here is from genome assembly GCF_040412425.1 of Macrobrachium rosenbergii. Lineage (NCBI taxonomy): Eukaryota > Metazoa > Arthropoda > Malacostraca > Decapoda > Palaemonidae > Macrobrachium > Macrobrachium rosenbergii. The sequence continues at coordinate 19,507,386 of NC_089744.1, forward strand.
GGCTGGCCCGAAGGATTAGACTTATTTGACGTGGCTAAGAACCAATTGGTTACCTAGCAATGGGACCTACAGCTTATTGTGGAATCCGAACCACATTATACCGAGAAATGAATTTCTATCACCAGAAATAAATTCCTCCAATTCTTCATTGGCCGGCCGGAGACTCGAACTCAGGCCTAGGGGAGTGCTAGCGAGAACTCCGCCGACTCATCCAACGAGGAACTCTTCACCTTTCTACAACTTCTATAATGGAGTTGGCTATATTTGGCACCTGTCTTGTCTTGGAGTGATCCCCGTACTCTTTTCATCTGTTCTTCGTGGGCAAGTAGAAAGGAAGTAATGGTAGTTGTAGTAGGAATTTGCCCTTGAAACGGCTCTAGAAGCCGGTTGAAGGAAGAAAGGTGGGGAACATTTCTTTTCTTGGTCGGCATTGCAGAAGAAGGCAGGACGTGGGAAAAAGTGGACTGTGGGAGAGGCGGGAGATGAAAGAAAGGGGCGTAGGAATTGTGAGAAAGTAACCCCACTCCGCCATCTTGGATTTTTTGAAACATCTAACGATCCTGTCCTGTAAATTACGAAGCCCAACTGAAACTAGAATATGCTTAAGCACTTTGGTGCATTTGGTAGTTGCTTTCAATGGAGTCTACTATAGCAGAAAGAATGGTAGAATTTCATAAAATTATAGTCGGCAATATTGATCAGTATAAAATTTTGATTTCCCCCCACCCTCTCTCTCTCTCTCTCTAACACTATCACCGGAATACTGGAATTCAGCGTGGTTCTAAACTCACATAAAAACAGCAAATAATCTCTAAATGCCAACCTCAAATTCTACTCTTATTTGGTTTCTAAACATTTCAACAGACCTTAGGAGCCTATTGACATTGGCAGTGGGTCACAATGGGTCTGGAGAAGGCACAGTTCTCGCGTCATCTACGGGCCCATGGGTGCTGGCCTGTCTAGCAGCCTCATTCTCAAGACTTATCTGCGCGCTTGTGTGTGTGTGTGTGTGTGTGTGTGTGTGTGTGTGTGTGTGTGTGTGTGTGTGTGTGTGTGTGTGTGTGTGTGTGTGTGTGTGTGTGTGTGTGTGTGTGTGAACATCAAAGGGTACCAGTTTGGATCCCAGCACTCCTGGTTGGAGAGCTCCAAATTTTGAGAGCTTTGTTAACTCTTGCCTACAGAGGCTTATGTATTCATCTCTTCAGCTGTGTGTGTATTTCGTAGGCCTATTATCCGCTCATTTGTTTCGTAAAACTGACCTTTATTATTAATTAGTAGATAATCGGTTTCTTCGGTGTCACTTCCATTTTTCAACTGTTGTTAGGTTTTAATGCACGCTCAGAAATATGAGTTCCTTCTAGGGTGTAAAAAAAACTTTATTAGAAATGATGTTGAATAAAAAATGAGAAAATTGCTCTCTTTTTGTTATGAAAATCCCACCACTAACCTGTTAGCTGAACATTTAAAAAAAAAGCTTCGGTGTTCATTTATTTCTCACATATTTGCCTAATTTATATCTAAATTGGCTTCTGCATGCGCTCATCAGTTGCGCCCACTTTCCCTCTACTTAGTCGCCTGAAATAGGTTGTTTTAGTTCACACGAGCTGAAAGCTCGTGAACTTTTCTCATCAAAGTCTGTCTGTCCACGGTAAGTATGTTGTATGTAGGCCTATATGCATTTAATGTACGCAAACTTTTTTTTTTTTTTATTTATTTCTCTTGAACCACCTGATTAATATCAACTAAATTTGGCTCTAGCCTTCAGAAAACACTGATAATTGCATGTTTCTTCTAATGTTTATTGTGCTTTGCTCCAAGTTGCGTTAAAATGTTTGGAAAATACCTGAAAACGTTCGGCATGAAATAGTGTATCCGAAACTCGTTTCCAGACGTTAACTTTGGCGAATGTGCTATTCACTTTGAACGCAGAAACACTTTTCTCCGTAGCTTCTCAACTCTATGCATCAATAACAGACGTAATATGTAGTTGAGGGAGGAATCTTGGTTATTAAATAAGATTTCATTCAGATCACTAAGTAACCATATGTATGTACTATAACGATTTTATTCGGGAATACTGTATTCAACTAATCTGCATGAAATTGCAGGCCTCTTCATGCGTTTTTAGAAGTCCGTACGTTTTCGGTAAGGTTGGCGAAAGCACACAATACTTTTTAATATTATTTTCATTTCCCTGTAGGAATTTTGATAAGAATATGAATATCAACCTAGGAATGGAATTTATTTAGACAGATTCACAGTACAATGTACCGTGCAGATCCCAAAGAGTGTAATTAAGCCTAGTCAAGATGATGACAAAATAATATGCTTGTTATGACCCATTAAGAAGAAAATCGTGGACGGGCGTCCTACGAAAACAAGATTTATGAATAGTACACTCAGTCACTGTCAGAAAAACTTCACACCTGTTTCTTCCAAGTGTCAACGGCCTTTTTCGTCGTTGATTTATTCATACCCAAGAAGCTTTTATCTTAGCATCTACAATGTAAATTTCATCAACTAAGTATCATTGCTTTTGAAAATTTCTAGTGAGAGGAAACAGGTCAAGAGTACTTTGCATATATATATATATATATATATATATATATATATATATATATATATATATATATATATATATATATATATATATATATATATATATATATATATATATATATATATATATATATATATATATATATATATATATATATATATATATATATATATATATATATATACAGTATATATATATTTATATATATACATACATACACATACACACACACACAGACACACACACACACACACACACATATATATATATATATATATATATATATATATATATATATATATATATATACATACAGTATATATATATTTATATATATACATACATACACACACACACACACACACACACACACACACACACACATATATATATATATATATATATATATATATATATATATATATATATATATATAATTGTAATAACCACAATGCCCTCTTTACTTCTCGATTCCCTCGCACTTTGGAAATGCTAGATCCAAATGAAGATAGAAATGAAGATATTCTGATGCCTGGCCGAGATTCGAACTCTCGCCCAGGGTATCAGAACGAGGTAACTTTAATTACCTCATTAATATATATATATATATATATATATATATATATATATATATATATATATATATAACTCAGTCAATGGTGGTTGTCAATGATGCGCTTGTGAACACCTGGTGACATATAGTCTGGTTAAAGTAGAATAATACTATAATGTAAATTACAAATAAATGAAATATACTGGCGGGCACCTCGGTTGCCCATTGCAAGTTCCTCTGCACCGACTCTTACTGATTCTCTCAAGCCGGTTCCCTGTACTTGGGCCATATAAAGTGCTGATTTCAACAAAAATCAAAAGTGGTTCTCATTGGTTATGGGTCTCATAGTTACAGTTTCCCTTCAGTCATTTTGAAGACTGGAAGATTGCTTTCACACATAATTTAAAAGGTTTCTTCTGTTATCCTCGAGATGTTGTATTCTATGGGGCAGTACGAGTCCCAGGAGGTATTACTCTATGGGGCAGTACGAGTCCCAGGAGGTATTACTCTATGGGGCAGTACGAGTCCCAGGAGGTATGAAGTTCCTGAGTCTCCGCAGGGGGTGCGCAACTAGAACCCAACCCCCTCTTATCCACTTGACGTTTCATGTTAGGGGGCGCTCTTGCGCGGCCGTTAGGAAGTCTGGGAAGTCAAGGAGCATTGGAGGTTCTCAATTACTGATTCTCATCGTGCTGGATGTGGGCTATGTTGTGCGTTCTGCTTAATATATTTATAACAAAGTCACGAAGAACTGCATTACATGCCCCATGTAAATGATATATGATACAGCTTAGAGCATGTGTATTTTAAAGTCAACGTCAATAATACCTCAACCTGTCTCAAACAATAACAATTTTACCACTGGAATGTTTGCGTTGCTGGAGCAAAATTTGATCTGCAATACCATTCAGGTCTCCTAAAGCTTAAATCATCTAAGATAAGACTGTATGCGAATGGGGACAGGATTCTTATGCCTCCTCATTGTCAGTGTACAGTGCCACGAGTTCCTTGAAGACCTCCTCAGGCAGCGTAAAGGATTCAGAAGTTCTCTGGGTTCGCCTGCGCTCTCCATAGATGTGTTTCCTAGAGAGAAGCTCCTGATTGACCCGGTCTACTCCATGATGCCCATATTTGCGGATTATCTATAAAGAGGATATATTATTTGTGAAGAGCTTCTTTCACTTTTCTTTAATCTGAGTGAAGGCAGGTGATCTATGGTATTTTGGCTTAAAGATTACAGAGTGAAGCGAAAACTCCGACAATAGAATTGATCATAAACATATCAATTAGATGACAAAGGAGCAAAATAGAAAAAGAGAACACTGATGTCTTAAAGACTCTTGTTTGGTACCTAATTTCAAACAGCTATTGTAACTTATCATTTTTTTAGTAAGTTCACGCTTCTTATTCTCAAGCATTACTTGTAAACAAAATTTGAATATGTATAGGACAAGGCCACCTCCCCCCGCAAAAAAAATTCTTAATCATTAAGTTAACATCTGTGAGAAGAAATGGAAAACTTACCCAGTGAAGCGACTCTGGATGATGATTTAAAGTCTTCGACTGGGAAAGATGCATGTTGAAGTTCTTACGAGGCATCAAATAATGAGGACACTCACGAACCTGACACGCATTTCGTAACAGTCGCGTATGGTCATCGTATCTGGAAAGTTAATGAATGCCAGCCATGCCACTTATTCCTAGATATTAGTGAATTTCCATAATTTCTCCTAATATATATATATATATATATATATATATATATATATATATATATATATATATATATATATATATATATATATATATATATATATATATATAGAACAGGAGTTGTTGGCGTAAGCAGGCCACAGCATATATCAGGACAGGGTGACAAGGAGAGAGTCGGTCATCTATAGGTGGTATTTATCTGCCGACTCGTTTCGTAACATTTTTACATCATCAAGGCTAAAAGAGAAAATACACAAATTAAAATACATGGAATAAAACTAACGACTTTAAGTGTCTCAACATGCTATATAAATATAAAACAAAACGATTGCCGAGGGTCAGAGCAGATTCACATACAGGTGTTAGTCATCGTACTGGTTGCAGATTGTCCAATCCAGAGTTTTCTAATATTAGAAATCATTCAGATATATGCAATACTAGTATTTATTCTGACTTCTCTGTTTTGGGCCAAACAAGCCATCCAAACGAACTGCTCATTTTAGAATCATTATTTATTAAGCAGCTAGTTCCCAAGTTGAACTCACACACCACCTCTGTACAGTTGTGTGTGTCTTGAGCCAGTTTTCCTTGCCGCTTTCCTTTTCCCTTTTAGTCATTCAGTCTTCAACTTTCAGTCTAGCAGGTGCTTTTCTGAATTATCTTGTTTTACTGCATATTTATACAGCATGTTGAGACTCTTGAAGTCGTTAGTTTTATTCCAAGTATTTTAATTTGTGTATTTTCTCTTTTAGCCTTGATGATGTAACAATGTGTTACGAAATGCATCGGCAAATAAATATCACCTATAGATGACTGACTCTCTCCTTGTCACCCTGTCCTGAGATAGATATATATATATATATATATATATATATATATATATATATATATATATATATATATATATATATATATATATATATATATATATATATATATATATATATATATATATATATATATGACTATTTATCACATCACCGTGATTCATATACAATCAGAAAGCTACAAACGTCCTTTAATATCCAATTCGCTCTACCTCGGAAATAATATATTTTCATATATGTTACCGAAGGGGAATTTTTTAGTTGATAATAAGTTCACCGTCCCGTGGGGTCGAACCAGCAATGGACGAGGACTCAGGACTACAGGGACGCACTAACCCAGTCGACCCCACTGGGACGGTGGACTTATTATCAACTAAAAAATTCCCCTTCGGTAACATATATGAAAATATATTATTTCCGAGGTAGAGCGAATTGATATTAAAGACGTTTTTTTCTTTCTGATTATATATATATATATATATATATATATATATATATATATATATATATATATATATATATATATATATAAATATATATATATATATATATATATATATATATATATATATATATATATATATATATATATATATAAATTATATATATATATATGTATATATATGTAGCCTATGTATGTGTATGTATGCATATATATGTACATTATATGTATATATACTTTATGTATACATGTCTATATGTATATATATATATATATATATATATATATATATATATATATATATATATATATATATATATATATATATATATATATATATATATACATATAGATAATATGTGTATATATACATATAGAGTAAACACCCGTATTCGCGTTCTCATGATTCGCGGACTCACGCATTCACAGGTTTCTCTGTGGAATATATCTAGCCATTATTCGTGGAAAATTCGCCCATTCGCGGTATTTTTCACTGAGAAATATTCACTAATTACTGTATTTTCATATAATTTTCGTGAATAAATGCACTTTTTTGATAAAAGTATTAAAATGCTCAGGTATAAGCATTTTTACAGGTTTTTTCTTGTGTTTAAACTATCAAAATGGGCAGTTCTAAGTGTTTCTAGAGGGCTTGTAAGTATTCGCAGATTTTAGCTATTTGCTTGGGGGCGGGGTTACGCATCCCCCTTGAATACGGGGTTCACTGTATATATATATATATATATATATATATATATATATATATATATATATATATATATATATATATATATATATATATATATATATATATATATATATATATATATATATACACATGAAGTCAAAAGAAAAGAGCATAATGATGTTAAACAATGAACAATTTTGAGTAAAACCACAGTCCCCTCAAAATGAGCGTACTTAGTATCTATTAATACAATAGACACCCTAAACAGAGTTGACAATCCTGCCTCTTAAAGGCTTTTCGCGCGAAGGTTCATAAAGATAGCGAGTCAGTGTGTGCAATTAATCTAGACTGAAAAGAAAACTGGAAGAAAAATAAAGATAGAGGCCTCGTGAGGATTTTAAAGCTTTGCAGTTGGGATAAAGAGAAAAGTCACTAAATTGGGCAACCAGGATTATTGTTGCTCTTATTATTATTATTATATTATATTATGCAGAAGATGAACCCTATTCATATAGACAAGCCCATCAAAAGGGCCCACTGACTCGAAATTCAAGCTTCTAAAGGATATGGTGTTCGTTCGAAAGAAGTAACAGAAGACAAAGGGAAATACAGAAATGGGAGATCGAATATTAGAAAAAAAGATAAATTAACAACTAACAAATTAACAAATGGGAAATGGCTGTCTGACAGGTGATACAAGGCTTCCTAAGACGAGAGGAGAACTTATCTTCAACTGTACAGAGTAGCGATCAGTATATGACCTTTGGTTCTTAGTCACGTAAAATAAGTCTAATCCTTCGGGCCAGCCCTAGGAGAGCTGTTAATCAGCCCAGTGGTCTGGTAAAACTAAGGTATACTTAACTTAAAGAAAAAAAAAAGATCTTGCGGTTTTTAAAAATACGCTCCTGAGAGAGGTGAGAGTGGGGTCAGTGCCCTTTAAAAACTGCACTGGACGTGACTGGGATTTCGCTTACTTGTAAACATCGCCGAACGTCTCCTGCCTGACGGCGATGCCCCTTGCCTGAGCTTCGGCCACAATCTGCTGTGGTGTCATAGGGATGGCGAAAGACCTGTGTATCTTCTTGAATTCCTCCTTCCACTTCTCCTCGATGTCGTTTGCCAAGCTCCAGTCTCTGCTGCTGTCCTTTTTATTTATTTATTATTATTATTTCTTTTGAAAAAGATTAAATATTGTATACACTCAGTCAGGCTATGCTAGTTGTTGTGAACTTCTTAAATGGCAATTGTGTCTTTCTCAGAACATTCGTCAGTCATTTTATGGAAAATTCTACAATTATTAAATCTTAAAAATCTCCACCTGACATTGAAAATGAAACTCGAAGGTATCTAGTTAATTCTTAAAATGAATCTCAACATCATTTGACACTTATGTAACCAATAAAATAAGATCATTGAGAATATTCAAGTGCTATTTAACATGAATGTTAAGAATGATCAGTTCCCATTTAAAGGCAATATATGTTTTTTCAACTCCTTTTATAAATAACAGTAGTGTTCAATTCTTAATTAGATATTTGATAAAGCATTATTAACCCGTGGTGTCCGGAGAATCGATTGCAAAATAAATTTTTACAGATTATTTAAAGTGAATATCTATAGCAGTTAAATGTTATTGAAAGAAAAATTAATATTAGCTAAAGATTCTCACCGTACTCAAATGCTTTTCAAAGATAATAACTAAAATACTTAACTGCCATTTAAATGAAATCAGTAGGATATTTAACTATTGCTTGCAAACAAGAGGAACTTCATCCCTGAAATAAACAGAGGCTATAGCCGAGTCAGGATAGTACTTGAAGTTTATTTGAAGTTGCTTGCCTGTGGTTCGTCAAACGCACAAAAGAAAACTAAAGTGCTTTCCTACTAACTTCATGTCCCAGTAATTATACTCCAGAAATAAAACAGAGAGAGAGAGAGAGAGAGAGAGAGAGAGAGAGAGAGAGAGAGAGAGAGAGAGAGAGAGAGAGAGAGAGAGAGAGAAACTTCAAATCTAACTAATGACAACTGAAATTACTCTGTAAAATTTAAAATAATTACTAAAAGCCAAATAAAAGCGCAAAACGAGAGAGAGAGAGAGAGAGAGAGAGAGAGAGAGAGAGAGAGAGAGAGAGAGAGCTGGTACCGTTCTGAGTTCTGCTAGGATTTCCTTGAGAATCTTCTCCCTGACAAGACTGAGAACCTTCTCCTGTGACGAAGGAACGTCGGGCAACTGCTTTTTGGCGTCCCTCTCGTTCAAGATGGCCGCGACAAAGAGAAAAGCCTGCGGGTGATTGGTCAGATTCAAAACGGTGAAGAGGCACGTGCCAACAATCAATCGCCCTTTGCATAATCAGTTTTACTAATTGGGTTTCCTTTTCCTTTATTCCTTTAGAATTAATTTTAGTACTCTTAGCTCCTGTTTACTCATTCTTTAAAGTTAGAAATTCCTAAAACGACAAACTCGTATAGATTTTATTAATGTGAAAATAGTAATGTGAATCCATAAAAAATGGAAAGTGATAGAAGTGATTTACTATTATTATTACCGGATGTTTATTTAAATCTATGAAATATGTATTGGAATTCAGAGTTGTTTAATTCTTGATATATGATAACAAACTATTGAATCTAGAAAGCTACATGAAGGTTAAAAATGTTGTTATAAGCTGGTAAAGAGATAATTGCACAAATACTTTTAAATCAATTAGCATTATTTCAAAATACCTGTTCAGAAGATGATAATGACTTTAACTATAAGACAGAAAATCACGAAAGTTCTTTGTATTATCCTTCAGGATAATTCAAGAAATATTAAAATTACAGGTATTTTTAAGTAATTAATTATTTATTTTAGTTTTTATCTTAAATTACTGTTGAACATTTTCAAAGTATGTAAGTTATCTAATGGTATAGGTATAATTTTTCCACACCATAAATAAAATTTCTTTGGAAAGACTAGAGTCTTAAGCTAAAATATAGAAAATATGATTTATAATTTTAAATATCTTAGGAACACTTGAATATCTTAAAGCTACCAACAAGAAAATACGAGTAACTAAATTTAAGGTAACATTTCACCACTCGCTCTTAATTTGGTGGTGGAATCTGTACTTTACAATTTCAAATGTAGATAAGCTTTTATACGTCTCAGTACAGCATTATACGTATTGATAATCTACATTTTGACAAGTTCACATATTCATATTCTTTATTTACATTTAAATTCTACTAGTCATTGTTGTAATAGGTTATGAAAACATCTCTCTTCCTATCAAGGGAATCAAGAATGCAGAGCAGGTCATTGATTTGTCGAGTTTCACTGCTCCTCTTATTTCACTGCCGAATCATGAAGGTAATGTTACCCTCTTCTCAGCTTTCTTCTTTTTGTTCAAATATGATAAAAAGCGTGGAGATTGCCATCCAAGATAATGGGTTTATTCTATTTCACTAGGCCTCAACGTAGATCAGTAACTGCAGATCAGTAACTGCCAAATAAGGAATTTTCCACCATCTGTATTACCCGAACTCTCTAACTTTTCCTAAGGTAGTAAATACTGCATTTTGGGGAACGGCTTATTCTATACTATTGAAGCCAGGCTAATAGCAGATGACGACCACAACAGAATGCCTTCCAATCTGTTTTTACCCGAGCTCGGTAAGTCTTCATAAAACAACAAATATCACAACTTGGGCAAAAGTCAAGTGTACCCTAATTTAACCAGACCACTGAGCTGAATCTCAAGCAGCTGCATTTCAGGTGATTTTGCGAAGGTTTTCACAAGCTTATGTAAGGGGCTGGCCCGAAGGATTAGACTTATTTTACGTGGCTAAGAACCAGCTGGTTACCTAGCAACGGAACCTACAGCTTATTGTGGAATCCCAACCAGATTATACCGAGAAATGAATGTCTATCACCAGAAATAAATTCCTCTAATTCTTCATTGGCCGGCCGGAGATTCGAACTCGGGCCTGGCAGAGTGCTAGCCGAGAACTTTACCGACTTGTCCAACGAGGAACTAACAACTTTTGGGCAGCTGGGCCTATTCTAGTTTACTGAAGCTGAGCTGAGAGGGCGACCAAAAGTAGAATTCCCTCCACCAATCTGTTTTACCAGAGTTCTATAGCTAAAAATTCGGCAACTGGGGTCTTTCTGCTCCGCTAAAGCTGAGCTGAGAACAGATGACGACTAAATTTACAATTATTTCTGATCTGTTAACCCGAAGTCTGTAACTTTTTATAAAGTAGCAAATACTATACAGTTTGGGCAAGTGGGCCTTTTCTATACTACTGACGCCGAGCCGATGGCCAAGGACGACTAAATGTATATTTCTCTCCCATCTGTTGTCCCCGAGCTCTATAACTTTTATAAAATGACAAACATCATAACTTGGGCGACTTGATCTACTCTTGTTCCAGTATAAAGGTAAAGAACGACCAAATGTAGAATCCTCTCCTCCCAGACTTACCTGAGCCAGACTGTAACTTTTCATAAAATGGCGAAAAGTACAATCTGGGAAACTGGGCCTATTCTCATCCATGGGAGTTACGTAATTTTTTCTCGCTTACAACGGGCCTCATCTCGCTTGCTCAGTTAGGTCATACTTATCTTTGACTTCCATTTCCATACTATTTTATTTCATGTCTGAGTTGGATAAGTGTGCTTCAGGGTGCGCCTACATACTGACCTTAGAAAAGCGCAAACTATACCGGGATTCAGGAAGCATAGTCGTCTGATTTATGGAAGTCAACCTCCTTATAAATGAAATGCATTAGGATGGGTAAAGCGACTTTCTGATGACCCTGTGCGTGGCATGCAGCATTGAAAATTGGCCTCCAAGAGAGATTGTAAACATACCTCATTCTTATTATGTAGGTTGGTTGGCAAGCCCAATTCTCGGGACAATATTTCGAACGTCGACCACGTAAGCCCTCCACAAGAATTGCGATTCCGAAGTGAAGATACCTGTGGACGATTCGGAAAGAAAAATGTTTATGATCTTAATTTTCAGGTGGCCGTAACTACTAACCTTGCTTTGTATTAAAAATAAGGGCGTCACTTAATGCAGAATCAATATCTAAATGAGAAATATACTGAAATTTAGTTTTCACTCTGATAAATAAAAGTCAGAGTTTTAAGACATTCTGGATGGCTGTCAACAAACCCTTGCTTGTATGTCCTGAAATAATGTTGTCACAGGTTCTCATGTAGCTTCATCGTCACACGCAAATTTCTGTTGAACTATAACGAACGCTTCAGGCATGTCAGTGTCAAAATTCAAAGAACTAGGTTAATCATACTTGAAATATTTCATGAACTGCGTCTTACCTTTTTCATGGTAATATCGATGGTAAGGTCACCAAAGAGGCTCTTGCCCATGGCCCCTAGGCCGCTGACTGCGTCTTTTTGAACAGAACATCTCAGATCCTGGAGAGTGTAGAATCTTTCCAGTAGGTTGTCATACTTCTCTTTCTCCCTGTCTATGATCACCTGGTGAATGTAAATTGTATCAGAATTACGTGCAATTTACGGTGACTGAAACGGATGCGAGAAACAGTTTCTCGAAAATCACATAAAAGTAAACAACGCCTAAGCTTAATTAAGCGAATTTGAGACAAAGCTTTTTAACAACCATGGGTTAAATTTTGGGTAAGATCTTAACCAATATATTGGTGACAAGTGACTGCCTAACACCACTTTAGATCTCCTAGAGAGAATTTGCCTTTTTCAGCGAACATACAAAATGAGAACATTCAGATTAAATTTTCCACTAGGACTGTCAATTTTAGTGACCTCAAAAGGCTGATGGCTTTAGTTTGAAAAATGTTAAGTTACAAGTGATAAATTGTCTATCAATCAGTTATCGTGTTACTTTGCAAAGGATGTGATGACTGTGCTTACCTTGCAATGATTTTCTACCCACTTTCTTCTGTTGTCTGGACTGGAGAGTTGGCAACAGAAGTACTGAATGAATGGTGTACGATCTAACGGGCATCTGGCTTTTTTAGTTATACAACGCCTAATGAATTCGAACACAATGAGTCGGAATATTTCAGCCATAACTTCTTTCGAGATAGACTCCCTTGTTAGAAAAAGGAGGAACACAGGCTTCAGTAAAGATTCACACCTTACTGACTTATTCTTGAATTTAGGAGTGCTCTCAAACATGAGTGCCTGTTTTGGTTCTGTCATCAGGGCGTCGAGATATTCTGCAACCTGGAATTTATCTAGATACAGTTTTGCTGTGCTCGCAATGTCGTCCAATCTATTGCGGATAAATTCTGGTCGCTCTTTATCTGGATACTCTTTGAGAGTTTTCAGCCATGCACAACCTAGGGCAGCAAAATGGGCTGCATATTCGATGGTAGTTGGATTCTTAAGGATGCAGAATGTAGCTGCCATTGCATAAAGATCTGACTGAATAAGAGGCTTTAAAACATTAGCAGCATATGCTGGAATAATTGGTATGACGGCATTAAACTTCGTTTTTTCCATTCTGTGTTCTACCTGAACAGCTTTACTACTGAAATCCAGACAGTCTTCTTTTAACTCTGCAAGGTCTTCCAGGGCTTGCTGACTCATAACAGAGTAAGGTTCGACCAGAATATTTTCGATTCTGATTGCCCAGGGATTTCTCTGAACTGCGCAGTTCATTGCTGAAAAGACTGGAATGCCAGACATAATGAAACTTCTCAAGAAACCAAATTTATTTTCCTGGAAAACTTTTTCAAAGTCTTTTTCCATGAGTTGAGATAAAGTAGACGACCTTGCAATCCTACAACATTCATCAGGCCCTGGGGTAGGAAGAGCCATGATCCTTGATTTGACATTTTCATATAGCTTCTGAAATGATTTCACAGTCTTTACAAATCTTTCTTCATTACAGAATTTGTTTTTCGTTGCTTTGACATCATAAGCAAGAGCTGCAGTTCTCAGATATAAATCAGCTAATTCCAATTCTTTTTTCACCATTATTTCATCAGTATGAGTTATCATTTGCTTCATGCACAGTCTGAACTTATGCTCATATGATTTGAAGTCCTTTTTTAGTTTCAGTTCATGCTTTGATAGATTTCCAAAGTATTTATTCTGGTAATAAACATAAAATGATTTTATAAGATCAAATACTTCACTTGGAACCCTCTTCTCCTTACACCTCTCTTGAATCAGAACATTATTCCACTGTAAAAAGAGAAAAACTAATGAACATTTATCATTCCCTTGTACCATCTCACCAGCAATTTCTGTGTAATCATTATCATTAACTTTCAGGGACAAGGAGCTTAGCTCTGCTTGTGGCTCCTCAAAGTAAATCCACTCTCCTAAGTGTACAGATGTTGTCTTGTATGGATAGCCAGGAAGAATGAAACCTCCCATACTGAGCTCGAGTTCGGCTATATATGGCCTAAGGATATTTCCTATTTTGGAGCACTGGTCTGCAATATCTTTGGCGTCCTTAGCTTTGAAAAATGTAACATCGTTTTTGTTCCCTGTATTCAATTTAGACAGAATTTCAAGGCAGTGTTGGGCTGGGAACTCATCACCAATGCCAAGTATATAGACTACAATAGTTCTTCCGCTTTGTGGCTTTATTAAACTAATCTCATCTTCAGGAAAAGGTTCACCGGCATCATGAGGTCCCTTGATTATGATGAAGATTTTTATGTTGGCTTCCTTGCTGTTCTGCACTCTCTGCCTGATGACCCGCACTGCTTGGGTGAAGTTTCTCGTTTCACTGCTTTGTAAGTCCTCCCGCATCAGATCAGGCTCTACTCTCTTAAGCTGCACAAGGTCCCCGAAAGTGTACACATTTGTGCGACCTGAGGAGATTGAAAAGAAGAATTTCTCTGTAAGTAAAAGTAGATAATCATTGCCAGAGAAAACTATGGTGCTCAAGATGTATAAACAGAAATTAATAAAAGTTTGCAGACAGACTTCTTTAATGACCATCAAAAGATTTTTTGTGATAAAATGGCCCAGCTTTAACAATTTATTATGGAAGCATCTCGGACCTTAACACACGTTGGGAATTTCTAGAGGTTTAAATGTTTTAAAGTCTGTTACTTATTCACGGTATCCAATTTATACTGCTTGAGTTTTGCACATGTGCTTTAAGCTTACGCACCATTTAGTGACATTTTAAATAAATATCCATTATTTCCCCTATTTTCTTGTCAATTTCTCTCAGGTATTTAGATTCTTTTTATTCTTTTCCGGTACTGGTAACTTTCTTTGTCCTTGCCGCAGGCACTGGTTTGTGTCAGCCAAAAGATCTTGAGTTATCATTAGTAACTGAGATAAAATCATCCCTGGCCAGTTTAATGCCTGAGACTGAGACTGACCTTTGTGTAATTTCACTCTGTACAGTTTTAGCTACAGGAGAGTCCTTGGTCTTAGATTAAAATTTTTCGTTACAACCTTCACCTATGGGGCCAACTCTTGACTTCTTTTGTTGTTTCCCAAACAGGCCCCTGAGTATGATTAATGACTATTGCAACATTCTTTATCAATGTCTGCACGGCCACCACTGGTGCTCTCTACCTTGGTTTCTTCCAGTTAGAGAATGCTGTTACGTCGTCATTAGTTTCTTTCTCAGTTATCATTAATTTATTATAAATAAGAGCACGATTTTTTGAATTCTAGAAAGTTTGCAATTGTTTTTAAGGGGAGCGCTGACTCCATAAGGCCCCATTATAAAGTAAGTGCTTATAGCTTCCTTATGAATGAAGGGATTTGCTTCAAATTTTTACCACTTAATCTTCAACTAATAATGAAAATTTCCTACATGGGAAATTTAGAAATTCGACTTCTAAGTTAATTTTTTGTTTGCATTTGGCAAAAAGATTTCAAAACTTCAAAAATAATATGCACAAAAAAATTTTCACTCTAAAATAAATTTCCCGTGTACGAAATCAAGATATATAGTTATACTACAATCTATAAAAGTTTGATCGAATTTGATTCAGTCTTCTTGGAGTTATAAGCTTTTATTTTTGAGAAAACTAAGTTCTGAGAAAATGGCAAAAGAAAAAATATTACAGTTATTTTTTAATAACTATGAAACTATGACATTTAAAAGGCTGATTTTTGCACAACAACTATTTTGTCATATAAGAAATAGGCCCTGAAATTTTCAATATAATCAAATGAATAGAAACGTGCTCTCTCTTGATTTAGATGTTACCTAAAATTTGCATATGCACACATATGTGTGTATATATATATATATATATATATATATATATATATATATATATATATATATATATATATATATATATATTATAATATATACACACACATTTATAATTTACACACACACACACATATATATATATATATATATATATATATATATATATATATATATATATATATATTATATCTCTCAAGAAGCCACCATAACAACACTCTGTTTTATTGTTTTATCCTTGACCTGGCATTTGCTTAGCGCAGGTCGAAGGTAGGGAAAAGAGGGATTAAGGCCCCTCCCTAAAGAAGCTTAGCATCCTTAAGCTACTTTACAACTTTCTCTTTTGGGGCAAAGTGATCTGTGTGGGCCAGATGTTCGGCACATCTGGACAAGTTGACTCATGGAAGATGACTACTGCATATTGGCTAGGGACCACCACCCCATCCCTCGGCCGATACCTTAAATAGGGACAGACAAAGATGTGGTTGTTACGGGCTGCTCTAGGAGCAAGAGCCCGTGCTGGCACAAGGCCAGCTAAATCTAAAACAACAGGAGACGTGGGTCAGACACTCGAGGGATGTCATGAAGTCGTGAGGCAGCGCGGGACCGCTATGCTGGAGGAGCGATTGACGCCCCATCTTCGTCACAGGAACACACACTCCAGTCATATTTCGTCTAGTGAACCACGTACCCACTCTCCGCGATTCTTCGCTGGAGACCCATTCCTCTACACGGTAAAGGGCTTGTTAAAGAGTCCCTATCAGTGAAGAATTTGCCCTTCAAGTGTTTCTTTTAAGGGCCAGAAAATTCCAATTTTCCTTTGCCTAGTGATACCAGTGTTATTCAAATGTCTGTGTTTTAAGTAATTGCCTATCTTTGCTCATTCGAGGCCTTGTGGCGCCCTCAGTGCGGCCTCGAATTCCTGAGTATTTTCCTATCTCCATTTACTGGCTTGTAATACTGTACCTGAACCTCTCATTTCAGAGGGACCAATTTGCAGTGGAATATCCTTGGATTGTGCCTTGCATAAAAATCCCACTAACGGATTCCAAGTTCGAGTTCATCAAGTAGAAATATCCCCTCAGGCTCCCACAAGCCTGAATGCAACATTCTTTCATCTTCTGATATTCTTTTGTGTAAATATACGTAATTTTAATTTAACTCTAACGTGTTTACATACACATTCCTTGTGAGTAGAGCCCTAAGCTCATATGAAAATCCACCCTTTTCTTGTGTTTCATGATTAGCCTACCTGGAGCCATGAAGTTTAGATAACAAGGGTAAAGTAACGGTAAGTGTTGATACCTGGCTCATAGTAACCATTTCCCCAAGTAAAATCATATAGGCCTATATATATATATATATATATATATATATATATATATATATATATATATATATATATATATATATATATATATATATATATATATATATATGATATATATATATATGAGAATAAAAAGGTCCATAAAACACTATTTGAACTATGCAACCATATACTTTGAGCAGTTCCTTCTGTGCCCCTGTTCACTGGTAAAATATGGACACATGATGAGTTACAAGAGTATATATACAAAGAATATGCAGGTGTGGCAGTATAAATACTCTTGTAACACATCACCTCCCCATATTTTACCTCTGAACAGGGGCACAGAAGGAAGTGCTCGAAATATATGGTTGCAAAGTTCAAATAGTGTTCTATGGGCTTTTTTTATATTCATATTATACTGCTGTATTACAGTAAAAGATATTCATATACAATATATATATATATATATATATATATATATATATATATATATATATATATATATATATATATATATATATATATATATATATATATATATTATTTATCTGTGCAAAGTTTTTCATAACAAAAATTCATTAATATATGCTAGCAATATAATGTTTCCTCCATAACCTATATAAAAAATAGTAGGCTATATGCTATCACTGCGAATTTTTTGTCGTAATAAATAAATGATAAAAATAAATGCCCTAATGAGGTTAGGCCAGGGAATGGCATTCTTGGAAAGGTTTGTTCTCATCTTTCACACTCACCCTCAAGTTTTCCTCATTACCTATAAAAATATATGCTATCAATATAAATTTTCTACATAACCTATATAGGCTACCACTGTTGTACATATTTTCCGGTCAGATACTGGAGAGGCAAATAAACAAACAACTGCGAGGATAAAGTAAACAAACTCTGGACAACCAAGCCTACACAAGTCACGAGTCAGACGACAACTCACTGCAGTAAAATCAAGCTTTGTGGTCTTTTATAATTATATAATACATTATGAAATATGGTAATCACTAATTAGAATGCCACTAATTTGAATATCACTAATACAGGAAAACAAATCCCTTACTTAGATATGGGAGTTCTGGTGTTGTTGCTATCGGCTCCCAGGCGAGACAATTCCCGTTTACTTCATCCTCTCTTGTAACAAACTTACGAGACGTAATCGTTCAGATTTCTCCCTTATAAGAGTGGTATTTCTCTTGCTTATGGCAATGGAATTGCGTGAATGCACTAAACGGTAGGAAATTCCGAAAAGGAAATGCGTCACAAAGCACTATGATATCACTTGGACCAAACCACAAAACAAATCGAGATTGTTTATTGGTAAAACCCGACGCTCTGTTTGAAACTGTTACCTACTTATATAATTTCGTATTTCCGAAAATACGCAGTTAAAATATGACAAGAAGCATAAAATATTATAAGTATACTAGTTGGCATGGTACATCTGTGATAACAAGTTCAAAATATCGAGATACATAGACATATATTTACTTTTTTTGATATTTTGTTTGATATTTTTCTAGAGAACGAACAAGCTCTTATCGTAGAAAATGGGTAGTTTTAGTAGGACACTGAAGTAAATTTCTCACTTTCTACAGTACTCTCCAGAATTGGCAAGTCATACAAACATTTGTATGACTTTTGTCGCTCAGCGTCGCTCACAGGGCGATATCGAGATACACAGATACATATTGACATTATATTTTTCGAGAGAGAAAGCCAGTTTTTATTGTAGATAATGTGTATTTTAGTAGGGAAGTAAAGTATATTTCTCACTTCCACCAAAAAAGTCATACAGAAAGTTTGCGACAATTTTTCGCTCAATGCCGCTCAAATGCCAGTAAATGCAGTGAACAAAAATTAAAAAAAAAAAACTTAAAAAAAATTTTTTTTAGCAATAATATTTCAGGACATGTAAAAAACTGAAAATCGATAATTCCTCGAAATTCGGCGATCGGCGCTCCCCTCAAATGAAATAAAAGAAGAAGGATGCCCCATTTTCCAATCAGCAGAAGCTGTCTAGCTCAAAGATGCTTTAAGGACCTTGAAAATTGGTTGCTGGTCCATGTTAGTAATATCTTAACTTATTGTTATGGCAAATAATAAGAAAGATACACATCAAGTAGGAAAAAATACTGTACATATCACAGGAACCTTTGGAAAGTCACTGGGAAGTCTAAATAGATCATCACTATTCACCAATGACCCATCACAAAACTCCATCCTAATTTTACTTTTATCTAATTTGCAGAATATACACTAGTTTTTTCCACAGCTTCTTCTGCTGCTGCACAAATGGGAGTCCAACCAGAGATGAATTTATATCCTTCACCAACAAAGGCATAAAAAATATACAGTTATGGTAAATGTGACAATTTAAGCGATCATCAAACTGGCGGCCAAGAACTCAGATTATTGTAATATTATGTAGCAATGTTTCACATATAGGTAAGTATCTTTTCTTTAAATCTTACCTTCCAGTTTGCCTTTGATGTTTTTATTCCAGGCAGAGACGATATGAGGCCAATGAACCTTCATATCCCTTGAATCTTCAATCATGACGAGGTTAAAGACATCGTTGGCAGGAAGAGCATTTTGACATCCAAAGTGGTTTGGTAGCTTTTTAGGAATCCAGAGAGCGCTGTGTTCTCGTCCATCTTTGTCTTGGAGAGTGCAGGTCTTGAAGGTACAATCCATTGTTCAGACATAGCAAGCTGTGAAGGAATGAAGTATGGAAGGAAAATCGTGTGTAGTAGAAAGCCATAAATGGTGTTCCATTGTTTAGATGTTCGCAGTAAAATTCATCAAATTGCAATTACATAAAAAACTCGTTTGATTAAGTAATAATTTAAATTAATCATACACTTGAAGGATTTATATACAAAGATGTACATATACAAGTGGGGAAATGTGAAACACAATTTATAAATTATAGTAAATGCTGTATACCCTTACTTCAACACTATTTTGTTTATCTTAATTCCTAAGTAACCTATTCCTGATAGTGTTATACAGAGATAAGGACAAATTACACAGTAACGAGGTAGGGATATATAGCATTTCTTTCCAGGGCTTAAATAAATACTTAAAGTGGTGAGCGTTACATGCTGACTTAGATTATAGAAAAGCGTGTGCACAGGTAGAGACTATAGTGTAGAAATTACTCTTAGACTTTAGTTTAGACCCTAATACAAGCATCTAACTTGCAGAGGTAGAACAGAAGCACACTTAGGATAGTAGAGTATTCTCTGATCCCGCAAAAACACATTTAACAGCAAAAAAAGCGGAACTAAATAAGGAAAATGCATGAACTCTAGACTATGGGTGAAAATAAAATTGATGAACTCTAGACTATGGGTGAAAATAAAATTGATGAACTCTTATGACATGGCCGACAAACTGCAAACCACTGGATCTCATCTATTTTCGCAAATTTCATGCAATGGCAGCCTGCACGACGCAGGCGCACGTGCACTACAGTGAAGGAGACCTCCTGGCTTACTAGATGTCATCAGCAGATGACGTAAGGGAATCCTTCAGGGAGATGTATCAGAGGACGGAAATGTAATTATCCACAACGGTTTTATTAGCAAATGTCAGTATGTGTGTGTGTGTGTATGTTTGTGAGTGCTCTGGTCTGTTGTGTAGTAGATGTAGATTGTGTATGTAAGCCCATATTTATGTATTTGATTGGGAATACGTAATCACGTGCATCTATGTATAAGATATTTGTGAATACTTGTACAGGGGCATGCAATTTCTTGCATCTGTGATTGTATGCACTTGAATATGCAGGCTTGTTATATATATATATATATATATATATATATATATATATATATATATATATATATATATATATATATATATATATATATATATATATATATATATATATATATATATATATATCACTGACACACACACATATTGCCATTTGCTTATAAAATCAACATGGAAGACTACGGTTTCATACGCTGGCACACTTTGGGGGATTTCCTTCAGGTCATCTGCTGATGAAGGAACTTTTGGTGGCTGCTATTGCTAAGAAATGAGGTCACCCATGTCTCTGTGGATTGGTACATGTGTGACAGTGACATTATCCATTCATCCATCAAAATGTACCACTGTGATGAATGTACTCAAAAAGTATCCACAATGATTTTGAGGCAATTGATAAAGTATGCAAGACGATACAGAAAGCTTTTGGCCACCACAGTGCCTTTCAAACTCAATCAAAACTTTACGTGTAATGTAAGTTTTCGATAAGTATGTGATGTCAGCGCCTTAATATAATTGTTACTTAATGAGAGAGCAGCAACTATGTTAATGGCTGTTTTCAGGTCTGAAAATTTAGTATGGAATTATAAACAAATCAAAATACTAAAATACAATGACTAATCTTAAGACTTATTTACATACGTACATACATACATACATAACTACATGCATCCATACATGCATATATTTACAAATACACACACATATATATATATATATATATATGTGTGTGTGTGTGTGTGTATGTTTGTAGTGTTCAAGTCACAAGATCAGTTACTGTATTTTAATTTTTTGATTTGCATGAAGTTTAACCATTAGCTTATTTAATGCCCTCCCATTTAGTAATAACAATTACCTTGACGTGCTGACGTCATATACTAATCGAGAACTTATAGCGCAATTACAATTTGGATTTAGTTTGAATAAGACCACAGTAGTGGCCAAAAGCTTGATGTTTCTTTATATATACTTTACCAGTAGCCTCAAAATCATCATGGATGCTTTTTGAATGCATTCATTACAGTGGTACATTTGATGGGTGAATGGATAATGTCACTGCCACACGTGAATCATTACACAAAGGCATAGATTCATATCGAAGCCAGGGTAGAAGCATTTCACAAACACACACACATATGTACGTATATATACATATATATGTGTGTATACATATGTATACATACATACATACACACACATATATATATATATATATATATATATATATATATATATATATGTATGTATGTCTATATTTAAAAATTCACAGTAGATGCACGTGACTTCAGTGTATAAGCGAATCCCACAGGAAAATGACAGGCAGAAGTTCAGTACCAAGAGCTTTCATGTTTATTAACGCATCGTCTGGGCACAAATGAGACACAGACACAAAGAAGGTTACAAAGTAAACAAAAAGAACAAGAATACCAGATGGTCAGTTGTCAAAGGGTAATGAACAGAGAGATAATCCAGGATAATCCGGGATCGAGCTGTCACAAACTGGAACCATAGACTAAACTTCCGTATCTCTTGTTGTTTGGTCTATGGAATGGGGGAGTGATTATATAGAAGATAGATTCTACCGAGTCAAAGAAGTTGTGAAAAATCCGAAGAGTTTCATTCAAATGCTGAGATACTGGGAGAGGTCACTGTAGGGTCACTAGAGGTCACTGCTGACCTACTGATCATGTAGGGTTGTGTTGTCACCGGGCTTGAGTAACCATGCAAAGTTTCAATTCCATCGGACGAAGAAAACAGGTCGAAAATTGAGTTACAAGATTTGACGACACACAGACACACACACACACACACAGATGCAGAAGCCAAGTTAGATAAAAGCATGTAAAAATGCGCTGAAGTTTCTTTGGTGCAATCAAGTTTTCTGTACAGCCGTTACAGCGCATAATCAAGGCCACCTAAAATAGATCTATCTTTCAGTGGTCTCGGTATAATGCTGTATGAACCGCGGCCCACGAAACTTTAACCACGGCCCAGTGATGGCCTATCCTATATCGTTGCCAGAAGCACGACGATGGCTAAATTTAACCTTAAATAAAATAAAAACCACTGAGGCTAGAGGGCTGCAATTTGGTATGTTTGATGATTGGAGGGTGGATGATCAACATACCAATTTGCAGCCCTCTAGCCTCAGTAGTTTTTAAGATCTGAGGACGGACAGAAAAAGTGAGGACAGAAAAAGTGAGGACAGAAAAAGTGAGGACAGAAAAAGTGAGGACAGAAAAAGTGTGGACAGAATAAATTGCGGACGGACGGACAAAGTCGGCACAATAATTTTCTTTTACAGAAAACTGAAAGCGTTGTCCAAACACCAAAAGTTTCAGAATAGAACCTAAATGAAAAGACCTGGCGCATGTACAGTAGTTCTTTGTTTTCCGTCTTCTACGCAAAGACATGTTGTCTACGAGGTGCTACTTTGGCTTGTTATCTACGCGCTAGTACTAAACATGGCGGAAGTTCTTTGGGACGCCGCGTTCAGTACTAGCTTCTCGAGAATCAAAGTATTATACACACCCATTTCTATATTGTGCGGCCGACAAATTATATCAATAAACGCTATGTTCGTGCGGCCGTCTACTTTACATTTACTATACGGTTTGGTACTAGTAGGCTACCTCGGAGTAGGTGACGTGTAGATAACAAGTCGAAGTAGCATCGTCTACGATCATAGTCCTAATTTCATAGATTCGTAGCTTCAGTTCTGGTTCTGAAAATCTCTGAATTGAGATTTCGGGTTGCAAGGCGGCAGTCTTGGAATTTGATGTTTGTAAGTGTGAGCCAGTTGAAATCGGTCCTGGTCGTTTCGGCCGTAAGTCACTTAGGCCGTAACATCCAAAACAATGTAAGACGTTATGTTTATGGTATTTACCGTTATGTTTATGGCATTTACCGTTATTATTTTATGTTTTACGTACATCCCCAAGGGACTGGTACTAAACACGGCGTCCATTTTGCACGTAAGCGTGCTTACGGCCTAAATGACTTACGGCCGAAACGACCAGAACTCGTTGAAATTGGCTAGGTGCAATCACAAGGCAACAGAAAATGGACTGACAGACACTCACAGGCTTTCTCACTTTTATATTACAGATATCACGCTTCGTCATTACACAGAGAAGTTAACTTTGTACTGGTAAAAGGCTTGTGGCCTTGAATGTTTAGTTATATTTCTGAACCTACAACTTGGGAGACCATGAATGTCTTTGACAGGTGCGGTATTTGCTTTTTTTTTCTGCTAACAAACAGTACTCATAACGCCTTACATTTTTCAATAGCAATGATCTCAAGATGCAAGTAGACATGATATATATCAAATCACATCCAACAGATGTATGATAATACAATGGATTTGCAATTAATTATCATTGCTCGGTTCCCACGAAAGTTCTTTCAAAATTCCAACAGGAAAGGAGATGAAGAATTTCGACTCTCTCTCTCTCTCTCTCTCTCTCTCTCTCTCTCTCTCTCTCTACTAGATTCACATTGAGGGCGAGAAGAACGCGATCACGCTACAACTGTGTCCTTTCAGGTATGCTGGCAGAGCAAGGAAAATTGGTTGTCCACATTCGGCAACGAGTTCCTATTATCATTTTTGAGGAGATGAACTTTATTCACATGGAACAAGCCCCTAGGGGCCTTTGACTTGAACCCGCGTAACTGAAAATATAGTCCATTTTGGTGGGGGCTGAGGTTGCGGTATACAATGCCAGAATCAGTGACGCCTCAGAAAAATTGACCGAGATCAACTACTTCAACTTTCGAAACTAGTGTTAACTAAGAAGACGGACAGTAAACTTATAGCCTGAAAAGGAAAGCGTGAATGAAAGTGACGCTTTTAGACGAATGCTCTTTGCGAAGAAGTAAATGGATGAACGAATGAATACTTTCAAGGAAAAGAAGGAGAACACTTTAACTGAATTAAGATAAAGGAGGCATGCACAAGAACAGAGCCACACAGTCATACATGTAAAAAAAAACTTGCAAAGTTCTCTATGGAACTTACCAATTCTGCTACGAAAAAAAGAGAGCCGCAGAAGGGAAATGTTTTCTCTTAGCTTTGCATTTCTATTCTGCGACGAAGTTAAATGAACCAGAAGTCGAAGGAGAAGCGTCGCAGACGATGCTGCACAACCGGTAGTTTTATCAGGACTGGTCCAACGGCGTTAAAACTCTACAGAGTGGCTTGTCATACGCCGGATGCAGCTGGTAATCCCCATGACAGCTTAACGTTCATAATAATAATCAAGTTTACAGTTATGCATAAATTTTTATATTTTATACACACACACACATATACATATATATTATATACTGTATATATATATATATATATATATATATATATATATATATATACATACATATATACAGTATATATATATGTGTATATAGAAATATATATATATATATATATATATATATATATATATATATATATATATATATATATATATATATATATATATATATATAGAGAGAGAGAGAGAGAGAGAGAGAGAGAGAGAGAGAGAGAGAGAGAGAGTAGAACCTTTATTTAGTTATGACTACCGGTTTCAGAGTAACTGTCTCCATCATCATGTCTGACAACAAAAACAAAGAAAGGAAAAAATTGAAAAATCACTAAAACACAAATAATCATTAAAACACAGTAATGCTGCACAAAAGGTTATGTAAAAACTGGTAATATACAAGCATAGAAAAAAAAAACAAAGCAATACTAAAAGAGACAAATACCTGCATCACGAAAGCATATACACACACACGCACACATATACTAAAAATTAAAAACACAGCATCTTCCTGGACCTCTCGTTGTTACTGAGGAAAGGTTTCAATTTTAAAGCGTACTAAAGGCTTTCCACTATTGCCACCGCCATGGGGGGCCACTCGACTGGAGAGAATGGAAGATGACTCTATTTTCTGCATGATCCAGCATGGCACTGAATGGTGGTTTTGCTAAGAGCCTGTTTGTTCTAATAGATCTTCCTAAGTATTCGAGTTCTTCGTTGGAGGAGTGGGTAGAGCTGTCGTCTAGCACGCTGTTGGCCCAGCGTTCGACTCTCCTACCGGCTAATGAAGAATTAGAGGAATTTATTTCTGGTGATAGAAATTCATTTCTCGTCATAATGTGGTTCGGATCCCAAAATAAGCTGTAGGTCCCGTTGCTAGGTAACCAGTTGGTTCTTAGCCACGCAAAATAAATCTAATCCTTCGGGCAGCCCTAGGAGAGCTGTTAATTAGCTCAGTGGTCTGGTTAAACTAAGATATACTTTTTTCCTAAGTGTTCAAACCATCGTACACGTGCTTGGCGCTTTGCTTTCCCACGTAAATTGCATTACAGCAATTACACTCGTATTTGTAAACAACATGAGATTGTAGTTCTGGGGTTACGGTGTCTTTGTACTTAAGCAAGCTAGCAATGATGTACTTACGTTTAAATACTACTCTGACATTAACTAGGAGATAAAATTCTCTTAAAAGTTTTAATAGTCATAACTAAATAAAGGGTGTTTTATGTACAAGTACTGGTTTTACTCTTTCTATCGAGTCCGCTTTCCACGGGATAAATCAGTTGCAGATATTATATAAATAAACAGTATATATATATATATATATATATATATATATATATATATATATATATATATATATATATATATATATATATATTATATATACATATATATATATATATATATATATATATATATATATATATATATATATATATATATATATATATTGGTATGGTTTTTTAGCTGGGGTCTTGTTAGATCAGTGAGGAATACTACGGACATTACTCAACTTACCTTAGGCAACACAAAAATCTGGACTCTGGCTTTGAGTTCAGCTGCAAAACATACACAAAAACATATACAAAAAACATATACATCAAAATACAACTGAAGGCCTAACTTCAAGAGGGGAGGGATTAGATAAACTCTGGGGTTTAACTTAATTAATTATATTTACAAAAGAAAACACATATCAGAAGAATGGTAAGGTAACTGTGGGGACAAGCAAACATGATCCCGCGACGTAAGATGAAAGAGCAAATGACTGGGGATTTGCTTGAGGAAACAAAAATGGGATGCACCCAAGATGATGCACAGATCCACAGCTGACTAAATCCTAATCTGTAATCGAAACACTTATGGTTACCCAACCGAAAATAACACTGTAGTGAAGGAGTCGAGGAATTACATAGACACGCATAGAATGAACTCGATTCCAATAACTCAAATATTTTACGATTACATTATACTTCACATCAACACTTTGCAAATTAGACAGCACCAATATGAAAAGCAATACAGGTCTCACTGTAGGTCTATCGCTCTATGAAAAGAAAAGCAGAAAAATAGTTGGAGACGAATAGGGACGTGACTGATGAATATACCTTAAATCCGTTACTTTACCTTAATCAAGGGATGAAATTCCTTGTCGTATGGCGGCCAGTGAGAGGAAGGGCAAGTGAATAATTTCACAGCAAAAAGATACTCTGGTTACTGCCAGCCACTTGTTAGAATTAGGCGGGTTAATGGAACAATGGACAGGACATCCGTCCTGGATCAGCTTCCGAACAAATCTGAGATCAAGTGTGTCTTTCCAAGATGGCGGAACTCACGTGTTCAATCCACCAGCTGACCTGCCTCGGGCACCGATTAGCTCCGATCGGGTCCGCACCTGGAATTTAAGGAATTTAGCGCCTTGAACATATAAAAACGGCATTTAAACACCCCTTATCAAGAACCCCTATACCGTGAACCCCTGGCGCGATTTAAATGCCCTTATGGAGTTCAGAAGATTCAGGTACCCGCTGACTCACGCAAATTAAAGGGGGAGGGGGATGATTTAAACCATTCGTTCGCCGGGAAGAATTTAAAGGTATTCGTTCAAACTGAGCTGAGATGTTTGATTCAACGGACTTTAAAAGTCTTCCCCTTTTTAAAGCCATTGGCTGTGTTGCCATTTGGTATGAAGTGATGATATTTTACTAACATGTACTTTTAAGTATTTTTTTAAATATTTTAATGAGATATTTTAGTTTAAAATAGTTTATGTTGTAATTAATATTAAGATATCTGATGAAAAGGTAACATATATAAGATATTTCATGTTTAATGTAAATGTCTCTTGGCGTGAATTAGTTAGATCATAAGAAATGTAATATCAAAGATCTCTCTCTCTCTCTCTCTCTCTCTCTCTCTCTCTCTCTCTCTCTCTCTCTCTCTCTCTCTCTCTCTCGTGCGCGCATGAAGGAATACTCAGATGGGTTTCAGAATCATTATTTGTTTCTATTTAAATCTGAACCGGTATCAGGGTATTTAGAATGGCTAGAAGCATAAAACAGCAAATAAGCAAATAAAATTCAGCTTAAAAAAAAAGCCTGCTACAAAGGTATTTCTCCTTACTCCCACAGGTTCAGTGAGGGGACAGATAGCCACTGAAGCTCTGTGGGCTGTATGGAATCACACAAAATGGTTGTTCATTATAATATACAACAAACTTAGCAAAACATATGTGGTCTTCTTAACCTGTAGGGAGGCTAAGCTATGTCATGTACACAAGGCATTTGGTCTGCAAAGCAAATTCATTGCATGAGAGTATGAGCCCGCACGGTGGAAGACAAAAAAAAAAAAAAAAAAAAAAAAATAGAATCAGAGGCAGCAATTCAACAAACAGGCTGTAGCCTTAAGTGGTAAACTGGGACAGGAAATGGTATCCGGGCCTATAGATGAAAGGAAGGACAAGTTACAGACATACAATATGATTTCACCCTTGAGGATGCTAGGGAACCAGTTCCCGATAACAGGTATCGAACAAAAAGAAGGAATTTAATATTCAAAACAGCACTTTACTGAAATTTCCTTCGGCTTATGATTCAAAGTATACGTATAATTTATATATATGTATATATATATATATATATATATATATATAGATAGATAGATAGATAGATAGATAGATAAATAGACAGATAAATAGATAGATAAATTTATATTAATATATAAAATAAAAAAATATATAAATAAAATATATATATATATATATATATATATATATATATATATATATATATCTATATATATATATATACACACACACATACACATATGTATATATATATATATATATATATATATATATATATATATATATATATCAATAAATGTGCTCGTATGTTTCTCCTAAGCTATACTGATTAAGTACGAGAAATCGTATGGAAATGTTTAAAAGAACGATTAGAAACTCTGTGTCAACAAAGCGGAGAAAGACGTAAATATTCCATAACTTATATACCACATGAGTTACAAAGTCTACGGGTAGCACCAGCTCCGTTTACGGGGAGGGGAGGAAAGAGGAAAGGGGGATGGGGGAAGGGGGGGGGGGAGGGGAGAGGAGGGGAGGGAAGAGGAAGGGAGAGCGGATGGAAGACCCAGAAGCCTCCGGATATTCCTAGAATTTTAGACAGTTTTAGTAATATATATATATATATATATATATATATATATATATATATATATATATATATATATATATATATATATATATATATATATACATACAGTTTACTACTGCAAACTTCTAAACCAACGGAAATGTGATGTATGTTACAGGATACATTACATTTCCATTCCTACAGATGTTTACAGTGGTAAATAAACTGATTACATATGTGTGTGTTTGCATATATAATTATATATATGCATATGTGTGTGTATGTATGTATATCGTATATTTATGTATATGTATTTATATGTATATATATATATATATATATATATATATATATATATATATATATATATATATATATATATATATATATATATATATATATATACATACATATAGAGCCTCGATGGCTCGGTCGATAGAGCAGCAGACTCGGACTTCATAAGAAGTCTGTGTCGTGGGTTCAAATCCGCAGCCGGCCGGTCAGAATGGCGGACACTTTGCTATCCATGTAGACACCCTGGGATTATGTATGTATTTAACGGATAGGTTTGCTGAAAGCAAATGGGTGTTACAGACTAATACGCACACAGACAAAGCCACTCCAACATCTTCTAAAAACATAACAGACACCTCACATGTCTCGAACTGTCGGCGTACCCGCTCACGTCTGCTCGCTGTTGGGAGAAAGGGAGCTGGAGATTTGGCACGATACATATACACATGTGCTACCGGGGTCTAAGCAATGTCAGGCAGGGCAGCCGATCGAGGCTACGTCCTACCCCAACGCCAAATCAAAGTCCTTCAAAGAAGGCATCGTGCTCACCCCATATGAAAAATGGGAAAGAGCACGTTAAACGAAGAAGATATATATATATATATATATATATATATATATATATATATATATATATATATACAGTATATATATATATATATATATATATATATATATATATATATATATATATATATATATATATATATATATATATATATATATATATATATATACAGTATATATATATATATATATATATATATATATATATATATATATACAGTATATATATATATATATATATATACAGTATATATATATATATATATATATATATATATATATATATATATATATATATATATATATATATATATATATATATATATATATATATATATATATATGTGTGTGTGCAGATAGATAGACCGTCATATAACATCCCGGAAACCAAACAAAAATCAAAGACAAAGACATTAAAATTGAAGCTTATGTTTAGAATGAATGTTTGAAATTAAGGTTTCATCTCATTTCAAAATATTGAAAGATTCTGAAAACGTGTACACAATGCACAGCCAGATTCCATGGATCGTCTAACTGATGTATAAAAAGGGTATTAGTTCCTAAGACGTAGACAGTTAGAAGAAATCCCTTCAGTATTTTTAAGAGCCTTTGAGGTTAGTGGGTCACAGATTTATAAAATAATGGAAGCTTCTTATTCTACTGTCCGGTAGGAGTGAGTACATCCACTGTTTTCGCTGTTATGAAATATGAGTCAGTGAATCCAAAGTTTAAGCAATTACATCTCAGTTTTCTGTAACTTCGAATTTATTTTAATATGGTAATATATTTACTTAACATTCTTACCTTGCTGTAAGATCTTTTTGTATTGCAAAGAGAAAGAAATGTAAATGTTTTATCAAATAGCTTCATATATTCAAATAACGCCATATTCCAGATCCCAATTTTGTTATAGGATTAAAAAAAGTTGATTTAAATGCGCACTCCGATGTTCTCTTTTAGGATCCTCGGGATAGGAAGTTAAGAAAGTCGAGCGACATTAAGTTATCAAGATCCATCCTGTCAATGCAAGTGATGAGACATAGCTAAGGGATATTTTGTCACGCTGAGATCATTTCCCGAGAGCATTTCTTTTTCATTTTGTGCTCTCAACATAATGATTTCATTGTTGCATTACAGCTGATTGATTGAGTGTTCATGCTTTAAGCTTGCACGACGGAAGGGGATTAATATCTAAGCAAGTTCCATAAACAGTCCCTAGAATTTATTTTCATTTTTTTAAATGCTATCTCTCTCATTTCCATTCTGTTAGTGCAATTCTGCTGTTCAATTCTTTCCTCAATTTCTCGACGACCCCCTTACTTGAATAGGTCATTAGTAATTTGAATGAGAAAGCTTCTTACTAAAGTTTGCGCACTGAAAACCAAATATTCTTAAAGCTCACATTACTAGATTTTATATAAATGCTGAAAGAGATACAAGGTTTTTGGCATTGCCATGAAATTGGACTGCTTAGAAATTGCTGAAATATGGTTCCATTTATTAAAGATAGAATTTATGAAAAGAGGTTTTTATGAAAAAAATCGTTTAGAAGAAAATGGATGTATTAAAAGTAGGTTTTGTCATGCAATTCAAATGAAGTTTACATATAAAATGCGTCGAATATGGATAATAGTAAACAGAAATTTAGACATTAAAAAAACGATGTACAATAATCATTGCAAAATATAACTATAGACACCATTATTATAAACAAAGACTTTTATCTTCAATACTTGATGAGAAACATTCTCAAATTTTCGTCTACATATTTTTTGTGTTTGTAAACACATTGTGTGGCTTTGAATTTATAAATACACACACATACATATATATACAGTATATATATATATATATATATATATATATATATATATATATATATATATATATATATATATATATATATATATATATACAGTTACGGGTGGTGCAGTTCATAAAGAATTAAAAGAACTTGACGTGATGTGTTGGTCTGGTCTGGTGCTAATACTACCACAGGTTGAGCTCTTAACGTGGAGCAATGTCTAGAAAGAGGTTCATACCCTAAGTGCTTGAAGATGTTAGCTTCAAAATAATTTAAAAAGCACAATAAACCTGTGTAATTTATTTAATCTCATTACCTTGGAATTGAATTCCAGAGGATGGCCTCAGAAATGGATTTCCAAATTCCTTTGGACTCTTGTCACTTTATACAATTTTGCACTAAGCGAGAAAGTAA
>NC_089744.1:19545000-19587500 GCF_040412425.1 Macrobrachium rosenbergii
TGAGAGTACAGCCTGGATGGAGACGTACATGGCAGGTGTGTTGAAGGTTTCAAACATGATTTGTGTCATCTTTTCACGATTGGCCTTAGGGTTCAAGGGGGCCTCTGTGAGGAGGACTGGATGTTCCTCTGGGGCAACACGGAGTTCATTGTAGAAGGTGTGGTGCCAGATTTTCTCCATGTCGTCCCAGTTAGAGACAATTCCGTGCTCGATGGGGTATTTGAGAGTGAGGATCCCCCTTTTGCTCTGGGCTTCATCGCCCACGTAGGAGTCCTTCTGGCCCATTCCTACCATCACGCCCTGGAAAATTAGTAAAGAGAAATTTCATAACTTTTCTTTTGCAGGTGCTTCTGGGTACCCCCAAACCCAATAAGAGAAAAATAATGGCTATAGTTGCACCTTTAAGGTTTTGATTCCGTGTGAAACAGTATGGATTTATTACAGGGTAGCTGCAATAGCTGGAGGTAAAGAAATAGCTGGTAGCATGTTAAGCTAAAAAAAAAGAAGAGAAAAATGGATAAAAGTATACATTAGCTTAACCAGACCACTGAGCTGATTAACAGCTCTCCTAGGGCTGGCCTGAAGGATTAGACTTATTTTACGTGGCTAAGAACCAACTGGTTACTTAGCAACGGGACCTACAGTTTACTGTCGAAAATAGAAAAATGAATAATACTGGAGCGAAATGCAACCAAGTAGACTTAAATTGAATAGAAAGTCGGTTGTGGTAGGTGACTGTGGTGAAAAAGTAAGAGCAGAGTATGTGTGACTGAGGTTAAAGTTCTGAAAGCAGATAAAAAAAATGACTGTCCACTTAAAGGTCCACTAGTTTAGTAGGAGACGGAAAGTAAGAATTTTGATGAACAAAGTCTCCATGAAAATAATAGAGCAAGAGGGAAGTAGATAACCCCATGGGGACATTGTGTCACAGTGATCAGCATTCTGTGTTAAAGTAGTTGTGTAAAATATCATAATCTATGAATTCTATAAGACAGTGTGAATATACTGATCAAAGTGTGACGCTGAGAAAAGTCAGTATTGCACGAAGGTAATATTTTGTACTAAGAATAATTCTGAATTTGCATATTGGTAGAAAAGCGTTTGTATAGGTATGAAACCACAAGTATAAATCTTACTTCACAACAGACTTGATGGAAGTCTGAAGCTTCCCTGAAGGTCACTGATCGTGTTTTTGAATATGGTTACTTTCACTACCAGAGAAAGTGAAAAAAAAAATAATTATTAGTGTTTTCTCTAACAGAAAGGCTTGTCAGTAGATATTTGTTGGCCAAAGCTTTCAGACTATAACATGTAGCAGTAATGAGAGGTTGCGTAAAGCTGGCGAAAGAAAGAATGAAATGTCTGAAAAAAGGGGAGATTTGATGAAAAGTAAGACAAGAAATAGTATAGAACTATAAGGAATTTGTTTATATGAAGGCCGATCCGATGAGGAATGCAACCATATGCACTCATTTTGTCTGAGGTTTAAGCAAAAAGGATATATAAAGGAAAAGAAAGGATAACAGCCAAAGAAAGAGATTAAAGCAACGTAAGAAAACAAACCTAAGAAATTATTTAAGAGTCTAGAGGTAGAGGAAACTAATATTAGAGACCATAAAGTTAGGAGTGCTGATTCAAAAACTGAAGAGTAGACACCATCTTCGCTCTGTACTCCGGTGCTCTATCGTGACGCTTACCTGATGGCGAGGTCTTCCGACGATGGAGGGAAAGACAGCTCGGGGGGCGTCGTCCCCGGCGAACCCAGCTTTGCACATGCCGGATCCGTTGTCTACAACCAGGGCTGCAATTTCGTCGTCACACATTTTGGAAAGAAAAGGTTATTCCTGCAAAGATGGAATAAAAGATTAACTTTTGTCGCTATGTCTGTTGCAGTAAGATTGTGAAACCTGGGATTTCACGAAATCACTGAAATTTTGGGGGGGGAATTAGTGAAATCACCAATTCACTTAGGAGCATTTGATCCCCGAGGGGCTAATACTGAACACGGCGAAACAGTGATTCAGCTGCACTCGGGGATCAAATGTATTTCGACGTGTTAAGTACTAGCCCCTCTGGGATCAAATGCTTTTCGACGTGTTAAGTACTAGCCCTCTGGGATAAAATGTGTTTCGCCGTGTTAAGTACTAGCCCCTCTGGGGTCAAATGTGCTTCGCAGTGTTAAGCACTAGCCCCTCGGGGGATCAAATGTGTTTTGCCATGTTAAGTACTATCCCCTCTGGGAGCAAATGTTTTTTTTGCCGTGTTAAGTACTAGCCCCTAGGGATCAAATGTCCCTAAGTGAATTGGTGATTTCACGAATTCCCTGAAAATTTCAGGGATTTCGTGAACTGTAACATTATCATATTAGTTATTTACTGATAAAAACTGCCTTTTTGTTGATTAGTGTTCTCACATTCATACAGAACGGTGGAATTTTACACGAACTAGGTTCTGCGGAATAAAAGAAAAGAAAATAAGGCCGAACAGAGAGGAAAATGGCATTAAATATAAAGGAAAACTCATCAATACACAAATGAAACTGTAACATTTAGCTTCATTCTAATTAAAACCAAATGCAATATCTTTTGATTATCACGCAAAAATATTCTCTATGACTCCTTACCCACTTATATGATATTTTCGTCTTTACATTTCTTAATGTTTATTCGTATCCACTAGAACGTTTTAGCATCAACCATCCCTTCACATGATTTCTAAGGTACTACTACTACTACTACTACTACTACTACTACTACTACTACTACTACTACTAGTTGTAGTAGTAGTGGTAAAACATTTCATTATAATAACTCGCTTTCCATCTCAATTGTCTATTGTACTTCATCACCACGCTAAGGTTTTTCATCTTTTTTTTTATCGAGGGTTCAAGCTTTCTACAGAAGTCTATAAAATCTATTGATTTTGTGTGAGTGTTCATGTATTTGTTTTGATTATATAGATGCTGGTTTATTGAAACATATCCATAACCTGTTTATTACAAAATTTGATTTTCTTAACAAGATTGAAATTTTTGGCGTCAGCAGCCATTGATGTTGAGACACCAGTATAATACTATATCCCCAATTCAGTCTGTTATATATAATGCTGTATAAACACATGCTATATGTATACATGTGTATATATGATCAACATCACAAAAAATCGTGATGTATATGTGCACATGCACTCAAGGATATGGAACAGTGGGTGCAAAACCGGACCGGTTTCACTTTCAGTATTCTTAGACAAAATTTCCCTGACATACCTCTCCGTATGTATGTATGTATGTATGTATGTATGTATGTATGTATGTATGTATGTATGTATGTATGTATGTATGTATGTATGTATGTACGTACGTATGTATATCACTGGAATATACCGCTGATAAAAACAATTTATCATAGTGAATAGATATAAAATATTATATGTACTGAATCAAACTCCCTACGATCTTTCCCAAGGTCTGTTTTATACGCAAAATCACATAAGCAAAATGTATCTTCCACACTGACTTCTTGATTTTAAATCAATCAGTCCAGACCAATAATATATAGGACTCCTACCCTCATGGCTAGGAAGGGTACACGAATTGAAGAAAAGAGAGAAAAAACTTACTGGTTTAGTTTTCAAGAGGACGAGAGTAATGGTTAGGCCTCTGCTAGCAAGGGCAGTCTCATTAATCGGCACCTGATGTAACCCTTATATATCGGCCTACGTCATTCAGGCG
The DNA here is from genome assembly GCF_040412425.1 of Macrobrachium rosenbergii. Classification (NCBI taxonomy): domain Eukaryota; kingdom Metazoa; phylum Arthropoda; class Malacostraca; order Decapoda; family Palaemonidae; genus Macrobrachium; species Macrobrachium rosenbergii. The sequence goes on from NC_089744.1 coordinate 19,548,731, forward strand.
CCATTTCCGTCGGTCAGTTTATTGTTTGCCTTACATAGCAATACTTACAATGTGGTTCAGCGCATTGCGGAAACTAAGCGGAAGTTTATATTGATTATAATATAATGATACCCGAGCTTCTATCTAACGGTAGAATGTTTATAGATCAACATAAAACTAAAAATGCAAACATGAGATTTCACATGATTGTCAGCTTTAGGATTTATATCATTGTGGGCGTCTATTTAATGCGATGGAATCAGGGCGAACAACAGTTTTGTTATCAACTAGATAAACTGATTTCGTGGTATCTTTACGCAAGAGGTATTAGTAAAGTAAATCTTTTTATGACATATTTCAAAATATAATTCAATAAAATACTTTGTTTACTGAAATATTTCATAGGGAATGTTGAATGGTAAAACAAATATTTTGTTGAACGTGGCTATTACTAACGAATTATTGAACAAAAATAGTTTGCTATTGAAACATTAACTTAAAAGATTTTTTTTTATCAAGCAAAACGTATTGATAAAGTTACGGTCTGTTGGAATTTTCCTAAATAATATCTGGCTCAGCAAAATAGTTTTGATACAAAAAATGATTTAACCAGAATAATTAAAGTACAATAATGTAGTTTAAAAATAGATAAATAAAAAATCATGCGCTCTGAAGACAAATGTGTTTAACATGATGAATTCTAATGGTGTTGAAGAAAATATATGTAGTGAACAAAATGTTTTAGGAACAGGTGCATAATCTGGTGAAATATCCTTCTAAATGTTTATTAACTTACAAAATATTTTCGGTAAACAGCTAAAGTTTTCTATTCGAGAAACTTTAAATGAGGCTTAATTTCATTCATTACTACTCTTACCGCGACCGTTACCCTCATAATAAGTCTATCATAATTTTGACAAATAACTTAAAATATCTACTGATGTTCCAAGTATTTAAAATTGCAACGCTTTATGAAAAAGAAAAGGCTGTGTAAATGTTCATCATTATTTTTGCTCATCATTGCATATATTGTTAAGTAATTTTGACAGGTAATTTTATGAGGTTTTACAACAATTTTGAATACTGACGAAAAGTCTGATTCATTTTTTGATTCAATCTTACAATGAAAAAGATAGAAAAGATGACATTTAAAGAACGTTTATATATCACAACGTACACGTGAACTGACGCCTCAGAATTACCACTTCCGATAAGCGACCGGAAGGCTGGTCAGATAAGTTAACGAAATTGACAAGCGGAAAAGCAAGTCTGTTGTTCTTAATCTTAGACTTCCTGCGCTCTTCATTCCGATAGCTATCGCAATGCTTGGTTTATCGACATCAAGCCGCCATCTAAAGACAACTGCATAGCGAGATTAAAAACCATCGCAGAAATCATCTTAAACCAAGTAATGTTTTGGAAGTTTACTCTAGGTACGCTGACGATGCGTGACAGGTTTCGTTTGCCAAAGGGTGCAAGTAGGGAAAAGAAAGCCAAATTGCTTTGGGTGCATCTGACATGCACTAGATTTTTTCTGCCCGGGGCAAAAACTCAAATTTGAAGTCAGTCTGAAGGGCCATAAAAGAGAGTCATCAAATTTTATATTTCCAAATGTGGAAATGCAAAAGGACTCTGCCATGCGAGCTCTGATGGGCACTAGAACTCACCTCCCCTTGTAAGAAACTGGTTAGAACTATAGTAATAGCAATTACCAAAATCAAATATTTCTCAGGGTCTGGAAGAAAACTCTTGAAAATTTTGTAGAGCGAAAACTTCAGTTAATGCGGAGAAGGGATTATTAATAAGAGGACAAAAATGGTAAAACAGAAATTGTCAACATGAAAAATTTATTGAGGATCGATGAAATGTATCTCGGTAAAACAGTTAACCTAACTGAATGATAGCTTTCTATCCTTTTGTTGTTGCAGTAACTGAGGGTTTGGCATGGACAAGCAAAACATCGTGTAGGAAAAAAGCAGATAGCACAAAGAAAGAGAAAAATTGAAGTCAACATGTGTGGTTTGTGTTTTATATTGACAACTCAAGACCTCACTCTGATGACTTCAGATTGTCAGCCACTCACTTGTGCAGGCACCCTGGGGACCAGAAGCTGTAAATATCTTCATTCTGCTGTTGCACATGGGTTCTCTGGTGATAAGGCAATGAAATCCACATTTTCTTGATGTCCTGGAATGTCTCCCTTAGTAACACCAAATGTCTTACTACAATGTCAGCTTTACATTTAGTTTAGACATTATGATATCTTCCTGGTCAGTACCAGAGGTAGCCTGATATAAGACAAAAGCGTCCATGTCCTCTAGATATGCTCAGTGCCAAGTGTCTTTTGTTTTAAGAAGTTAGTGTTCCTATTCTTATTAGATTCCAGAATGCCATCCTGTTCAGTGCCACTTGTCTTTCATTATAAGGCATTAGCATTCCATTCTGTTGATGTGCTATGAGGCCGCCTTGCTTGGTTACATATCTTTTGTTATTGGGCATTACCATCCACTTTCTGTCAAGGAGCGATGATATGTCCCTGTCCAGTGGTGGGTTGATTTTCTAATATAGCAGTCGCATCGACATTCTGCTCAGGTACAATGATGTCACCTTGCCAGTGCCGTAGGTCTTTTGCTATGAAGCATTGCCATCCCAGCATGTTAAGGGACTGCGCTATTAACCTATCCTATGCCACACATCTTTTGTATTATGAAGCTAACATCTCCGTATTGAGGTGTCATGTTATCACCCCGTCTAATGCAAAAGGTCCCTTGTTATATGGGACTAACACCTACATGCTGGTTAGGTGCCATAATGTTCCCATGTCCATTGCTTCAGGTCCTATATTATAAAAACAAATATTCATGTTCCGTTGAGTTACCATGATGTTAACCGTCCAGTTACAGCTCATTTGCTCTATGGTGCTACCTGTCATATAGCAAATGGTGCCACACTCTCCTGTTCAGGAACTACTTTGTCACCTTATCTCAGGATATCCGATGCCACAAGGCTTTTGTTAAATGGCACTAACACCCACATTTTGATCAGGTGTCACGATATCACCTGATCCAGTGACACAAGTCTGTTTTTAAACAACGCCATCGTCTACATTCTGTTTCAGCATCCAGTAACTATTGAGGTCCTGTAACGTCATTCTCCCCAGTGCCACTGTTTTTTTATCTTCTGTAAAGCTCTAGCACCATATGACGAAAAAATTGTGAATCTGGGCAAGGAAAAATGGTTACATCTAAACAGAGTGCAGAAACTAGAGTTTTACAGAAAAAAAAACAGTGGCACTAGGAAGGATGGCTTATGAGACCTCAGCAGAGGCTGGAGGTTAGAACAGAATGAAGAAAACAGTGTCGTACATAAACAGACTTTTGTTACTGGAATGGGTGATATCATGGCACCTGATCAAACTGTGGGTGCTAACACCATTTACCAAAAGACTGGTGGCATTGGATACATTGACATAGTAGCAGCTGAACAGAATGTGGATGCTAGCAAAATGTAACTGAATAGTTTTGGCAATGAATTTATAGCATGCCACTTTGTCTAATGCCACAGGCCTCTTGTTTTTCTGTAAGGCACTAGCTTCCACATTCTGTTGAGTGCCATGACACCACCATACTCAGTGCCAAAAGCTTTTGTTATATATGGTAGTCACGTTTTGTTCAGGTACCTTTGTTATACAGTGTTAGCATTCACAGGATTTTTTTTTTCAAGAAACTAGTACCCATAATCTGTTTAGATGTTACGATGTCGCTCTGCCCATTGCCACAGGTATTTTGCTATAATGAACTACCATCCACATTATGTTAAGGTGCCACAATGTTACACTAGCCAGTACCACAAGACATTCGTTACAAGGCATTTGTACCCATATACTCTTCAGATGCCAAAGTGTCACTCTGTCCATTATCACAGGTCTTTAGTTGTAGGATGATAACATCCACTTTTATTTAGGGGTCAATCCTGCCCTATGCTAGAGGTCTAATCCATAGTTTTCGAGGTTGCTGAGATGAATAGTGACACTCCCAGTGCCCTTTAAGTCCAAGTTCAGTACCGATAGGAATGGGGGGTGAGAAGGGGTGAAATATAAAATGTCAAAAATGCTGGGCAATGTAAATGAAGCAACTATCTTAACAGGAAAGGGAGAGGAAGTGAGAGAGAGAGTAGAGGGGTGTTGGGAGGAGGAGAGAGAGAGAGAGAGAGAGAGAGAGAGAGAGAGAGAGAGAGAGAGAGAGAGAGAGAGTTTATCAATTGTCATTCAGAGTTTTCTTGAGCAGTGCCAGGTTGGTCAGCTAGTATATATATATATATATATATATATATATATATATATATATATATATATATATATATATATATATATATATATATATATATATATGTGTGTGTGTGTGTATTTATATTTGATAGTTTTATTACTAATTGGCACATGTATCTCCATATATTAAAACATTAGGTCACAAATTAACCTTAATATCAAATTCACTTTACACTGGTAGTAACTTACAGTCAAAGGAAAAGAATTGCATGTGATATGTGCATGCACCCCGGCCAGGACGTCGAACGTATGCTTTTTCATTTTGATAAAGAGATTTGATAATCTTAGCTGTACATATTCCTGTCGAATTCAGATTCATTACTTTGAATCGATGTGGCAAAGGAGTGTCCCTTTTCTTTCAGCATCTTTGCCAGGTACTACGTATATTAGGATGTACCCACAGATATCCAAGAACTGGCAGGCTCAAGGTATATAGTATAAATCATGATAATAAGTGAGAAATGAATAAAACAGTCCCCTGATTCAATGATAATTACCACGGTTGGCATTGTAAATGGACTGTGTACCAAACATTCTGAACATGACTTATGTCATCTTATTGTGGTGACATCTGGGATTGATGGGTACCTCCAAAAGACAGCAGAATAATGAGCTTGAATATGTTCATGCATATAAAATACTACAAGTCAATGTAGGTGGTAATCATAGTAAAGACGTGGTGATTCTATATTTAATCACATACTGCAAAACTGGAATGAGGCTTCGAAAGCCAAGGTGTATAGGTATGAGTCCATACATGAATTTGAACACTCTTATGTAGAGTTCTTTGCCATAAATGGTGCTGGTGACATGTGTCCTGCACTGGTGTCACAGAATATTGTTTCCCCCATGGCCCAAAAAGTTGACGTCTTTCCGTTTCAGATTCATTATGGAGTGGCGATAGTCATGTGTTCTGGAATCCTGTTATTAGACTTTGGCCAGTTCCTTGTAGTTTATTCCTAGTGAAACCAAGTTCATTTCTATTCTTGATACACGGAATATGTCTTACCAAGCATCCAGATTCAGTGACTGCTGACAGTTGGTGTTGTTGATGGTCAGAGTATGCATCCTGTTTTTGAGTGAGGGCACGTTCGGTATTTTTTTTCCTCTATTGTTATTTTCTGATTGAAGAAACTGAAGGGTTTAGTGGTACAGTTGAATTTTTCCTCGTGACAGCAGTCACTGCAACGCGGCCAGCATTTGGGACAAGTGGGAGGCTGGCCCAGGAGTTAGGATATTCCAGTGTTGTGGTGTTGGCGAGTCCTTTCCTGGTTGCTTTGGGGCCATCTGGCAGGGAGAAGGGGCCCACATGAGCGTTTTGACATAGCAGCTGAGGTTGTCATAGAGTGTGGTTATAATTTTGGCGATGTTGGGAAGAAATCTATGGTAGTGCTTTACCTTCTCATGAATTCTCGGAGTTCTTTTATGGTTTTAAGCAGTTTTCAGAAACTTGACGGCTCAGGAGTTCGATAGTTAGGTGCTCCTGTGTTGCATTTGTCAGGAGCGATGATTAGGCTGTTGTCCCTTAGGAAAGTTAATGCAGTCCTGATAATATGTTGTTGGTATTTTATTTTTCTCGGTGTCTGAAGAATATATATACTGTAAGTTATCGCCATAGGAGATGCAGAAATGAAGGTCTCCCAGGATGTTATCCTTCAGCCTCTGGAATCTAGTCTCGGAATTCTGGGCGACGAAAGTTAAGTAATTGCAGGTGTATACTTCCAAGGGTGTAATGATTGCTGTTTTCAGGATATTGTTTTTTGGACTGGTACTTCGAGGTATCCCTTCGTTAGGTTGAAGTTGGAGAAGGTTCTTGCCCCATTGAAGGTGGATATGATGTCTGCCATGTTGGACAGTGGGCAACGGTAAGTTCTGTTCTGAAGGTTCAGTCACCTGTAGTCTCCATATGGCTGGAGCCCCTCTGGCAAAGGCCCATCCATCCTATGTCTCTGCGGGTCTTTTTAGCTGCAAATAATGACCCTTCTTTGTCAAAACGACTGTTGACTAATGCAAAAACTGACCTCAATGATCTAGCATGAACTGCAGTGGGTGAAGATGACCTCCTTATGCCACTAAGTAGAATGAATATCTTTTTGAAGTAAACATCCTTAAATGAACAAAAGTCACCACTTCTCACCATGAATGGAGATCTTGGCTTGCTTGACTTTGTTGAAGGGGGTTAGATACTCAGGGAATTAAGTACATCATCTTTTCTATCTGTAGTACCAGATCTGATAAAGGTAGCGTTTTCTGTATTCTTTTATCATCCCCGTTTCATCTGTAATTACAAAAGAAAGTTCATTCCTTTAGCTCTAGAAAGTGCTGTCAATGAGTAACTCTTCCCTTAGGTGCTGAGTGGGTAATAACTAGAACATAAGTCATACTAAGCACGCTAAAAACCTGGTATCGCGCGCTTCTCTATCTGGTAACAATTTAATATCTGTGACTCAGCACCAACGTAACAACAGAGGATGTGGCCACTTGACTAGATTAGTCAGCTTGTAGAGATAAGGGGTATCATGAATATTTTTTCACTTTGTCAACGCTGTTAGGAAATTTATAACCATAATCACATGTATTCTTATTGAGTATTCTTTTAATTCAAGACAATACTTATCACACATACACATATATATATATACATACATATATATATATATATATATATATATATATATATATATATATATATATATATATATATATATATATATATATGTATATGAGTGTGTGTGCTTGCATGTGTGTGGGCGCGCACGTTGTGTGTGTGTGTAGCTTTTGTATTTGCATATAAAATTCCATGTGCATCATATGTTAGTTTCCTTACATGCAAATAGTAAGCATGTATTATAAATATACATTTAAAAAACTGTTCACATTTTAATATTTGGAATTTTCTCGTTGTCTTTAGATTCTAGTTTGATTATGAACAAGCCGGAGGAAATTTCCATAATGCATGAAAAAACTGAATTTCAATATTTATTAATGCATGAATAACATTTTACACAATTGATTGATGACTTTCTATACCGTTTCAACTCTGTAACGAATTCTAGTTTCAACTATTTGTTAAAAGCTAGAAAATGGTAAATCATGGAGTATAACACTGATTAAATCAGTAGTTCAAAAACTGTCGAATTTACATTGAATTCATTTGTCAGATGTAGCCTATGCATACTTTCACCTCTGCAGACATGAAGTTCTGTTCATTCAAATTTATGTAGAGTAAGATTTCATTTCGCTTGAGATGTTATGTGCTTTAGTTACTGCCTGTCAGTTTCTGTATGACTGAATGACAGTTCATGCAAGTTTCTGTATATTAAACATTTTGCTTAGTTAATTGTATGCAAAATTAAAATTAAACTTCCATGTACCTAGAGTTATGTATACAAGTACTTCTTCATCTTCATATTTTATTAACTCATTAATTATTGACTGGCTTAATTATGGTCGATTTAGGTTTCTGTATCATAAAGTTCTTCGTGTTTGAATTTCTGACTTTTAAATTTCTTTATAGTCACATTTCTGAGTACTCTAATTTGGGTATGCTCCAATTTCTGTTTGTTTAGACATCTAAATCCGTAAATTTCCACACATTAGAATAATTACCTAATACTTAATTTTTCCAAAATTGTTTGAATACTGTAATTTTTTTATTTTTGCGTAGATATACACTTGATAAATGCACCCGTTTCTTTTAACAGAAACAAAATCAATCTCAAGAGACTTTCTTTTGTGACAAGAAAATATCAGAGATTTAGGCATCAATTACATCAACGCATTTAGTCAACTTTCGCTCATATAATGAACACCTACGATTCTGATATTACGATTACAAGAATGATGAATATAAATTCACCTTTATCTGTAAGGGATAGTTCATCGAATATAACCTCATTATAGAGAACACAGATATCGTCTTTTGACATCAAATATATGCCACTGATAAGGTCTCTTATCCCACTCTCGCTTTGGAAACGTAACCTAATAAGGTAGTTGTGTCGATTTGTGACCAAATAAGGCAATGTGCTCTGGCCTTTATCAGGTGTTTGGAGCTGTTTTCTGGGTTAGAAGGAGCGAGAGGGGGTGGGGGAGTTGGGTTGGGTTGAGTGGAAGGCTGAGGATTGCTGTGAACCGCCCCAGTTATCAGATACTTATCTGAATGAATCGGATAAACACAATGCCTGAATGTTCTGGCGTATGTGATTTATAGCCTGGCACTATGTTCTGGGGGGTCGCAGAGGCTCACTCTGTAGGCAATTGTCATATTTTCTCCTTTTTCTAAGAGTAGTGTTTATATATATATGTATATATATATATATATAATATATATATATATACATACATATATATATATATATATATATATATATATACACACACACACACACACACACATATATATATATATATATATATATATATATATATATATATATATATATATATATATATATATTCTTACAAATGTCAACTAGCAATGGAGATGTTCTCTTACCTGAGATGTGTCTGCATCCAACATGGGGTCAATATTCATAATAAGAAAGGAAGATATCCCAAAGTTTAGCTTAATTGAGGCTTTAAGGGAAGATCAACGTCTAACTTAATTAGTTATAATTACGTAAAATCAGAAGAGTAGCAAAAGAGAGCTCTAAGCACTGGTTCCTTGGCACCTTGTTTACGTTAACTGACGAACAAGGGTGCCACAAACATCCAGATTATACTCTGAGAGAATCTCTTAAAAGGTGATTAATGACATATACTGGGACTGTGGATTATGTTACGTAAACAGGTACAGTGCCACGATTATACAGCTCCTATCCTGCTGAAATCTTCTCAAAGTTGATTGATGAAAGGGGAGGTATTGTGGGACAGTAGAGAGAGACACAGCAGTACATGCACCTATTCTGCAATATAGAAATGCACACGATCACTTCAGGTTGTTACAGCGAAGTCATTTTAGAATATAATGCACACTGGGAGTGATACTTACGAGCAATTTAACACAAGTAACGTTAACACCAATTCATTAAGGCATTTAAGAGGATTGCAAGGGAGGAAACGAGCAGTGGGAAATACAGCTGCCGAAATAACTTTCCAAAACCACACAGTACTTGAATTCCTGGGACAAGGAGTCTTGGAGGTAGAGCCAGTTGGGAGCTTCGTCAACAGCGACACCGACGGCTTGCACAAATGCGGCACTGGTTCGGCCAACCAAGGACAGATAGGTTCTCTGTGGGTGGTCGGCGGGTGCCGATCGACGAGGAGTCTGCTTCCCATGGAGGTCTGCCCAATACTGCTTCTGCTTGACCTCTGACCTCCTCGTTATATGCCTTCCATTCCCTGGCTCAGAGCCGTATATAGTTAGTGACCTTGCCTGAGTGGTTCCGAGCATGGCCAAACTCTCTCTATATACGGCTCTGCCCTGGCTTTTTGGTTTGGGTCCGAGGAGCGGGAATCCCGTTACTCGGGCTTTCTGGCAATTCAAGCGTTCTGTCCTTGTTTTTCGGTTTGCCTGGAATATCGAGAGCATCTCGGCAGAAGGAAGAATTCAACGGAAATGGGACAACTGAGAGGTCGTTAAGAGGGAGGGAGGTCTAGGATGGACTAATTTATAATTGGTGCTAGGTGCAGCCTGAAAGAATCTTACTGGCTTCTGTGTGGGTTGCTAGATTCCATCGTGATATGTACTTGTTGGGAAAGTGAACTGTTGAAAAGCAGAGGGCTCAGGACGAGTATTCATTATTCATAAATACTCTTAGCAACATACATGCATATTTATATTTATGTAAGCATTAATCTCTCTCTCTCTCTCTCTCTCTCTCTCTCTCTCTCTCTCTCTCTCTCTCTCTCTATATATATATATATATATATATATATATATATATATATATATATATATATATATATATATATATATCTAATATAACGAGCCCATAAAAACGCCAAGAGGTAGACAGTTGATGCTATATATATATATATATATATATATATATATATATATATATATATATATATATATATATATATATATATATATATTATATCTGATAAAAGGAGCCCATAAAAATGCTAAAAGGTAGAAAGTTAATGCTATATATTTCAGAGAACAAGTGTCTCCCTCTATAGGCAGGTAATGAATGAAATAAGAGTTACAGAAAAGTGGTATTTATACCAAGAGTCCCATAGATCAGCCGTTACATCAGTCCAGTTGACAGCTTCTTAATCTTCTTAATTGGTGGCTGGAGGAAGATTTTGCCTCTAATATCTGAGTCCTAATCTCCTTTTGAGAGGTTCATCGTATTTCTTTGTTTAATCATTGCTGATTCTACCATCTGGCTTTTGATCCGACAATTGCTGCTATAAATACGTGACAAATTCTAGTTTTTTCCGTGATTATGGTTATTTATGTGGTTGAAAATAGCTGAGCTCTGTTGGCCATACCTTACTGAATGTTTATGTTGTATTAATCTCTGGGGGAGTGATTTACCTGTAAAACCTATGTAGGATTGGTCACAGTCGAGGTAAGGGATTACGTATACGCCTGTGCCTTTGGGGACTGGCTTTTGTTGGACGTTAATTAGGGATTTGGCTAAGGTATTGGGGTAGGTAAAAGCAAAAGGATTAGAGTTTCCAAGTGTCTGCGTCAGCGTCTTAATACTGTCCTTATGGCTCGCTTTCTCAATTCTATGGTCAGGTTACTTTAAAGATGACAAATGCTTACGGATCAGTTCAATTTCCTTTTCCAGGAAATCCGGGGAGCAAATCTGTAAGTCTCTTAAGAACAAATTGCTGGCTATGCCAATCTTAATGGAAATGTCATGATAACTAAAATAGAGAATATATGAAAGTTAAAATGGTGATTTTCTGTATATGGTAAATTTGTATTCTGTCGTGTCTCTAATCACTAAAACATCAAGAAAATGAATTTTGTTCTCCGTTTCCCATTCAACTTTGAATTTGATGCTGGGCACCAATGCATTTAATTTTGAAAGGGATTCTTTGAAATTACCCCACCCATCATCCCAAAATGTTAGGATATCATCTACATATCTCATCCACAGCATGTCTTTAGGTTTTATTGCATTCATTATTACAGTTTCAAAATATTCTACGTATAGGTTGGCTAAGACAGGACTTAAAGGGCTGCCCATGCTGCACCCGAAGTTTTGTTTATAGAATGACTCCCCGAATGAAAAGACGCTGTTTGATATATATAATTCAACTAGCTTTATTTTATCTAGGGCTGGTGGGAAATGATCTGAATAGGGGTCTAATTTTTCTCTCAAAAACTATAGAATGTCCTGTACTGGTACTTTTGTGAATAGGGAATCTACATCTGAGCTTAAAAGTTTTATGTTATGAAGTGGTATTTGTGCTTCTTTGACTTTGTGACAGAAATCCCCGGAATGTTTAATGGAATTGGGAGAAAATGTGCCTAAGTATATCTTAGTTTAACCAGACCACTGAGCTGATTAACAGCTCTCCTAGAGAGGGCTGGCACGAAGGATTGGATTTATTTTACGTGGCTAAGAACCAACTGGTTACCTAGCAACGGGACCTACAGCTTATTGTGGAATCCGAATCACTTTATGACAAGAAATGAATTTCTATCACCAGAAATAGATTCCTAATTCTTCATTGGCCGGTCGGAGAATCGAACGCTGGGCCAACAGCATGCTAGTCGAGAGCTCTACCTACCCTCCAATGAAGAACTACACAAAATATATATATATATATATATATATATATATATATATATATATATATATACATATATATATATATATATATATATATATATATATATATATATATATATATATATATATATATATATATATATATATATATATATATATATTTACACATACATTCATATAAGAATTTTGTCACCTATACACGCATACGTGCGTGACTTTTTCATACTCACAACTATTAAGCCACAAATATAATTTATTATCCATTTCACTATACCTAGGGAATAATTTCCACCTAAAGGGAATAACTGATGAGTTCTTCGTCATTGGCAGGATTCGAACCCTCGCCTGGTTCATAAACAAAGTTAGACAGTGACTTTGACCACTGACTATATATATATATATATATATATATATATATATATATATATATATGTACTATATATATATATGTACTTATGTATATATATATATATATATATATATATATATATATATATATATATATATATATATATATATATATATATATATATATATATATATAATGGCTTAATTTACAGGAAGAGATGTTTTACAGTACAGTTAAAGAACAAAAATAAGAAGTATAATAAATAATAATTTTGATTTGATATATTATCTGTTGGCAAAGAAACGTTAATAACCAAATAAATATGAAAATTTAGGAATAAGTAAAAAAAAGAACACGTAAAGTATTATAAATGAATATTAAAGACACAGTATGAAAAATGAATTAAAAGATAAAAAGAAATTAATTCATGTGCTATACCTATAGTCTTAACACGAAGTATTTTCATATTCTTTCTCAGATTTTTTTTTTTTTTTTGTGTGTGAACACCTACAGTACTGTACATGCAAGGAAGGTGGCTGCCTCTACAAAGCTAAGATTTCGGTGATTAGAGTTTGTAGAATATCTCCAACCTGAGGTCATCCTCCTCTTGACATTTGCGCCAGAACTTATCCCTGTGAACCTCCCTTTTTTTTTTATCTTTCCTGGAGTGTAACCCCCCAAGGGTTTTCGGGGGTCGTTACCTAGGACTAATATCTCTTGGAGGTCATTATCTTTATGATATTTACATTCCTTTGTTTATGTTTTTACGGTAATCCCCAAAGGGCTTGTACTAAACACGCCGCAAAGGTAGATACATACCAGGTTAAAACCCTTGAGGGCCACTATCTAGGAAAGATCCCTTTTTTTTTTATGGAGCAACGACCAATAGCATGGGGTTCCTCGCTTCCTTTCATGGCCAAGGCCTGATGATAGCGGGAAAAAGGAAGAGGGAAGGAAGAAGAATTCCACGGAATGGCTGAAGAAGGAAAGAAACAGTAGCCGAAGCCTGTAATCTGACGATCATCGAATCCGATTTCCACAGAATTAAGGAGAGCAGAAGTGGCGGGGCGGTTGTTACGCATTCAAAGCGTTGCCCAGTGCGTCCCGCTAAGTATCGCATTGACTAATTACACTCGTAAACTGTTATATTCTGAAATAGTTTACTGCTTGTCAGTAAGAATATCAGTAGACTTAGTAAATGCTATGAAATATGATAGACACTGAAAGTCAGTAAATTGCATAAATCTTTTGGTAAATTTGAAAATAAAAACAACTGAATTGGCAGCAGAACAATGCAGCTTATGTACCCACTGATAAGCCCTTACTGTGCGCTTATTTGGGAAGCCCCTGTCATATATGAACTTTGTGACTCAAGTACTGAATATTCTCTAGGTGAAATTGTGGTAAATCTACCGTGGTAAAAACTGCTAGTAGTTGCAGGAACGAGGAAGAGGGGCGCCTTACTTCTATGGGGTAGGAGTGGTAGCCCTAGATGGCAAATAACAGAAAAAATAAATCCGTGACCCTGTGGCTTAGGTTTGCTGGTTTAGAACGCGTACTGTCCTCGCCCATTGTATTTCACCTAACTTACATTTATTTTCATTCGGGTGTAAAGCAGAGTTGTTCATGGATAAACATGCCGGCCACAGAAAACTATAAGAAATAAGGACAAATCTTGAACAGCTTCTCTGCAAGATTCAATGAGATTTATTTCTTTGCTCAATCACTTACCTTCGAAGCTCGTTGCACCACTTGGGGTTACAGAGCGCATCTAAAATTCACAGCTCAGTTTTAGGATTTATTTAAGAGTTTCTATTTTGTTTGTGTGCTATCTCAATGATTTGGTAATTTGGAGATTGATTAAGTTCTTTAGATTTACTGCATATTTTTTTTTCATTTCATTTGCAGAGGCATAACACTTTGTTATACAACTTTGACATTCAGTTGTTTATGTACACTTGTTACGTAATGAATATCAAAAATGACGAAAAGGAATTTGAAAGCCTATGCAGTCCACACTCGTTCAGGAGTCAGAGGAGAGACAAAATATTTCATGAAGGATTTATAGGGGATTACAAGGTAGCTTTGGCGTAAGTTTCAAGTGTTGTAGAGGACGATCTTCTTCTTTGGCGTGATGTTGTTTCAATTTCAGGTCGAAAAGTCCGGCCGAAATAAGAATGAATAACGTCTCAGTTATTTCATTCCAAGTAGATTGTGGTAAACTTATAGTTCACTGCCATCCCTTTGGAAAGGTGTGTTGATGACAAAAATGCACTGATGCTCTGCTGCAAAATAGTAAAATAATCTAGAATTTAAATGATATTATGATTATCTCCTTTATAGCACATACATAGCTAAATATGCTTTCATTTCACAGATGAAGACAAATAGCGTTCAAGGGCATCCGCTTCCCGAGTGTCGATATTATCTGTTTACCTCTGTCTGTTGTGATAAGAAATGCATCTGATAAGAATCTTCACGTGACGCAGTTTTATTATATTGGCGTGTTTTTTTTTTTCTTTGTGTAAGTTTTAGGTTAGACCAGCTTTGCTCTGATTCCACACATTATACTTATATTTCTTTACAGAATATGTAGATCATGTCTTACGTATAACATCGACAAAGTATGCGAATGCAAATCAGTTCAAAAATAATTTGATATTATACAAAACGGGCTATGTCATGTATGAAACGATCTAAAAAAAACATTTCATGCAAATACATGATCCCACCCTTCTTTGATATCTCGTTTTTGTTTTATTCGGTAATAGGTCTCCTGTCCTACTGCCCTTTGCAATTAAAAGAACATCATCATTAGCGAAGCGGAATTCAATGAATGAATTTCAAGTCGGCAACGCAACGCCACCAGCGCTCGTCGTTCTCTGAAGATAATGGACGGAAATAACTCTGCTGTAACCGAAGTCCGCCAACGCATCGCCTGATTATGATTTTAACATGACCAAATAAGGCTATGAAACTAAATCCCTGACATGATTCGCTCCTCGCTTCAGGCCCTTTGTGATAAGAAGGGTGGGCTCAGGTATATAGCGGTATGACAGGCCACAAACGCCCCATTCGTCTCCAAATAACGACTGATCCGCTTCGAGTGGCCTACCTGTGTGATAAGTAAGACAGCCTAATTCCTATTTCAGTATTATCTTTCTCATATTCATATGAAGATTTAGTTGTTATCAACTGCTTCGTTTGCTAATTTCAGCATCATTTGAGAATTAGGCCTACTTCCGTTTTGATGTAGATTTTGTTTTCATTTCAATGTAATAGATTCTGTTTTCAATGATAAGATTGCTTTTCAGTTGATCACTGGTTTTTTACTACCTTTGTATA
The DNA here is from genome assembly GCF_040412425.1 of Macrobrachium rosenbergii. Lineage (NCBI taxonomy): Eukaryota > Metazoa > Arthropoda > Malacostraca > Decapoda > Palaemonidae > Macrobrachium > Macrobrachium rosenbergii. The sequence goes on from NC_089744.1 coordinate 19,564,434, forward strand.
AATAGACTGATGAATTTTTCTTTAAAAAATCTATTGGCCTGTGCAGACGAGTAAGATTAAACACCATTTACGACACAAACGAAAAACACTGATCTAAGTTACGATATATATTTTTTTATTATCAATTTCGTTCGTTCAAATGAGCTTCACCTAAACCGTATTAGAGTATGCTTCGTAAAATGAATCAAAGAAAATCTGTCAAATTTGTCTTCAAATTCAAGTTGGTGAAATTTTCTAATACTGAGGCCTATAGAAAATGAAAACTGACAAAAGGTTTTATCTAACTTTGACGTTAAAGATACAAGATAAAGAAAATGGGAGAGTGAAGGAATGGGCTCTGCCCCAAAACGAAGCTGTGTTTAGAGTCCGTGCGGGTGTTTTATTCATTTTTAGTATTACCTTTTTAACTTGATGGTAAACATCATTGCTGATATAACTGAAGGTAGGCGTGATTGACGGAAGGTCAAGGAGGTCACTACCCACCAGAGGTCGCAGGTCAAATGCATCGACCAGTTGGAAGCGAGACGAAAAGCTTCAATGGCATCGACTTGGTGTATTTACCGTCATCTCAAAAAGAAAGATAAAGACAGACTATGTCCAGGGTGGAAACCAACAAATGAAAATAAAGATGGGAAAGGAAAAGCGGGTGGGTGGGGGGGGGTTGGGGTTCACACTTAAAGAAACAGCACATCGCCCTTGAAAGTGTGGTGGATAATATATATAGGTGAACTGATAAAAGAAAAACATGGAGACACTTCCAAAGATTGGTAGTGCGGGGGGCGCCGGGGGGCGCGAGACAAAACGATACACTTCTCTCATCTTCTCATTCCTGATTATTTTCTTTCCCCAGGATATTCATTAACATCATCCAAAATGTGTGACGACGAAATTGCAGCCCTGGTTGTAGACAATGGATCCGGCATGTGCAAAGCTGGGTTCGCCGGGGACGACGCCCCCCGAGCTGTCTTTCCCTCCATCGTCGGAAGACCTCGCCATCAGGTAAGAATCTCTAAATTAATTGGAATTTGGAAAAAGATAATAAAAAATGACAAGCATTAACTGGGACGATATGTTTTTCTTTCGTTTCTTATTTTTCGTAATTTAAAAATAATGGGAAAGTCTCTAAATTTCCTTATCGAGTCCAAGCTAGTAATTTTTTTCAATGTACCAGGCGAATTGGGGAAATAAAGGGCTTTGATTAAAAAATACCAAAATCAGACTTGTCAAATATTCAGCTTTGAAGCAACAATGTTTTTCTCATTAAATTCTTGAAACGGGGAAGAGTGAACATTTATTGCAGTTCTCTGAGATTCCTAGATGGAAACAAATTTCCTTTCACCAGCTTTTAGGACGGTAGCATTAGAATATTTTCCTGTCTATATAAAGTCATACAAAAAGGATAATATACAGTATCATTGCACAGATACACATATACACTTGCCAGAATACTTTGGATCAGTTTTCATTATGATTTCATAAGTTTATATTTGAATTGTTAGTTATAGATTTGAATTTTCAAGAATTGCATGGCATCCGATACGACCTCGAAACCATTGCCAATTAAAACAAAGGCAGATATAACGAAAATATCTGATTTTAACAGTTACGATCTATTGTCAACATTACGATTACCCACATTCCAGGGCGTGATGGTAGGAATGGGCCAGAAGGACTCCTACGTGGGCGATGAAGCCCAGAGCAAAAGGGGGATCCTCACTCTCAAATACCCCATCGAGCACGGAATTGTCTCTAACTGGGACGACATGGAGAAAATCTGGCACCACACCTTCTACAATGAACTCCGTGTTGCCCCAGAGGAACATCCAGTCCTCCTCACAGAGGCCCCCCTGAACCCCAAGACAAATCGCGAGAAGATGACACAAATCATGTTTGAGACTTTCAGTACGCCCGCCATGTACGTCTCCATCCAAGCTGTGCTCTCTCTGTACGCCTCTGGTCGTACCACAGGTATCGTCATGGACTCAGGTGATGGTGTATCACACACTGTCCCAATCTACGAAGGGTACGCCTTACCTCACGCCATCCTCCGTCTTGACCTGGCTGGTCGTGACCTCACGGACTACCTCATGAAGATCCTAACGGAACGAGGCTACACCTTCACCACAACTGCCGAGAGAGAAATCGTACGAGACATTAAGGAAAAACTCTGTTATGTTGCCCTCGACTTTGACGAAGAAATGGAAACAGCAGCCCAGTCATCCTCCCTCGAGAAGTCCTACGAACTTCCTGACGGGCAAGTCATCACGATCGGTAACGAGAGGTTCCGTTGCCCCGAGGCCCTCTTCCAGCCAGCCTTCCTCGGTCTAGAGAACAGCGGCATCCACGAAACCACTTACACCTCCATTATGAAGTGTGACGTCGACATCAGGAAGGACCTGTATGCCAACACCGTCCTCTCTGGGGGCACCACCATGTACCCAGGAATCGCTGACAGGATGCAGAAGGAGATGACGGCCTTAGCTCCTTCCACAATGAAGATCAAGATCATCGCTCCACCTGAGAGGAAATACTCCGGTCTGGATTGGAGGCTCCATCTTGGCCTCCCTCTCCACCTTCCAGCAGATGTGGATCAGCAAACAGGAGTACGACGAAGCTGGTCCAGCAATCGTTCACAGAAAGTGCTTCTAATTTTTTTTTTTTTTTCGCCGTTGACCGTTGACGTAACCAGTAGAAATTCTCTGATAAGTTTTAGTTGCCTTTCATACTCTAATAAATATATTATTTTTCCAAGAATAAGTTTTGTTACTTGATCCTCATCTTGTGACTTTTTACCTTTTTTCTTATTTGTTTCAATGGTGTAAGAGTGTAAATGAAAAGACAATACCAAAATATTTCAATGAGAAACATTTTCGCTCGTTGTACCTGAATTTTGGAAGTGTTAAGTAGAAAGTACTGCTAACAATCTGGCCGACGTTAAATTAAGAGTTGACAGAGAAATTACCGACACGTGCCTCCAGTAAAGGCTTGGAACTTATAAAATACGAAAAGAAATCACAATTTTGTACTATGACAAAGTAACCCATGAAGGGTTACAACATCTGATCAAAGACACATTTAGTGAAGCTCTAATATTCAAAGTTATGAAAGAATTTGGTCTCTGTACGATTAATAAAGAAATCTGACGATAATCCGTTGTATCACTTCCATTTGTGAGTCCATGATATCACCATCTATTTTGATGATAGTAATCTGATATCAGATTATGTAATGGCATGTTTTTTTAGGGGAGAAGTAAGCCCAAGGTTTACATGTGGCACCCCCTTATTTTTTGTTCACATTTAAAAGAAGAAACCGTGAAAAAATTCTTCTTCTTCTTCTTCCACTGAGAGATAGGATATGGTAACACCTCTGCTTCCTCTAGAAATTCATCATAATGATAAAAGTAAATAAATGAAGAGCATACAAAAGCATAGGATGGCGCAACATTTTCCTGGTGAGAGAGAGGTTTAATACTTCCCCATAATAGGGAGGTTTAATACTTCCCCATATTAGGGAGGTTTAATACTTCCCCATAACAGGGAGGTTTAATACTTCCCCATAATAGGAAGGTTTAATACTTCCCCATAATAGGGAGGTTTAATACTTCCCCATAATAGGGAGGTTTAATACTCCCCATAATAGGGAGGTTTAATACTTAGGGAGGTTTAATTTGGAGGTTTAATACTTCCCCATAATAGGGAGGTTTAATACTTCCCCATAATTGGGAGGTTTAATACTTCCCCATAATTGGGAGGTTTAATACTTCCCCATAATAGGGAGGTTTAATACTTCCCCATAACAGGGAGGTTTAATACTTCCCCATAACAGGGAGGTTTAATACTTCCCCATAATGGGGACTCCACAAAGCGCGTCTCTGAAAAGACATTTCGATGCAGTTTAGGAAATGCCCATGAATCTTTAGACATGACTCAGCTAAATGTGTTATGGAAAATCACCATAACTCTCAGATTAACTCTAAACATGAAAAAAGATAGTCAGTTTGCTATTTAGCACATAGGGGAAAAATAAAGGTCATTGGAGAAATTTCTAAGGAGTTTTCAAAATGACCAAACTTCTGAACCCAAAACTTTATTGAGTGAGTTTTAATGATTATTTAGTCAAAATGGCCAATAATTTAGTTGAAATTAAAAGGTCAGTTTTGATTGCTAATTAGTATTCCAGGGTCCAATCAATGGTAAAGTTCATGAAGAGTTTCATAATATTTCTTTATAGCATTCAGCACTTGTCCTTTTCTGCTTTGGTAGAAGACAGCGGGAGTTCCTTAAAGCTACTGTAGAAATTCTAATCAGCCGAAGAAGCAACTTGAACATTTTCTAGAAAGAATGAAAAACGTTCGTGATATTTTATCTGTGATAATGATTTTTTTTTTTTTGCCAAATAAGAAGTATAAATTAGTGGATTAGCTTTCTTAGATTACTTAAAATCCCTATTCCGTTTTATAACCTATTTTGTAAACTTACTGGGCATGTTTACATGGTTTCCGCATATATTTTACAAGTACATGCTCACTAATAGAGTAATTATATAATTATATAAAATGTTTTCTTTAAATGCGAGAAATCTGTCGAATGACCGACTGTCGTGGTTCACGGTGACAAAAATACCGGAATCATTGGCTTGACTAAAAAGATTTAGGGTTTGTGGTTTTGAATATTGACGAGGAAATTGATTTACCTACTGACAAAATATCCAGGAAAATTTGTTTCAGTTTCATAAAATTCTAGCATATTATGACAATATAATCTAAAAACTACATGATCACCATTTGTAACTGTAATTTGTACTTGAATTTGTAGTTACTTTCGTCATTAAAGTAAGAGAATTACAGAACTCGTCTCTAATACGCCTTTCTGAGAGATACCAGTAATCTAAGATAATTTCCCTCCAATGATAGCAGGTTCCAGAGAGAAGTGAAGGTGGAAATGTACACGTAGGGAAATTTGCAGGTGAGAAATAAAAATACTTCCAATCGGACACTTTACAAATTTAAAGCCATATTCTACACATAATATAGAAAGCTATATCTATATAAATACAATTCAAAACGGTGGTATCTGTATGTTTGCATGTCTGTTAAATTTATCCTAAAGTAGCCTCTATAAGACCCCGTCTCATCTCCAATTTTACGTCATTCTTAAATGAGCTTCTCTTTTACCAAAAATCTTCCCCATCATCAACATCGCCTCTCTATCAACTCTGCCAAAGGCTTTTTCTCTTATCTTGTATGTCAGGTACAGCTTTTTCTCCTTACTTCTGTGTTCTCAAACAACCGTTTCCTAACAAATAATTGATCCACACGCACGCACAAACACACACACACACACACACAAACACCGCTTTGCCCCTATGATCTTTATATTCTCTTCCATCACATTTTTGCATTGCTCAGAGGAACAACCATTCCTTTTCGTTGCTTCAGAACCTTTTCTTCATCCAGACATACCTTACACATCCCGGTCAGCCACTTGAGTTACACTTTCACCGCTATGTACCAGTTTCATACTCGTATAACCGCGTCAACTCCTGAAGTCTATTTATTCCTTAACTTCCTAATTGCACTTTCTGCATCTTCATTTATTCCTTTCACGATCCTTCTCAAAATTTCTTTTGACTCTTCAGCTGCTCCTCTTCTCGCTTCTACGCTTAACACGTGCTCAAAAATGTTCATTTAAATGCCACAGGTATGCGTTCAATTCAAACAGGTTCTTTTTGCTATATATCTATATACTATATATATATATATATATATATATATATATATATATATATATATATATATATATATATATATATATATATATATATATATATATATATATATATATATATATATATATATATATATATATATATATATATATACGTACATATTTGGAGACTTTTAATTTTTGCACACATATTTCTGTAAGCAACACGTAAAAGTTTTTTTTATCCATGTGCACACCATGCATGCTAAAATTTTTGTAATATTGTACTAGAGTATAAACTTATACGTGTTATATATATATATATATATATATATATATATATATATATATATATATATATATATATATATATATATATATATATATATATATATATATATATATATATATAGCACGTATAAGTTTGTAAGTACCTAGCATATTACAAAAATTTTAGTATGCAATGGTGTGCACATGGAAAGGACCTCATTCATACTGGATGGTATCTAATGAAGTATTTATTCAGAAAAAGTTACATGAGCTTTCTTGGACAAACAGTCCACATTATCAAGTATCCATACAGTGACCAGATGCGTAGTCTAATATATATATATATATATATATATATATATATATATATATATATATATATATATATATATATATATATATATATATATTTATATATATATATGTGTGTGTGCTAAAAAAAATCACAAAAAATGCTTATGTACATCGAACTGCATTGCAAGTTGATGTAAAGAACTTTGAACTATATTCAATTTTCAAATATTCCTACAAAGGTGTGTTCACTTCTATATTTATATGTAATTTGATTTGAACAGCCTTATATAGACACGGAGCACCAAATCCTTATTCATTCATTTCACGAATTACGTAATATAATCGCTACCTCCAAACATATTTTTGTTGGGCAAGTCGAGCTAAACACCAGCTAAAGATAAGAAGTGTGATTTGAGGAGTGTCGGGATTCCATTCTTATCAGGTGGACGTTGCTACCAAATAAGGAGATATTTCGAGGCACCACTCGGATTTGATCGGAGAGCAGATAAGGGAGAAATGTGTATATATATAACCGAGAGTGGCTTTGCCCTTGTGTCATACTGAGCGAGCCGTTGTTCCACCGACATTCCGTAGTTTTCGCTGTCTCCCAACAGTAAGTATAAACCAGAGATACACAACAGGACTATGAAATTTAGAAATCGTGGTTTCAATGATTCTTTAGCCGTTTGGATGATTTTAATTTAAAGTGAAACTGAAGAAATATTTCGCATATTTTTTTGTTTCCAGGATAAATCACTCAAAATGTGCGACGATGAAGTAGCGGCCCTCGTTGTGGACAACGGATCCGGTATGTGCAAAGCTGGTTTTGCTGGTGACGACGCGCCGCGCGCTGTCTTCCCTTCCATCGTTGGAAGACCACGTCATCAGGTGAGAAGCTGAGAAACAATACTTCGGTTGCTGTGAGGTCTGATTTCCTGACCACGGAAACGCTTGTTGTGGTTCCTGAGAATTCTGGGGCCGGTGTTATCTCATGTTACCTCTTTGCTTAAAATTCCAACTTTTTGGTTTTGGGAGATTGGGAGCTATAGGCTCAGACGGGATTTCACATTGTTTGTAGGCAGTTTTATGATTTTTCCGGTTATATCAGCCTTTCTCTTAATTACTTATTAAACCTGAACCCTTCAAACCGAGAAGAAGATCCTTTAAAGATTTTTTTTTTATTATGAAGGTTCTTTGATTAGTCACTCAAAGCTTATCGCACAGAATAACCGGTGTACTATATAAGTTTCTTATCTTTCCTATAGGCAGTTATAGTGGCCTTGTTCTGAGGCTATCTAACGGGGAGATACCGTTTGGCTTTTATCATACTTCTGTTCGTCTGGGGTCCTGATATCTGACAAGGCTGATCTAATTCATACATCAGTCAGCCGAAATATCTTTTGCCCTTTGACCAAGTGACCTAATGTCTAAGAGTTTCTAACTTAAAAGTCTGGTCGTATATCTCGTTACTGCAACAAGCAAGGAATTTCCCGTCCCACCGCATCACGTTAAACAGATTAATTCTATTCCTTTTGCGATCAGTTATTGTACTTAAAGCCTGTTATTCTTCACGATTGCTTGCATTAAAGAAACCTATATCCTTTCTAAGCTTTCATTCCTGTGCCCGAGTGGGCTTCATATTTATTTATGTGCCTGAACCTGTAGCATAATTCTTTTTTTTTATAATTCTACTATTTCCATAATTTTTTAAAAATATCAACTCTATTATTCGTAGATAACCATATCTTTGAAAAATTTGCTTGTAAGAGAGCTATTATGACAGTTATTGACGTTTTGAAAAGGATACAAATTCTTTACTGATGCATCCGCACCAGTGGATGTTTTGCTGATAATCTGAATTCCAAGATAATTTTTTTGTTTTTAAACGAGAAGTATGTGGCTGAGAAGTGTCATTATATAAATACTAGTTCCAAACTGATGAAATGATAAATGATAAAATTTGAATTACTATGCAGTCACTTTTGTTACCACTAAATGAGGAGAATATTTGATATCACAAGAACAATCTCTGCTCTTGTACCAGAACAGCTTTCACTGACTAGAATCAAAAACAGCTTTCACTGACTAGAATCAAAAACAGCTTTCACTGACTAGAATCAAAAACAGCTTTCACTGACTAGAATCGAAAACAGCTTTCACTGACTAGAATCAAAAACAGCTTTCACTGACTAGAATCGAAAAGAGCTTTCACTGACTAGAATCAAAAACAGCTTTCACTGACCAGAATCAAAATTAATTTCCCAGGGCGTGATGGTAGGAATGGGCCAGAAGGACTCCTACGTGGGCGATGAAGCCCAGAGCAAAAGAGGGATCCTCACTCTCAAATACCCCATCGAGCACGGAATTGTCTCCAACTGGGACGACATGGAGAAAATCTGGCACCACACCTTCTACAATGAACTCCGTGTTGCCCCAGAGGAGCATCCAGTCCTCCTCACAGAGGCCCCCCTGAACCCTAAAGCCAATCGTGAAAAGATGACACAAATCATGTTTGAAACCTTCAACACACCTGCCATGTACGTCTCCATCCAGGCTGTACTCTCACTGTACGCCTCTGGTCGTACCACAGGTATCGTCATGGACTCAGGTGATGGTGTATCACACACTGTCCCAATCTACGAGGGGTACGCCTTACCTCATGCCATCCTTCGCCTTGACCTGGCTGGTCGTGACCTCACGGACTACCTCATGAAGATCCTAACGGAGCGAGGCTACACCTTCAGCACGACTGCAGAGAGGGAAATAGTTCGCGACATCAAAGAAAAGCTATGCTACGTCGCCCTCGATTTCGATGAAGAAATGAACACTGCAGCGCAATCATCCTCCCTCGAGAAGTCCTACGAACTTCCCGACGGGCAAGTCATTACGATCGGTAACGAGAGGTTCCGCTGCCCCGAGGCCCTCTTCCAGCCAGCCTTCCTCGGTCTAGAGAACAGCGGCATCCACGAAACCACTTACACCTCCATCATGAAGTGTGACGTCGACATCAGGAAGGACCTGTATGCCAACACTGTCCTCTCCGGGGGCACCACCATGTACCCAGGAATCGCTGACAGGATGCAGAAGGAGATGACGGCCTTAGCTCCTTCCACAATGAAGATCAAGATCATCGCTCCACCTGAGAGGAAGTACTCCGTCTGGATTGGAGGCTCCATCTTGGCCTCCCTCTCCACCTTCCAGCAGATGTGGATCAGCAAACAGGAGTACGACGAAGCTGGTCCATCGATTGTCCACAGGAAGTGCTTCTAAGCATCACGTTTAAAAACTAAACTTATCTTTGACATATGTCGAACAAACGTTTTATCTAATTGTTGCTCTTAATATTTATAATGTGAAAATTGTTATTACAAATATTTTTCTAATGAGAATGGCTATCATTTTCTCCATTGCTCTCGAATGGGTTATTACAGAAAACGAGTAAAAAATGCGCCGAAGTTTTTCGACGCAATCGAATTTTCTGTACAGCGTATAATGCTGTATGAGCCGCGGCCCATAAACTTTCAGCCACGGCCCGGTGGTGGCCTGTCCTATAGCGTTGCCAGACGCACGATCATGGCTAACTTTAACTTTAAATAAAATAAAAATTACTGAGGCTAGAGGGTGCAAATTTGGTATGTTTGATGATTGGAGGGTGGATGATCAACATACCAATTTGCAGTCATCTAGCCTCTAGTCTTTAAAATCTGAGGACGGACAGAAAACTAAAAGGACGAATAGACGACTAATATACCTTTGAAAACTAAGATAATGAAGGACAGAACGATAACAGGGGAAAAGACAGAAAAACAGAGGGATTAGACGGCTAAATGACGAAGAGTCAAAACCGGATGGTTTAAAGTAAGTGTTGATAACGTTGGTAATCTTATGTTTATTAGACGCAGTGCTTTTGTTAAGTGCCCCAACACTTTACTTTATTATAATTATAATTTCCATTTTTATATTTCTATTTAATAATGTTTATGTAATTCTTAATATTTTGGTATAATTAATTGTTATCTCCGTTCCATTTTTTTCTAGTTATTTTTTTTTCTCAAGTGGGCATTCTGGATAGAATACCCACTTGCTGTTGCCTTATTTAACAAGACAATAACTTTTTATCGTTTTACCTTATTCTTTGTATATACTCTGTGGATAAGACTGAATGATAAACTGAGAACAGACAAATGAAATGATTTCCACAAGAGTTTTGAAAAAATGCCAACAACGATAAAAAAATTGACAGAACGTACACAAAAAAATACAAAAACAAAAGACAAACGGTGAACAAGAAATGGCTGGTAGATTTAACACGATAATAATAATGAAAAGGGTCGAAATAAAATTAGCAAATGAAAGTAGCTGCGAAAGAAAGGAGACAGTATTATGAAGAACGCCACCAGCGAGACAGGAGGTGGAACGTTGCTAAATTGTCTGAAAACGGAATAAAACCGATTCTGTTAGGCTAGCAGTCTAGCCATGGGCAAGGAGCGGGTAAGTAATTTGGGGGTCACCTGCAATTATGACTGCAGGAAAGGGAAGGTTGACAACGGAACAGACGAAAATAATTATTAAATCCAAATGAAACATGTCCTCAGGATAACACTAGGACTAGCAGTCGTGTCGAGAGAAAACTGCTGTTTAGGCCTATTTCTATTTTATTGATGATAGGTCAAAACGTTTTTTAGGAATAAAAATGGAACGGAAAGATAGAAAGAAAACAAGAACCAGGGAACAATTTAAGGTTTTGACGCACTTCGTGATCTACAAGAGTGAAGTCATGAACGACAGAGGTTTCTGAAACTTCTCGTAATTTCATTATCCTCTGCTGTGATGGGAGGCTATGCACATAACGATTAATGTCTAAGAATTTGCCATGAAAATAATGGTATTAAAGGGATGGGTACACATTAAGACGATAAGAGTCGTGAGGACCTTAACGCCTGCAAGTGTACCAAGTCACTCACAAATATTAATTATAAATTGATAATCGAAGTAGTTCTGTTTTTTAACTTTACGAAGACACAGCATTTTTATATGCTTGTCTTGCGATTTTAAACGCTTTCTCTCACCACCGCAATCCTAAATATCATTTATGAGTTGATGTCTCTCCTAAAGGCGAACATTATTTTTATGGCTGAAAAAAGCTGAAAATAATTTTCGCCAACCATTAGATTTAATCATCACCTCTTTTCCTACTGATGCGTTTTATTGCCTTTTACTGGAGTGGGAATTGGTGATTCGTGGAGATTGTAGCGTGAAGAACACTTTGGCGTGTAAGAGATTATGGGGCTTGTCTTGATGGGTTTAAAATTGATGGTGGGGGGGTAAATGTGCTGCAGTGTGCTGCCATCTCTTGGCGCACGCGGGAACCAGCGGTCCCAGCGTTCTCTATCTCTCTCTCTCTCTCGGAGTGTCACGGCCTTATCTCGGTTAATTAAGCCTCGAAATTGCTCACCTGACAACAGGATCACGAAGACGACTTTATTGATTAACATAGAGGTGAAATGAATGATTCTTATTTGGATTTTTGCTCCAACGCCGCAGTGTCGAATTTCTTTTTGTGAGCAGAGCGGCTGTGCGCTGAAGACTTCGGTCAGACAAACTCTCTCCGGGCTGTTAGTGGCTCGGTCGGATGGGGACGCGGAGGAAGGAAGTCGTTACTTACCGGGAGATGAAAATCCTTTCCTTTTGATCTAAAAGAAAGCAGTTGTGTTTGTACTCGAAGACATCATTATCTTTGTTGATGTTACACTTACCCTCATTGGAGACTCTTAAGGTTCCATTAAGGAGAAGGTTTCCCATGACTGGTGCGAAAATCTTTGAACTACGACTCTTGATTGGGTAAATCAAGATGGGAGGAGCTCCGGATGCTGCTCGGCGCTGATTGGCCACCTGGATTTCGGGGGCGTGGTCGCCGAGTGCCACTTAGTGTGACAAACGCTGACAAGTGTTTTCCCTTAGGGCCTTTCATGGCTGGCGACACAAATTGACTGCAATAAAGACAAAGGAGTTGGCGCCATTAGGGGAGTGAAGACAAAGAGGAGGCGGCGCTGACGTCTGGCACCTTAATTAAGCCGCTAGATGGCACTGTTTTGCAGGCGCCTTGGCTAATTGGACATGTTGAGCTAATTGGCAGCGTTATAGGGGGGGGGTGGGAAGAGGAGGACGTCTCAGGGATTAAGGCGGTCTGTTAAGAGGCTTGCCGGTATCAGAGACAGCAAGTAAATGAATGCTAAATTGAATGCAAGAGGAGAACCAGTTAATTGCCTCGGTTTAGGAGAGTCTCGGGTTAACTGTTATTGGGAGATGCTGGAGACGGTGAGTGAGAGTGGAAGACTAGAGTGTGCGTGTGCGTGAGTGTGTGTGTGTGTGCGTGTACCAGGTATTGTGTGTTCGTCTCTTGACTACTGGTTAGCTGACCGGTCTTATGCTATTGCACCGGGACGACCGTGAGGATACCAGGATAGTCAAAATAGAGGCCTTCACTTCTTCCTCAGATTCAAAAGGCTAAAATCCAAGGATATACTTAGACTAAAGTTTTTTTTTATTATTTTTAATGCTTTATGTTATAGTGATGGTTAAAGGAATCAGTGAAGTTAGGGTATTGTAGGATATGACAGTAGCTACTTCAATATTTTCTCATAAATAGAAAAAAAATCTTGGAGATAAACTATCCCAATTCTTCTTACAATTCACTCTTTTGCGCATTTTAAAGATTTATAGAAACTTCTTACCGGTAGAAAATCAACCGTTTGAAAAATGAATTTCAAAGAAAGTGCGAAAAGTTTTTAACCCATTTTCCTCTTGTGTCATGACTCATTTTTGGGCTGCAATTGTCTCTCTAGTACATAAAGTACTTTCTCCAGTCCTCTTGTTGTGTTTCTTGAATTATCTAATCGAACTTATTTCGGGAAATAGGCCATACTTACAGCTTTTCATCATATATAACTGCATAACAAAACTATATAAAATGTATATATATATATATATATATATATATATATATATATATATATTATATATATATATATATATATATATATATATATATATATATATATATATATATATATATGTATATATATATACGTTCAAACAGTGTTTTAGCCTTTTTATCATATAGACGCACACATATGTATGCACATGTATACATATATATACATGTGTATATAATATATATATATATATATATATATATATATATATATATATATATATATATATATATATATATATATGCATATATATATACATATATATATATATATATATATATATATATATATATATATAAATATATATACATACATATATAAACATGACATGCTGTTCAGCAATGTGGTCTAAGTATCATTTTTCTGAATTGAAGGAAACCTTTGAGTAATTGTTAAATTTTACTAAGTTTAAGTGTGAAGGTTTAGCCCTTAACACTGACACACTGACATCCTCGCAGCATGAACATCAGAACATTTTGTCAAGAGCGCATTATCAAACTGTTATGACAATGAAAAACCACAGTTTCAAGGAAGACAGTATCTGTCACTGACAGTTTCGAGAGACCACGTTTCTTTGTTAGAGGAAAATACTGATACGGTCGTGTAGGCTATAGTTACATTGATAGAAAGTTAGTTTGAATAAAATGTAGAGAGAAAAATGTTCCTAGCGACGTTACGAAGTATTGATTGTAGAATGTTTTTTAGCTATACGCAAGTTCCGCAGCAGCTAAATTACTAATTGGGAACAAACCAGAAGTGGAGGAGAGGGCACGTGTTCATAAGGGTGCGTCCACACGTGTCGGTACCTTTTCTCATATACACAACAAACAAACTCAAAAAAAAAAAAGCCAAGGACCGTGAGTTGAGAACGATTCTTTGGCCAATGCTGGACAATCGTATATGAAGCGCTGGTTAGGACTACCAATAAGTCGCTGCATGTGTTGTTTTGATGTGTGAATGATAAGTTACAGACGTGTGTTTAAGACGTATCCTAAGGTATTACTAACTGGATTAAAGTTATCAGGGTGAAACTGGAGGGAAGTTGCTACTAAGGCTGCGTAAATGAATGAACACAAACGCGATGTAAGAAAATATAATTTGTCAAACTCCTTCTTCAGTCATGAAATTAATTATGAGCATGCTATTGAATGGCTAAAAGGGTAAGTACGCCAAATGTTTACCTCAAAGAGGAAGTAGTTGAATCATCCTTGGCCACTAGTTTTTTCTGACTTACTTGTCGGCAGGTCATTTCAAAGTTGGCCACCGCAAGGACTGCTGTAAGGAACTCGTTGCTTCTAAGAGTAAAGATATCTCAAAACTGTCATCAATGAAATATACGTCTCTCATCGAATTTGTGTTTTCATATAAAAAAATATTTCTCTCGCTTGTCGCTTACTTATAAAGTTTATGCGCAGGCTAATAATACCCTCAACTTTATAACTATGAATTTATATTCATTTTCCAAAGTGAATAATAATAATAATAATAATAATAATAATAATAATAATAATAATAATAATAATAATAATAATAATAATAATAATAATAAGGTAAGGGTATAGATGAAGAAATGAATCATATAAATTTTATTGAAATAGTTACCCATACCTAGAATCATAAACGGATGGTCGTTATGAAAATAGAAGGTACTCTGATGGCTACTATAAAAATAATTACCGTTAATGACCTTTCCCGAAGCAAATCTCACGTTTTTTCTGCTCAAGTTTTAATTTTTTTGTCTTTCTTTTTCATTTTTCTTTTTTTTATCCAGACTAGAAAAGGCCACCACGTTGCTGTCCCGTTGGTTTTTAAAATAAATTTTGTGTTAAAATATAGGGCTAGGAATAAGTTCTCCAATCTGCAATGAGTCTTAAAATTCTATCCTATTCTTGTTTCTCATTCAACTGATCCTTCCTGTGAAGAGTCAAGTATACCTTAGTTTAACCAGACCACTGAGCTGATTAACAGCTCTCCTAGGGCTGGCCCGAAGGATTAGACTTATTTCCCGCAGCTTATTGTGGAATCCGAACCACATTATACCGAAAAATGGATTTCTATCACCAGAAATAAATTCCTCTAATTCTTCATTGGCCGGCCGGAGAGTTGAACCCGGGCCTAGCAGAGTACTAGCCGAGAACTCTACCGACTCGTCCGACGAGGAACTCCCTTCCTGTGAATAGGACGATAAGAAAACTTTAAACAGAATCAACGACAACATTAATGTTTACCAACATTATCAACATTTTACGGACGACATTGAAAATTACATAAAACAGTTTTTGTTCCTGTTACAGTAAAATAAGAGTTGAATGGTTCAGGGTTCCTCTCCCAGATGTACACCCAACAAGACTCAGCGTCCCGACAACCCAGCGTAGCTCACATTCCCAACTAGAGCCAACTCACGATCAAAGAAGACCATTCTTATCATTTTTGTGTCCGAAGGCGTCTCAGACACATTTGTCATTGTCTTGGAAATCGCTCCTCATAACCAATACGAGGCACCCAGACTCTGCAAGCAATTATTTTTCTTCCCGAAGTCTTCAGTTCCAAAGTTGACTTTTTTTTTTTGCTGACCTTAAGTTCGCGTTATCTCAATACCATTTTATTCTTTTGTTGCTTCGAATTGCTCGCTGATTAGCCTACTATTTGTTTTCAGTTATGAATGTCTTGCCTTTTCAAATATATATATATATATATATATATATATATATATATATATATATATATATATATATATATATATATATATATATATATATATATATATATATATATATATATATATATATAAATTTCTGACTCACATCGGGATGGAGGAGAAATTTATTTGTTACACTTTATATATATATATATATTTCAGAAAATATGGCTGCTACAAATTTTAAAGGACACATATATGCATTTCATAGCTTCAATGCTTTAAGATGTGATGAAAGAATTTATGGAGTCAGATGGAACTAGGTCGAGAGACTCGAGGTAAAATCTTTGTGTTCAGCAAATAGTTTGATTCCTCAGCAATATTGCCAGTCAGGTGATCTCCGAAGTGTTATGTATATTCGTGAGTACGTGCGTTAATTTGATCTAGATTACGCCAAAATCTGCCCTAAAAGTGAGTTTGATCGTTCATTAACGTGATAGAACTGCAGTTGTCTAGACGTAGCTTTGGAGAGGATCCAGGCTTAAATAGGCAGATAAGGTAGACTTTGAAATCTCTGTTTTTATGGGAGAAAATTGAACTTGTGATTTTTTACCATGATTTTCTAATCATTATGAACTTTTGAACTGGTGTGGGAGATTTAATATGAATATTCATACCTCTTTTATATTATTGTTTTGTCATGTTACGTTTGCCATATATCTTGGCTATGCATTTTACACTTTCCATTATTGTGTTTTGCATTTCATATATTTTTGGGAGTTTTCTATCATGTTTAATTCTTCCGACAGATGTCTGTGGACAGATGTCGGTGGACAGTGTGGACTGTTTTGAATAACATGTGGTAGACTGGTTTTGACATGACTAATTATTGATTTGGGGAGTATGTGAGTTTGGATATTTTCAGGCTATTAGCCATAGTGAGACTTCTTTAATCAGAAGTGTTTTACAGTTCAGAGTTTAGTTATCTAACTCGATATTTCATCTATTATGCATTTTAATCTTTGCTTTGTTTTATTCATTTCTTGTTGGGTTATTTGAATAATAAACCTATTTTTGTAGAAACTATTATGTTTCTTTAAATGGTCCATTTAATTGATTTGGTGAGAATGAGTGCGATTCGGGTGGGTGAACTTCGGAAAACGATGATGAGAGAGAGAGAGAGAGGCTATACACAGAGAGAGAGAGAGAGAGGTGATACACGGAGAGAGAGAGAGAGAGAGAGAGAGAGAGAGAGAGAGAGAGAGAGAGAGAGAGAAAGAGGAGAAAATAGATGTAAGTGTTGCGTGAGCGAACGTTCATACGCCTCCGTTTCATGATTAAAGATCGTTGAGCACGTGTACGAATTTGGTGACACCTTCAAAAGGGTGTTAATTCTGTCCTCGTTACAGAAAAAATTGGTGGCAGCATGATTTTAACGTCTTTAATGATGGCGAAAGAGGGAGATTGCTAATAGACTAATTGGTAACGTTGATGCCCAAGGCATAGGCGACTTCACCTAAGAGCTAAGGCGCCGGGTCAGTGTTGAATGACTGAGTAGGTCGTGATTACGGGGTGAAATGCGGGAACCTTTCCTCTGTTTTCCGTTTCTATTCGAGTACTGGGAGTGGGGAGTTGTGAAATAGATCTGGTTGATCTCTAGAGCAATTTTGGGGTTAACAAAATACCCAAATAAGTGTGAATAGTGGCGATTGTGAGTTAATTACGCAAAGTGATGATTCAACTAGAAACGCGCTGGTGTTTTTTTTCAAGCTGTCGAGTAGGTGACGTCACAGGTTAGCAAGTTGAGAGATAGGTACTCCGTTTTCTGTTTCAAAATTGGTAAGTACCCCATTCTCGTAAGTTGCGCAGAACGCCGTTTTCTGTTCTTCTTTTAGAGGGGGTAACTGGTGCCTTTTCTAGTGTTCTTTTTGGTTTTTTTTTTTTATGTTGTTACGCTCAGGGCGTGTGATTACTCACAAAATGCCGGACGATGCAGCAAGCACATCCCAATCAGTTGTGGTGCATAAAGTGACGAACATTTGTGGGGAATTACAAATTTTAAAGGGTTAGTTGATGGAAAGCCAACCCAAAATATAGAAACTTTCATTGAGTCAGTGAACAATTATCTGAATTCCAAGAAAATTACGAATGGCGCTGAAGCTTTAACAGAGGCTAAATCATTTCTGGATTTAGATAAAGGAGATATTGGGAAACGAGCACGCAGTTTCGGGTTCAGAAGGTGCAAAACTTGGAATGAACTGCAGAAATTTCTACGAGCTACTTATGGCGGAGTTCAACGTGAATGCGCAGTTCGAATTTGCGAGAGTTTCTCAAAATAAAGAAGGGCAATGATTCACTAGTCACATACAGTGCGAATTTATTTGATGCAGTAGTTGAGTTAAAGAAATCTATAACAGGTTCTCCATGGGTAACTGGAAATAATATCTCCTTAGATAATTTTGAAAGATTGTTACACTTTGCTTGCCTTTTAACGTCAGTCCCAGATGTAATTGTAGATAGTTTTGATAAGAGAATTGATCAGGATACAGACGAATCCTTTTGTTTGCACAGATTAACAAAAATCTAGCAAAATGCCCGACACTGGACAGTAGTTTTGTACAGGGAGGTGCAAAATGTCAGCTGCGGTTTCCAAACCACAGAATAATGATAGTCGCTCGCATTCGGGAAATGATGCAACAGCGAAGACATGTGCACGAGTAGAATCGAAGAAAATTCCAGAGAGATCAGTCACAACGGTACGTTGTTTTAATTGTGATAAAATAGGCCATAGTAAGTCAAATTGCAGAGTGAGATATTGTTCAGTTTGCAAATCTTCAGATCATGGATGGAGATTTTGCCCAGCCACGAAGAATAGAGATTATTCAGGGAAGTCACGGGGAGGTTTTTCTAGATATGACAGGAGAATTCCACATGATGCAAGTTCTAGATACACAAAGGAACAGCAGAATTTTCACAAGATAAGTTCGAAAACGGACACAGGATAATGACTAATCAGGTCGTAGAGTCACTAGAGCCTAGGCCGATTGTACGTGGATTCTCTAATGGCAATGAAATTTCTATTTTCATTGATTCTGGTAGCTCAGTTAACTTAGTAAATGCTGACCTTTTTCACTGAGGTTTCCAGAGTGCAAATTAGTCCCTTCTAGTGAGACAGTGTGTGATGTACAAGCGAGGAAACTGAATATTTTAGGTTCGTCATTTCTTACGCTTTGTATCGGGGGAAAGACAATAGTAGAATCATTTTTGGTCATAGAAGGATTAGCCTTAGGTGAAATGGTTTTGCTAGACACCCTTCTTGCATGCGACATAACATCAACATTCTTACGGGAGTTCAGGGATTACAATAGGTGAGTCGGGTTGTTTTGTTCCATATATACACAGGAAAGAAACTTGTGAGAAACCTAAGACACAGTCGGAGACATGTGTAACACATTCATTAGAGAGTGAAGATATTCCGCAGAGATCTTTTCAAAGGATTTTTGTTGGAAGATGTTGAATTGCAACCGCGAGTTCCTACATTGGTTAAAGTGTCGCTGAAAGAGAAAAAGTTTCCTTCTCAAGTGTGCGTTGTTGAGGGAAACTGAGAAATTCAAAGACGTTGTGAGTACGGTGTCAGTGAATGAAATTTCAGTCGCAGGCGTGACTTCAGTAGAATTAGTTAGCTATCAAGACTCAGTGAAAAAATATCACAAGGGTACTTATGTAATTGATTTTGAAGAGTTTAATGAAGAGCATAAATTAGTGAGTTTTTGTGGAGACGGGAATATGTTTCTAACGAGGAGCAACAGTTCCGAAGTCAAGTTCTACATGAACACTTGGCTAAAGTTGATTATCCTGAGTATTCAGATAAAGTAGAGAAAGTGTTGAAAGAATATCTAGATATCATTGCTTTGAAGGGAGATAAATTAGGAGTTACAGATGTTTTAGAACATTCAATCCGCCTAGAAAAGGGTACAAATCCCATATATATTCCAGCATATCGAATTCCTTTTAAGATCAGAGAAGAAGTAGAAAAAGAAGTTCAGAAGTGGGAGTCGGAAGGCATTATCAGACCATCCAATTCTCCGTTTAATTTTCCGTTGCTTGCAGTTCCTAAGAAAGACGGTAGTATCAGAGTTTGTGTAGATTTTCGTAAATTGAATGAAAAAACATGCCCAGATAGATATCCGGTAGCTTGTTTGCCTGATTTGTTTGTTGAGATCGGTGGCAAGAATATATATTCATCCATAGATCTTATGCAAGGGTTTTTACAGGTTCACCTTTGTGAGAGTAGCCGTAAATATACAGCATTTTCGGTACCAAAGGGACATTACGAGTTTAATAGGATGCCTTTTGGATTACAAGGGTCCCCAATAACATTTACTAGACTGGTTAACACAGTACTTCATGGCTTGTTAGGAAAGTCGGTGTTTGTGTACATGGATGATATTCTCATATGCACAGATACAATTGAAGAACATCTAAAGGTGTTAAAAGAAGTCCTTAAGCGATTACGGTTCGCTGGGTTAAAGGTCAAATTGGCCAAATGTGAGTTTCTGAAGAGAAAAATTGTCTATTTAGGACATGTTATCTCTAAAGAGGGAGTTAGAGTGAATGATGAGAAAGTTAAAGCCATTGTGAATTTTCCAGTTCCCAAAACCAGGAAACAGATTCGTTCGTTCCTAGGTATGTCGGGTTTCTTTCGCCGTTTTGTGCGGAATTTTTCTACAATAGCGTCTCCATTGACAGATTTGTTACGAGAAGACGTTAAGTTTGTTTGGGGTGATAGTCAACAATTAGCTTTTGAGAAGCTTAAGAACGCTTTGGTGAACCCACCAATTTTGAAGTTTCCAGATTTTAGTCAACCGTTCACCTTAGTGACTGACGCGAGTCAGGAAGGTATAGGTGCGTGTTTGATGCAGAAATTTGAGGGGAAATTACACCCAATTGCTTTTATAGCAGAAAGTTCAAAACGCGTGGTAGTAACGAAAGGCTGATGTCAGTTGTGGACAAGGAGGCTTTCGCAGTCGTCTCTAGCCTTGTTCATTTTAAGATGTTGTTGTTGGGAAATAAAGTTGAGATTTTTACAGATCATCAACCGTTGTTAGAGCTTTTAATAAGCCAAATTTGTCGCCCAAGAGAGCACGTTGGTTCCTAACATTGAGAGATTTTGATGCAAACCTCAAATACATTGAAGGTAAGCATAATGTAGTTGCAGATGCATTGAGCAGATATTTTCCGGTCGAGGATGAGGAAATACACACCGAATCCTGTGTGGGAGAAGAGAGTAAATATTTGGTGTCTAATGTCTCTGATATTAGTAGTTCTGAGAGATCGCATGTAGAGGACATACACGTTCCTACAGTGCATACTTCGGGGAGAAATAGTGAGTCGGCAGTCTCGGGAGAGATTGTTATTCGTGATAGTGAGAGTAACGCAGTGTGTTATATTACGGGTGAAAATGTCACTTGGGACATAGGCTTGCTGGAACAAAAGCAAGATGAAGATAAATTGTTGTCAGATGCTAAGGCATTTCTTAAGGGAGTTTCACCTGAAGAAAGGGTATAAGTTGCCTTTTTCTGGTCTAGAGTTGGAGAATAATTTATTGGTGAGAAAAGTTAAGTATAACTTATGTGAAGTACTGAAGCATGGGTGAGATTACACAAATCATCGTGCCAGAGAGTCTAGTACCACAAGTTCTAGACATTGTACATTGTAAATTTGGTTCTCCTCATTTGGGTGTAGACAAGACGTATGAAAACGTCAGGTCAAAGTTCTTTGGAAAAATATGTTTTCCGCAGTAGAAGCCTTTGTGAAGAAGTGTGCTATTTGCAATGCGAATAAGCCAGCGACGACAGTGTCGTGTCGTTTGGGTTCATATCCCATACCACATAGGCCGTTTCAGAGAGTGCATATGGATATTCTGGGTAACTTCTCAGAGTCCGCTTATGGTTATAGACATTTATTAGTAGTTGTTGATGAGTTGACTCGCTTTGTCGAGATTTTCCCACTGAAATACAAATCAGCTGAGGAAGTTGCTATAGCGTTCTTTAAGGGATAATTTGTCGATATGGTGTTCCAGAATGTCTGATCACAGACAATGGTAGGGAGTTTATTAATAAGACTTTAGACGGTCTTGCTAATTTGTTGGGGATAAAGAAAGTATCTATAATCCCGTATAGACCTGAAGCGAATGGGTTGTGTGAGAGGACGAATCGGAAAGTAATCGAAGCTTTGCGCATGACGGTGGGAGGTTCCGATACACATTGGGACAGATCTTTGGATGAAGTGCGATATAGTATCAATACTATGATGAATGACACAATTAAGATATCTCCAGCAGAAGCTTTGTATGGATACAAGTTGAAAGGACCTTTTGATTTGTTACCAGAGTGTGTTCAGGGTGATGTTACGGTCACTTCATTGATAAATACAGCGAGAGAAAGATTTGCACGTATCAGTAAAGAACTTGAACTTAGTTCGCGTGCAATGGTAGAGAAAAGTAACGCGAAATCGAGGGGAATAGCTTTTTCGATGGGTGATAGAGTGTTTGTTAAAGTGAATGTTCGGAATGATCTGAATTATAAGTTAAGTCCGAAGTTCCACGGACCTTTTGAGATTGTAGAGATCAAAAGAGGGAATAGATTTGTAGTTAAAGATGTAAACACTGGAGTGACGAAATTGACCCATATTTCGAAGTTAAAGAAAGTTGGGATGTAATGGAATGTTTGTATATATATGATATTTTTTTTTTTTTTTTTTTGTCTCTTGTTCATTTTGGATGTTGAAGTTCTTAATCATTTGTTTTCGAATGATTTTGGGAATTGAGACATGGGCTAATTTCATACGAGATTTGACTCGTGTGTTAGTGTGTTGTTGTGTTATGATGTATTTCATCATCTGACGCAAATGTGTGTTGTTTAGGATTTTTTTTTGGGGGGGAGGTACTTAGTATATCGGACCGAACAAGTCTGATCTTTTTTTTCGAGTTGGGAGATCGTATTTGAGTGTTTGGATTTTTTTTCCAGTTTCTTTTTTTTTTTAAATTAAGGGAGCTGTATCGTGAGTAATTGTAGTTGTTAAGATCGTGGGAGCGATTGCCATTACGTCAATTGCTATTTTGTTGAGAGTTAGTCAGGTGTTGCGAAATATTTGCTAACCG
>NC_089744.1:19597500-19675000 GCF_040412425.1 Macrobrachium rosenbergii
GGTGATAAAGTCACAGAAAAAGTCGTAATTTTGGCCAGGATAAAAAGTCACAGAAAAAAAAGTCACATTAATTTGTGGTGACCGGTAATAAAGTCAGGGAAAAATTCACAATTTTGGCTGAGAAAGATGTCAGGTAATCAAACTAAAAAATCAAGTCAGTTATAATTTAAGAGTCACAACCAATTAAAGTAATAAAAGAAAATATTTTAAAAGTTATTAACTGGCAATACATGATTTACATGTTGTATACATATGGCATTACATGTGAAAATATTTAACCGGATTAGCCCATTTGGGACTGACTGACTTGTTCTCGAATTTTCAACAATTTGTTTTTTGCCCCATGGGAAGGTCTTACGCTGACTCCATTATATATATATTTGTGTAAGTGTGTGTGTGTATTTTGAACTTCAAAACATTCTTAATAATAATAATAATAATAATAATAATAATAATAATAATAATAATAATAATAATAATAATAATAATATAATAATAATAAAATAATAATAAATAATAATAATAATAATAATAATAATAATGATCTTATCATAGCTAAGGAAAGAGTGCACATCTTGGGCATTGACGAACACCTAAGTGACTCCCTTATAATCATGTTTCGGTACAAAGCCAAACCTATTCCAATAGAAATACTTGACTTTTTCTGCTTCTCGTGTAAACAGCTATGTGTATTTTTACAATATTGACTAATAGACATCTATACATAGCTAATGGTGTTAAATTCCTAGAAGCATGGAAGTACACACGAATCTATATTCAGCCTAAAGGCAGGGTTATGCGGACCTATCTGTTTACAAATTCAGCAACGGACAGCAGTAAGGGTTTTATCTACAGCTAGCAAATTCACCTATATAAAATGTTTACAAAATGCGGTGAGCTTGTAAGCCTATAATTGCAGTCCATACTCGGCCACCTGGATACGTTAAGCCTCTCTGCTGTCTAGGTCAAATAAGGAACAATAAGTAACGAAGCTTACTTTTGCTGTGTACATACATCCCAGAAATAATGAAAATGAAGACATTCACATGACAATATACTTTACTGATACTTTCAGTACATTTGGCTTTATTCCAGACGTACTTAAAAGGCTTCATCCACAAAAATGTTTTCTATTTTGTTATCATTGGTTTTGGTACCTCGCAAGGAATCTGCTTTCATTTGCAATAATTATCAAGTGTATAATTGCAATATTTTTGCTTCATATTTATCTAGGATGTAATCTTATGATTTTACTCAATTCTTTGCATTTTACAGATCAGAATATTTACAGAAAAATATTTACAGAAAAAAATATACAATAAGTTCAGGTAACAATTTGTTCCGATTTTTACCGTAACCTTTTTGCCATAAAATTATAACTTTTGTGACTTTATTCCTGTGATTTTATTACCGTCCACCATAACTTAATGTGACCTTTTTTTCGGGCGCAATTCATTAGGGCGAATTTTGGCATTAGTCAATTTATTTGGACGACTATTCATTATATAGTTTGGGAGATGAAATAAAATCCCGCAAATTGGCACCAATCATTTGGGCGAATCAGTAAGGAAAAAAAAAAAAAAAAAAAAGCGAGGCATAAGTATTTTAGGACATGTTTTCACGTGGTGATAACTCTGTAATCGGTTGGCGGATAACTCAGTAGTTAGCTGGTTAAAAATTGGCAGTAGTTATCAGCGTTAGTTATTCATTATTCGGCTATGGAAGGAAATATCTTAGAAACAATCCGATGAGAAAGGTGCTTTGGGATTTTCTGGCTTTTGTTTTTGTATAGACAATATTGCATAACTTTTCGTGGCGGTGCACAAACAAAAACCAGATGTAGAGCCAGAATTAGGTGACTAACCTTAGCTATCCGAAGTTTACGGATCGTAGCGATGCAGGATAAAAGGAAGACCGATTTTTCTTAAGTTTTTGTCCTGCCGCCCTCAGTTTAAAGCGAACCCAGTTGCCTCGCAAGTATTACAAAGAGATTGCCAAAATTAAGGACCTGAAGCACAACACCATCCTCACGAAACCCTTTGAGCAATTTTAACATTCAAAAACTTTAGAGCCAGAGACAAGGCCATAAACTAATTAAACAATGCATAATGCAGAATCCTACATTTCTATCGCCTCACTTACCCGATACATACGAGTCCAACGCTAAAGCCTGTGTTGTAGTAACCATCGACAGTCACAGTAACTTCAACAATTCGGGGCAAATTACGCTATCAGTATTGAGA
This sequence comes from Macrobrachium rosenbergii, assembly GCF_040412425.1. Taxonomy (NCBI): domain Eukaryota; kingdom Metazoa; phylum Arthropoda; class Malacostraca; order Decapoda; family Palaemonidae; genus Macrobrachium; species Macrobrachium rosenbergii. The sequence continues at coordinate 19,599,744 of NC_089744.1, forward strand.
ATTTACTGCCTGCTTAACTTTTTCACCAACTAATTATAACCCCTTACATACCAATTTGGACTCAATTCAACCCCCGGAAGATCCTTAAAATATTTTCTTGGCGTTATCTCATGTCAGTGAATTTTCAATTCCAACTATTATCGCTCAAGTCACCCTCCCAAGTGTCCTCAGCCGAATGCGATCTCCAGATCATAAGGAATCTTAATTATTTCTGTCAGAGGGGTCAAAATACCTTATCACTTCGCTGAATAGAAGTTTAAATCTGCATAGACTATAGCAAGTAAACACCATTATTTCAGTTACCTCATTTCTCATATCAATTTCCCCATCTTACTTCTGTCTGTTAACCAACCAATCAGTAACTATCATTCCCTTTTTTTCATAGGACATTCTTTGTCTTTCAAGGAGTATTACAAAGTCTACCCAATCACATGACATTTTTGGGTTAAAGAAATGGACAAAGGTTTACAGACATATACTGTATATATTAAGCTGGTCTTCATACATGTAAATACTATTACATATCCAAGTAGTCAGATTAAAAGACTGAATAGTAGGTAGAGCACAGCATCTACAAAGTTCTAGTTGTCTGTGTAACCGAATTTAGAGGACTTCTAATCCTCACAGGGTATGCACAGCGTCTACAAGTTGAGTTCTAGTTGTCAGGGTAACCGAATTTAGTGCGCTTCGAACCTTCACAGGACATACAGCGTCTACAAGTTGAGTTCTTGTAGTCTGGGTAACCAAATTCAGAGCGCTTCGAATCCTCACAGGATATTCAGCCTTAACGAAAAGCATTGCTTTCCATTAGTATTAGTGTCGATGTTATGGTCTGCTGCAGCTACACCAAGAGCCTGTGCATAAGAAGAGTAGTTTGTTTGATTTTAGAATATACGAAGTTTCCATGACACAACCTACCCTCTTAAAAGAGAAAATAGCCCGTTCAGTTAGTCCCAGCAGCTATTCCAAGGTTATTATAATTAATACTGTATCGTATGAGTAAACTTTCCCATTAACAATCCCATGTATTAGTATTATTGTTACTTCAAACTGCCATCAACTTTCGCATTAATCCCATATATTACTACCATTGTTCCTTCAAACTCCCAAAAAGACATCATGATAGAGAATGCCAGTCTAAGATATATTTAATAGGGCACCAATCTTACACTGAAACAATCGCATCCAACTTTAGTGTTACATAACTATGAAAGGTGCCATGCCATGCAAACTACTATCTGGCAACTTTCGTCCTTTAATATACAGTCTTAAGGGAACTGAAACTGCACAACCCCACAGGGCAAAAAATTTAAGTTGGGGAATTCAGAATAAGAAAGGGGTTCCCGAAGCAAGCTTCGGTGCTGGAGGAAAGGTGGATGAAGGTAGGGGTCAATGAAAATATGCAATGCAATCTTGAAATATTTCCTAACATGAAAGGCTTTGCTTGAAGAGTAAGAGGGGAGGGTGGGGTTGTTAGAGCGCATTGACGGAACGACGTTAACAAGACTGCAAAAATTTGAATTAAAATTTCCACTATTAACCAGCTTATCAAAATACCTGACAAGTCCACGACATCAGTGTCAAAAAATTCTTTAACATCCCAAGATCTAGGCCTCTTAGAAAATCGTTAAGATCCACCTATTACCTGTCTAGTTCCTATTTACTAGTGCGAATGAAATTCTAAGTTCCTAAAGTATGTAAGAGTTACCCTACCCTACTCTCAGCTCCACTAATACGTTAGAACTTCCAACTCAAGACCAAACAAAGGGCTAAAGTACTGTGATACCCTCTGCTATTAACTGCACTGTCAAATGTCTCCCTAGGTCTGACTAAAGCATTATTTAGCCCATTCTATTCCCAGCATCCTCAAGAGACTTTAGCATTTATTACCTTTATCCTAGCCCCTCCATCTATATAAAATCAGCACGTTCTTCATCCTATTCTAGCCTATCCTATATTAAAAGTTCCGTATCTAACTTCCCGTTAAGTCCTAGCTACACGAAAACTATCAACCTTTCAGTTCTAACCTAAGAAGTTAGTTTGTTTGAAATCCCTATTGTGCATGGTGACGCAAGTCACCATGCCTGTTTATGAACTTCCTGTTGTGCATGGTGACCAAGTCACCATGCACAACATTAAAGTCCACCTTTGCCTGGCAGGTGGCGTCGCCACCCCGGCAAAGGTGGACTTCGGAAGTGGTCAAAGAATAACTTGATTTAGACGCAAATCATTTTAGTTAGACTTTAGACGCAAATCATTTTAGTTAGACTTTAGACGCAAATCATTTTAGTTAGACTTTAGACGCAAATCATTTTAGTTAGACTTTAGACGCTAATCATTTTAGTTAGACTTTAGACGCAAATCATTTTAGTTAGACTTTAGACGCAAATCATTTTAGTTAGACTTCAGACGCAAATCATTTTAGTTAGACTTCAGACGCAAATCATTTTAGTTAGACTTCAGACGCAAATCATTTTAGTTAGACTTTAGACGCAAATCATTTTAGTTAGACTTTAGACGCAAAACAATTTAGTTAGACTTCAGACGCAAATCAATTTAGTTAGACTTTAGACGCAAAACAATTTAGTTAGACTTTAGACGCAAAACAATTTAGTTAGACTTTAGACGCAAAACAATTTAGTTAGACTTTAGACGCAAAACAATTTAGTTAGACTTTAGACGCAAAACAATTTCTTTAAATTAAACTTCAAACTTTTGCATAATCAATTTAAAATTTCAACATTCAAAACTTAAAAATTCAAAATTTAGTTAAACTTACAATTCTAAAAAACAAATTTAGCTGAAATTCAAGGTCAAACCACAAGCAAAAGTTTAAATATAGACTTTAGACGCTAAAAAAATTAAAACTTCAAACTTTCAAATACCTTTACACACTTTAAAACAAACAAAACTCAAATTACAAGATCAAAACGCAAAGTTTAAATTTACAAAGTTTAAATCAAACGCAAAGTTTAAATAAATATAAACTTTAAATCCACAAAAAATTTAGTTTTACTTTACAAACTGTTACTTTCAAAAAATTAGTTACTTTAGACTCTAAAAACTTTGTTACTTTACACTTTAAACCAACAAACTTCCACACACACGCAAAAAACCAACAGTTAGACTTTAGACGCAAAACAATTTAGGCTTATTTAAATGCAAACCAAACTTTTGCAGTTGAAATAATTACTCAAGAGCTTTAAAAATTGTCAACATTCAAAAACTTAAAAATTCCAAAATAGACACTTTTAAACCTTACAATTCTAAAAAACAAAATTTAATTCCACACATAAAACAATTTAAATTAGACTTTAGACGCTAAAAAAAACAATTTTTACTTTCAATTACTTTTTAAACAAAACAAATTTAGCTGAAATTACAAGATCAAACACAAACAAAATTTAAATAAGACAAAAGTTTAAATAAATACAAAGTTTAAATAAATACAAAGTTTATTACAAAGTTTAAATAAATATAAAGTTTAAAAAATATAAAGTTTAAATCCTTTAAAAAAACTAAAACATTTTCTACAAACTGTTATTTAATTACAAACCAAACTTTGCAGTTGAAATAATTACTCAAGAGCTTTTTAAAAATTTAAACCAACAAATTCAAAAACTTAAAAACTTTAAACCAAAAATAGACACTTTTTACTAAACCTTACAATTTAAAAACAAAATTACACTTGAAATTAAAAATCACAACACATAAAGCAACAAAGTTTAAAATAAAGTTTAAATCCACTAAAAAATAAATTTACTCACAAACTTTCAACAACCTTCCACACTTTTTTAAACAAACTTTAAAAACAAAGCTGAAATTACAAGACTTTCAAAAACAAAGCACAAAGTTTAAAACCAAAATACAAAGTTTAAACCAACAAACTTCCACAACACACACATTTTTAAAAATCCCAAAAAAATTACAAATTTACTCACACAAACTTTACAACTTTAAACCAAACTTCACACACACACACTTTAAACCAACAAACTTCCACACACACACACTTTAAACCAACAAACTTCCACACACACACACACTTTAAACCAACAAACTTCCACACACACACACACTTTAAACCAACAAACTTCCACACACACATTTTAAACCAACAAACTTCACACACACTTGACATATTAAACCAGTTCCACACACACACTTTAAACCAACAAACTTCCACACACACTTTAAACCAACAAACTTCCACACACACTTTAAACCAACAAACTTCCACACACACTTTAAACCAACAAACTTCCACACACACTTTAAACCAACAAACTTCCACACACACTTTAAACCAACTTTTGATGCTAAAATATAACTAAACTAATAATCAATAATAAAAATTAAATACTTTATAACAAAAATATCTGAAGCTGAAACAAAATTAAAATTTCTTGAAATGTTCAAAGCTGGAAAAGTTATATTTTAACTTTTGCAACTGAAGGTAAAAAAAAAAAAATTCTCAAAACTAAGGTTTTGAATCTGAAAAAATAAGCCAAAAGCATTAAAACAAAGCCTAAACTTAAAATGAAAACTTAAGAGTTTTGATTCCGAATAAATTAAGCTACGAATAGTTCGGGGAGTTGCTCAAGTCACTCAACTTAAACAAGAAAAATACTTAACTCGCCCATTAATCCTGTTTAGTCATCCAAGACAATTCAATAACTCACTGTAGCACGCTTATTTAACGACACCCTGACCTGAAATAAGAAAATATATATTAAGGCCCAAAATGTTCTAGCAAGTTAAAGTACCAAAAGCTGACTATTGGTTACAATCAGCTGGGGCCATCTGATAAGTTTTAAAATACTAAAACAAGGAGCAGCAAGCAAGGCTTTATAAATACTGATAAGCGTTATTACTAGTTTATTGCCACTTAAGCCTACAATAATTAAGTTTAAATCAACTTAATATACCCCATATTAGGAAGGCTATGGTAGTCAAGTTAGGCCTCCAATCCTCAAGAAACTTTAAACCCTATTGCATCGTAAGACTTGCTCTATCACAGTATAAAGTTAAAATTAAAATACCCGTAGAACTGCCTAAGATTGCTGGTATGGTTCAGATTGCACAAAATTACCACTCAAAGCAAATTAGTTCAGCTTAGTAACAAATAAGCTTCGAAAGTCTTAAATACTATGTTGAAAGGCAATCTACAACAACACTTAAACAATTTTGAACAATTATTGTAGGAATTTACAACAAAGAATCGAAATACCAATATTTGAAAATACAAAACCCGCAAACGGAAAACTCTCATACGACAACTATATGTCATAGCTCAAGTACTACAGTTTAAATATTTGAGAAATATTAAAGGCAAAATTGGCAATAGTATCCACTCGCCAACCCAACATACCTTCAAGCATGCCTTCACGCCTAAAATCTAGCAAAGTCTATTCACGATACGACATATCTAACAAACAGCTTAAGCTTCTCTGGACCTCAAATAAATATTGTAAACAGAAATGGAAGTCAAGCAAATAAATGATTTGAACCTAGAACAAATAAATCAGGCTTGAGAGCATTTGTACACTACGCACCAAGACTATACAACAAAATACCGCCTGAAAGAAAGCAAATTTAAAAAAGAACTATTCTCCTATTCTGCAGGAGCTACAGATACTGACGAGAAAACAGCTATAAAATATAAGTCACCTTACTTTGAAAACGTACAAGGGCCCGTCAGAGAGGGAATCAACATAACACCAAACAACGCGAAACCAACGATCCTCCAGTCCAGAACAATACGACCGAGATCCTAAAAGCAAATGAACGAGAAAATCGAGATAGCATCAACGAAACCTGTCTTACCAAGCCGGAGACTCAACAACAAAGAAACAAGCTGTTCTTGAGGATAACAGCCAACGACCGCTGCAACTGCCTGTTTGTGGGACGTCATTTTATCGCCCTTTCGCTACCGAAGAAGGCGACGATCAGAAAATCGACAGAAATTACTATTATTATTATTATTATTATTATTATTATTATTATTATTATTATTATTAGGGATTTTTGCCATTTACTCTTCCTTTTTAGCAAACTACCTGAATTACGTATCGGTGTTTGATCTTTATCTGGAATTATATTATTATTATTATTATTATTATTATTATTATTATTATTATTATTATTATTATTATTATTATTATAGTTGTTGCAGTTGTTTTCAGCAGTGCTTGTGCATAAGAGTTCATGAATATTACTTTTTACTAGTGCACTTTAGTATACTGTATCGTGTTCATCCCATCGTTCATCGTACAAAGCCTGGAGTGGGTGGAACCCAAGTGGACATTCGTCTAACATGAAAGCTTCCAGCGAGCACATGAAGATGTTGGCAAAAGTAGGACCCAAAGGAGAGCCCATGGCTACACCGTCAGTTTGTTTAAAAAGTTTGCCACCAAAAACAAAGGCAGTGTCCAGCACTGCCAGTTCTAAAAGAGTTTTAAAAGACGTACGATTAAAATTGTTAAAAACAGAGTCTGGTTCAGGAAAAAGTTTATGTAAGATAATATCGATAGTTTTTATGATTTTAAACTGAACTCTATTTTTACTCTCCTCCACAGGGCGTTTTTTATTACATCGAACTGGCAATCCTTCCATCAAGAAATTGGTTTCCTTTCTGAATATTTTGTGAATAACTGCTTCCCACAGAACTTGTTTTTTAAAAAGCTCCGTTTGTTCCTTAACAAACAATTCATGAATATCGTCAAACCTTGTACAGTACCAAAATTAGCTTTTTATGCCAAATTTCCATTTTTACATGATTCTTTTCGACAACGGTTCGCGCAAATTGTTCATAAACATTATAGTGCCATTAATTTGAAATTAATCCCTAAAAATCCACTAACGATTGCTTCCTTTTTCAGATACAAAGATCGATTAAACCCTCTTTTGACCTCTAACGTGGTATATAAGTATACTTGCCCTTAGTGTAACTCTGGGACAATGCTGGATCCACGAGGAGGTTACTGAGGGTCAGAATCGACTCTCATCGGGGATTAAGTTTTCGGACTGGCTGTAGGCTCTCCAATCCCGAGCATTCAAGCATAAGAAACCATTCGAAAATTTGTAAAACTTATATTGATAGAAACGATTTCTGTATCATAGGCCAAACAACTAATGCATGCCAACTGCCTATCCTGGAATCATTATTTATTAAACAACTAGTTCCCCAGTTAAATACCCAGACCTCCTCCACTCATCTGTACCTGAGTTAACTGTTTATTTATGCATTCTGTCTTCTGCCTTCTTGGTATAAGGTTGGTTAGCGGTCTTTGATTTTGCTTTTATGTCTTTTTTGTTTTTTTTTCGTTTTTTTAATCTTGTATCTAACTGTGAAGTATTTTATGAGTTTTATTGATTTTTAGAGCAATTTTTAAAGTAATTTTATTCCTTATTTAACAGATTCCCTGATGATGTAATAAAGCTTTTTACTACGAAACGTTGGAAATAAAGAATTATGTTGAGATGAGTACATTTCCATGGTCCACCTTCGCGCTAATGTGTGTTCATGTCGCCTAATTATGTATATATTATATATATATATATATATATATATATATATATATATATATATATATATATATATATATATATATATATATATATATATATATATATATATATATATATATATATATATATATTATATATAATTATATATATATATATATATAATATATATATATATATATTATATATATATATATATAATATATAATATTATATATATATATATATATATATATATATAATTATGTATATCCAATAGGTATTATGATAATATATATTTATATATAGATCTCAATATATATATATATATACATATATATATATATATATATATATATATAGGTTATATATATATTAGAATATATATATATATATATATACCATCATATATTATAAATTTGTATATATATATATATAATTATATATATATATATACCGAGGGTTATATATATATATATATATATATATATATATATATATATATATATATTATATATATATATATATATATATATATATATATATATATATATATATATATATATATATATATATATATATATATATATATATATATATATATATATATATATATATATATATATATATATATATATATATATATATATATATATGCTCACACAAATATTTAGCCACAAATACCGTTTAGTGTCAAATTCATTATACCTCACGAACAGCTTACAACCAGAGGAATTATAACTGATAAGTGATTCGTTACCAGTGGTATTCGAAACGTTGCTTTATTTAGAAACAATGTTGTACTTTTGACCACGGGTGATGTGCAGTGACTTCTGACCAAAGACCCATCAATTAAGGTGTAAGTTGTTATCAACTCTGCTGTATACGTATAATTCTCTTTTATTTTGATGGACATTAATAAGAGCATTCTCGACGATTCTTTGACATGAAAGCAGAAGGGTCGTCAGGTTCGAAGTCCCTATAGACATGTTCTTAATACCTCTCCGCAGGGTTTTATTTTGCTGGTATATCCCTTATTTTGTTATGCCCATTGGTTTGAAGAGAGATCTGTCTTACTGGCTTGGTTGACGGCTTTTCCGCCGTCATAGTGAGGCAGCTGGTTGAGTTGTTTACAGATGAAATCGACGCCTTTGTCTATGTAACCGTCAGAACACGTTCCTGGTCCTCCGAGAAAAAAAATTACACTGATACCTCAGTCTTCGTTGGTATTGCAATGGAATGATAGCTAGGAAATGAATGCAGGAAATAGAGAACGCTGGTCTTCTATAGACGTTGGAACTGTACTTGAATGATTCCCTTTTGATATACGAGTATCTAAGAAGGCTAGTTCCTGTCCTTTTCTCACTCAGTTTTGAACGCAATGCTAGAAGTGAATTCACTTTGCTGCAAATAGATACCAAAATCTTCTCAACTATTATTGCAGAACGTGAAAATGTTATCAACGTGTCGCACCAAAACCACTTTGCGACCGAGTCATTAAAGTACATGCAGACATTGGCTTAAAGAGGAATAGCAGGCTGCCTATCCCACATTAAAATCTTTGTAAACCTTTCAGTTAAAAGAGGGCATGTTATTGGTTACAGGGAGCTTGATTAATTTTTTTTTCATTGCCCAGAGGAAACAGGTCTTCGTAAGGAGTAGATTTTTTCCCTTATGAAGTTCAGGATGTCGTTTACAGGAACCTTTGTGAATAATGATTCCGCGTCCTGGCTTATGAGCGTTATGTCGTTCACTGCAGTATTTAATTTGTAGAATTTCTGAATAGAGTCCTCTGCGTGTTTTATAAACTACCTAGGAAATGTGTCAGCAAACCTGCTAAGTTTCTGATAGAGTAAAAATGAACGAGATTTAATTTCACAAAACTGGGAGTGAGAGAATGCCTTTCTTATGGGTTTTGGCGAGTCCGTAGAAATATGGTAAAGAGTTGTTGACGAATCCAAGTGAAAAAGTCACAGGTAAAAAAGTCAAAGAAAAAAGTCATGCTTAGGGCGCCGATGCTGACCGAATAGGACTTCCTCTAACTACTGAACAAGACAATCACGACGATATATATAGACTATATTGACCGGAGATCGTTGAGGACATGGACTCGATAGTCACAAAATTTATACTTGTTAGGCAACTATCCATAGCATATCAACCTCTGAATTACCTTAAAACTACTGAATATTCATTTTTCATTTACCGTTGTAGCAGTCGGACATAAACAATGAACCAATAATAGTTTCGGCTTGGGAAACAGCAAATTGCTGTAATTCGTAACTCACTCGCATTACACAAAAGGTGGTGATACGAATTTGCGGGTTTTTATTTGTTCAATACGAGATGAGGAAGTGATGATAACTGCTCCAGTTGGAAAAAAACAAAGCCCTTGCTTGTTTCCAGAGCCTGTACATGAATTTTTAAGTGAAACGAATTATAGTTGTGATGGTTCATAGTCATTTTCATTTTTATTTTATCCAGTTTCATCACTTTCTCGTTTTTTTCATGACACACAAAAAAGGGAGAAAGTAATGAGACTGGATAAAATGAAAATGACATATTTTCTCACTTCTACATTCAGTCTTTTTTCAAAATTCTGGATAAGGAAAACTGATCTGGGTGTGGTCATAATCCACATTGGTATTTATTCATCTCCTTGGACATAGATCTACCAGCTGTTGGGTTTCACCTCCCCAGGGCATAAACCTCACTGGTATTTCTTCCTCGGCTTTTGTCGAGTATGTTCATTCAGAAGGATATAGTAAAATATTAAAGAATTTATGGTGATTACGAAATCCATAGCTGTATATACATACGCAAATGTAATAATATGAGCTTTCGCATGTTAAAAAACATACTTCATATATACAATGAACTATTAAAATAGTCAAAATTAATTAAGCAGAAGCGAAAAGTCAATCTTAAAATGAACATTCAGTAGTTTTAAGGTAATTCGGAGGTTGATTTACTATGGATAGTTGCCTAACAAGTATAAATTTTGTAACTATCGATTCCATGTCCTCAACGATCTCCGGTCAATATAGTTTACATCGTCGTGATTATCTTGTTCAGTAGTTAGGGGAAGTCCTACTCGGTCATCATCGGCGCCCTAAGCATGACTTTTTTACCTGTGACTTTTTTACCTGTGACTTTTTTACCTGGATTCGCCAAGAACTCTTTACCATATTTCTACGGACTCGCCATAACCCATAAGAAAGGCATTCTCTGACTCCCAGTTTTGTGAAATTAAGTGGCGTTCATTTTTACTCTATCAGAAACTTAGCAGGTTTGCTGACATATTTCCTAGGTAGTCTATAAAACACGCAGAGGACACTATTCAGAAATTCTATAAATTAAATATTACAGTAAACGACATAACGCTCATGAGCCTGTAACGATATCCTGAATTTCATAAGGGAAAAAATCAACTCCTTACGAAGACCTATTTCCTGTGGGAAGTGGAAAAAAAGTTAAATTAATCAAGCTCCGTGTAACCAATAATATACCCTCTTTTAACTGAAAGGTTTACAAAGATTTTAATGTGGGATAGGCAGCCTACTATTCCTCTTTAAGCCAATGTCTGCATGTACTTTAATGACTCGGTCCCAAAGCGGTTTTGGTCGACACGTTGATGACGTTTTCACGTTCTGCAATAATAGTTGAGAAGATTTTGGTATCTATTTGCAGCTAAATGAATTCACTTCTAGCATTACGTTCAAAACTGAATGAGAAAAGGACAGAAACTAGACTCCTTACATATATCAATAGCGAATAATTCAAGTACAGTTTCAACGTCTATAGAAGACCAGCGTTCTCTATTTCCTGCATTCATTTCCTAACTATCATGACATTGCAATACCAACGAAGACTGAGGTATCAGTGTAATTTTTTTTTCTCGGAGGACCAGGAACCTGTTCTGACGGTTACATAGACAAAGGAGTCGATTTCATCTGTAAACAACTCAATCAGCCATCAACCAAGCCAAAGTCAGATCTCTCTTCAAACCAATGGGCATAACAAAATAAGGGATATACCAGCAAAATAAAACTCCCCTGCGTAGAGGCATTAAGAACATGTCTATAGGACCTCGAACCTGACTACCCTTCTGCTTTCATGTCGAAGAATCGTAGAGAATGCTCTTATTGATGTCCATCAAAATAAAAGAGAATTATGCATATACAGCAGAGTTGATATCAACTTACACCTTTCTTGATGGGTCAGTGGTCAAAAGTCACTGTACATCACCCATGGTCAAAAGTACCACATAGTTTCTACATAAAGCAACGTTTCGAATACCACTGGTAACGAATCACTTATCAGTTATAATTTTTCTGGTTTAAGCTATCGTGAGGTATAGTGAATTAGACAATAAACGATATTTGTGGCTTAAATATTTGTGTGAACATATATCTATATATATATATATATATATATATATATATATATATATATATATATATATATATATATATATATATATATATATATATATATATATATATATATATATATATATATATATATATATATATATATATATATATATATAATGATCACATTTTTAAGAGCTCCACCTAATGTAGTGAACTGGGTATTTTATGATATTTGTGGCTAATGTTTGTGAATATAAGAAAAACCCTCGGTGTATAAGACAAATTCAAAATTAGCCACGCGTTACAAATTTACCAGGTCAGCTGTTATGGTGAAGATGGGTTGATATCGATTCTTAGTACAAAACCTGAGTTCGACTGGCATGTACAGCAGAGTCGATGTCAACTTGTCAACTTATACCTCTCCTGAAAACTGGTAACGAAACATTTATTAATCATAATTCCTCTTGGATGTAAGTTGTTATTCCCGAGGCGTAGTGAACTGGATATTAAAGTATATTGGTGGCTTAATATGTATCTATATCTATCTATCTATCTATATATATATATATATATATATATATATATATATATATATATATATATATATATATATATATATATATATATATATATATATATATATATATATATATATATATATATATATATATATATACATATATACACACCACACATATGTAATCCACATGATCATATTTTTTAGGTTACACCTTCCACATACACACACATATATATGTGTATAATCCTGATGATAACAGTTTTCATAGCTCCATCTAATAATATCGAAACAGGATTCGAATATCAGGCGATGATCGAACAACATGATCCGGTTTCAGTAAATTCATTGACCACTGTTCGAATTAGCCGCTAATTACATCACTTACGACAGATATAAATGATTATATAATGCCACTTTGTCTTCCTACCTTCTCAATTTCCCCAAAATTTTGGGATATATTTATCACTGCAAGCCCTGAATCTATATGGCAAATCGCTGAAGGTGGCCTTTTACCGTAGCAGATTACTAACCTACGCACCTTTATTATTAGTAATAATAAATTTAATTATAAAAATTACCTTGCATTCATAGGTGCGAGTTGATAAGCTCACCGTTGAATCACTTTAACAAAAGTGTTCTATACTATTTTTGTCTATGACCGTGTCTTGTAACGCCATGTTGCATTAACTAATAATAATGATAATAATATCCTTTGTTTCAGCTCCGGGCCATATACGATGAACACAATACAGTATACTAAATTAAGTACGCTAGTAAAAAGTAATATTCATGAACTCTTATGCCCAAGCACTGCTGAAGACAACAGCAATAATAATAATAATAATAATAATAATAATAATAATAATAATAATAATAATAATAATAGTTCCAGATAAAGACCAAACACCGATACAAAATTCAGGTACTTTACTAAAAAGGGAGAGTAAATGGCAAATCTCAATAATAATAATAATAATAATAATAATAATAATAATAATAATAATAATAATTTCTGTCGGTTTTCTGATCATCGCCTTAAACTTCTTCGGTGGCGAAAGGGAGACAAAGCGACGTCCCACAAACAGGCAGTTGCAGCGGTCGTTGGCTGTTATCCTCAAGAACAGCTTGTTTCAGCGTTGTTGAGTCTCCAGCTTGGTAAGGCAGGTTTCGTTGATACTAACTCGACTTTTTGTTCATTTGCGTTTAGGATCTCGGCCATTCTGTACTGGACTGAAGGATTGTTGGTTTCGCGTTGTGTGGTTTTACGTACAGTCCTTAGCAGGGACGATACCTTCTCTGACGGACCCTTGTACGTTTTCAAAGTAAGGTTTTTCTTACATTTTATTCTCTGTTTTCTTGTTAATATCGTAGCTCCTGCAGAGTAGGCGAGTAGTTGCTTTTTAAACTTGCTTTCTTGAATGATCTTCAGTCGTATTTTGTTGTATAGTCTTAGTGCGCAGTGTACAAATGCTCCCTAACCTGACTTAAGATTTGTTCTACATTCAAATCTCCTATATGTTTTACTTGCATGTCTTCCGTTTACAATATTCATTTGAGGTCTAGAGAAGCTTGAGCAGTTTCTCAGATATGTCGTGTTGTGAATAGACTGCAATTTTTTAGGCGTGAAGGCGTGCTTCGTTTGTTGGTTTGGTGAGTGGGTACTATTGCCAGGTTTGCGTTTTATATTTATCAAATATTTAGTACGTGGTTCTTGAATATAACGCAGTTGTCGTTTGAAAGTTTTCAGTTTGCGGGTTTTTTTTCAAATATGGGTATTTTAGATTCATTGTTGTAAATTCCTACAGTAAATGTTCAAATTTTTTGTAAAGTATTGTTGTAGATTGACTTTCAACATGGTATTTAAGACTTGGTTTCGAAGCGTATTTATTACTAAGCTGAACTAGATTGCTTTGAGTGGTAATTCTGTGCACTTTGAACCATACTAGCAATCTTATGCAGTTCTACGGATATTTTAATTTTAACTTTATACTGTGATACATTAAGTCTTTCGATGCCATAGGGGTTTAAAGTTTCTTGAGGATTAGAGAGGCCTAACTCGACTGTCATAGCCTTCCTAATATGGGGTATAGTAAGTCTATTTAAACTTAATTGTAGGCTTAAGTGGCAATAAACTAGTAATAACGCTTATCAGTATGAAGCCTTGCTTGCTGCTCCTTATCAGATAGCCCAGATGATTGTAAGCAATAGTCAGCCTTTGGTTCTTTCCACTTCCTAGAACATTTTGGGCTTTAATATATATTTTATTTCAGGTCAGGGTGTGTCGTTAAATAAGCGTGCCACAGTGAGTTAATTGAATTGTCTTGGATGTACCGGTACCTTATGACTAATGGATTAATGGGTGAGTAAGTATTTCTTGTTTTTCTTAGTCGAGTGACTTGAGCAACCCACCAAACGTTTTTTACCTTAATTTTTTCAGAATCAAAAGTAAGTTTTCACTTTTAAAAGTTTAGGCTTTGTTTTAATGCATTTGGTTTATTATTTCAGATTCAAAACCTTAGTTTTGAGAATTTTGAAAATTTAATTTTTAAAATTGCAAAGGTTAAAATTTAACTTTTCTAGCTTTGAACATTTCAAGGAATTTTAGGTTTGTTTCAGCTTCAGAACTTTGTTTTAAAGTATTTTTTATTTATTATTAATTTAGGTATTATAGCATCAAAAGTTTGTGTGGAAGGTTTGTTGGTATAATGTGTGGAAGGTTTGTTGGTATAATGTGTGTGGAAGGTTTGTTGGTATAATGTGTGTGGAAGGTTTGTTGGTATGTGTGTGGAAGGTGATTTTTGAGAGTTTTAGAGTAAAGCTGGTATTTTAAGTTAGTAGATTCAAACTTGTTTATATAAACTTTTGCCTTATGTAGTTTGATCTTTGGTATGTGTGTGGAAGGTTTGCTGGTATGTGTGTGGAAGGTGATTTTTGAGAGTTTGTAGAGTAAAACTAGTATTTTAAGTTAGATTCAAACTTGTTTATATTTAAACTTTTGCCTTATGTAGTTTGATCTTGTAACTTCAGCCAGTTTTGTTTTTAAAATTGTAAAGTTTAGTTTCTCTATTTTGGAGTTTTCAAGTTTTTGAACACTGACAATTTTTATTTCAGCTGCGTCAAAATTAAGTTTTGAGTCTAAATTGAGTGTAAATTAAGTTTTGCGTCTAAATTGAGTGTAAATTAAGTTTTGCGTCTAAATTGAGTGTAAATTAAGTTTTGCATCTAAATTGAGTGTAAATTAAGTTTTGCGCGTAAATTGAGTGTAAATTAAGTTTTGCGCGTAAATTGAGTGTAAATTAAGTTTTGCGCGTAAATTGAGTGTAAATTAAGTTTTGCGCGTAAATTGAGTGTAAATTAAGTTTTGCGTCTAAATTGAGTGTACAGTAAATTAAAGTTTTGCGTCTAAATTGAGTGTACAGTAAATTAAAGTTTTGCGTCTAAATTGCGTGTACAGTAAATTAAAGTTTTGCGTCTAAATTGAGTGTACAGTAAATTAAAGTTTTGCGTCTAAATTGCGTGTACAGTAAATTAAAAGTTTTGCGTCTAAATTGAGTGTACAGTAAATTAAAGTTTTGCGTCTAAATTGCGTGTACAGTAAATTAAAGTTTTGCGTCTAAATTGCGTGTACAGTAAATTAAAGTTTTGCGTCAGTTTTGCGTCTAAATTTGCGTGTACAGTAAATTAAAGTTTTGCGTCTAAATTGCGTGTACAGTAAATTAAAGTTTTGCGTCTAAATTGCGTGTACAGTAAATTAAAGTTTTGCGTCTAAATTGCGTGTACAGTAAATTAAAGTTTTGCGTCTAAATTGCGTGTACAGTAAATTAAAGTTTTGCGTCTAAATTGCGTGTACAGTAAATTAAAGTTTTGCGTCTAAATTGAGTGTACAGTAAATTAAAGTTTTGCGTCTAAATTGCGTGTACAGTAAATTAAAGTTTTGCGTCTAAATTGCGTGTACAGTAAATTAAAGTTTTGCGTCTAAATTGAGTGTACAGTAAATTAAAGTTTTGCGTCTAAATTGAGTGTACAGTAAATTAAAGTTTTGCGTCTAAATTGCGTGTACAGTAAATTAAAGTTTTGCGTCTAAATTGCGTGTACAGTAAATTAAAGTTTTGCGTCTAATGTAAGTTATTCTTTGACCACTTCCGGAGTCCACCTTTGCCGGGGTGGCGATGCCACCTGCCAGGCAAAGGTGGACTTTCACGTTGTGCATGGTGACTTGGTCACCATGCACAACAGGAAGTTCATAAACAAGCATGGTGACTTTGTCACCATGCACAATAGGGATTTCAAACCAACCAACTTCTTACTTAGGTTAGAACTGAAACTTTGATAGTTGTCGTGTAGCTAGGACTTAACGGGAAGTTAGATATGAAACTTTTAATATAGGATTGGCTAGAATAGGGTGAAGAACTTGCTGATTTTATATAGATGGAGGGGTTAGGATAAAGGTAATAAATGTTAAGTCTCTTAAGGATGTTGGGAATAGAATGGGGTAAAAAATGCTTTAGTCAGACCTAGGGAGACATTTGACAGCGCAAGTTATTAATAGCACAGGGTATT
Source organism: Macrobrachium rosenbergii (assembly GCF_040412425.1). Classification (NCBI taxonomy): domain Eukaryota; kingdom Metazoa; phylum Arthropoda; class Malacostraca; order Decapoda; family Palaemonidae; genus Macrobrachium; species Macrobrachium rosenbergii. The sequence continues at coordinate 19,616,706 of NC_089744.1, forward strand.
ACAGTACTTGACCCCTGTGTTTGGTCATGAGATGTAAGTTTGAATGTATTAGTGGAGCTGAGAATAGGGTAGGGTAACTCTGACATACTTTTGTAACTCAGAATTTCATTCACACTAGTAACTAGGAACTAGGCAGGTAATAGGTGTATATTAACGATTTTCTAAGAGGCAAGATTTTTTTTATAAGTCGTGGACTTCTCGGGTATTTTAATAGACTGGTTAATAGTGGAAGTTGTAATTAAAATGTCTTGTTAACGTCGTTCCGTCAATGCGCTCAACATCCCCACTCTCCCCCCGCTCATTCAAGCAAAGCTTTGTTACGAAATAGTTGAGATTGCATTGCATATTTTCGTTGACCCCTACCTTCATCCACCTTTCCTCCAGCGCCGAAACTTGCTTCTGGAACCCCTTTCTTATTCTGAATTCCCCAACTTAATTTTTCGCCCCGTGGGGTTGTGCAGTTTCAAATCCCTTAAGACTGTGTACTAAAGGACGAAAGTTGCCAGATAGTGCCATGCATTGCATGGCACCTTTCATAGTACCTTTCATAGTTAAGTAGCACTAAAGTTAGATGCGGCTGTTTCATTGTAAGATTGGTGCCCTCTTATATATCTTAAAGGATGACACACACTATCCTGTTGTCTTGTTGGAAGTTTGAAGGAACAATGGTAGTAATATATGGGATTGTTAATGGGAAAGTTTACTCATACGATACTATATTAATTGTAATACTTAGAATAGCTGCTGGGACTAAATGAACAGGCTATTTTCACTTTTAAGAGGGTAGGTATGTCATGGTAACTTTTAGTATATTCTAAAATGAAACTACTTTTCTTATGCACAGACTTGGTGTAGCTGCAGCAGACCATAACATCGACACTAATACTAATGGAAAGCAAAGCTTTTCGTTAAGACTGAATTTCCTGTGAGGATTCGAAGCGCTCTGAATTCTGTCACCCGGAAAACAAGAACTCAACTTGTAGACGTTATGCATGTCCTGTGACTGAAGCCCATCAAATTCGGTTACCCTGACAACTAGAACTCTACTTTAGACGGTTTGCATACCCTGTGAGGATTAGAAGTGCTCTAAATTCGGTTACATAGACAACTAGAACTTAGATGCTGTGCTCTACCAACTATTCAGTTTTTAATCTGACCACTTTGGATATGTAATAGTATTTACATGTATGAAGACCAGCTTAATACAAATGTCTGTAAACCTTTGTCCATTTCTTTAACCCCAAAATGTCATTTGATGGGGTAGATTTTGTAATACTCCTTGAAACACGAATGTCTTATGAAATAAAGGGAATGGTAATTCTTGATTGTTTGGTTAACAGAAGTAAGAAGGGGATACTGATATGAGAAATCAAGTAACTGAAATAATGGTGTTTACTTGCGATAGTCTATGTAGATTTAAACTTCTATTCAGCAAAGTGATATGGTATTTTGATCCCTCTGATGACAGGAATAATTGTTTACAGATCATTCATTATGATCTGGAGATCTCATTCGGTTGAGAACACTTGAGAAGGTGACTTCAGGGATAATAGTTGGAAGTGGAAAATTCACTTTGACATGAGATACCGCCAAGAAAATATTTTAAGGATCTAACGGGGTTGAATAGTCCAAATTGCCATGTAAGGGTTACAATTAAAGTTAAGCAAGCAGCAAACTTTCAATATTGGTAGTGTAATTTGTCCAGGGAGTGGTTATTGCTTATGCCTATAAATTGTTGAAGTTACTGTGACCGTCGATGGTTACTACAACACAGGCTTTAGCGTTGGACTTGTATGTATCGGATAAGTGAGGCAATAGAAATGCAGTATTTTTGCATAATGCAGTGTTTAATTAGTTGGTGGCTTGTCTCTGACTCTGAAGTTTTTGAATGTTAAAGTTGCTCAAAGGGTTTCTTTAGGATGGGGTTGTGCTTCTGGTCCTTAGTTTTGCCAATGTCTTGGTAATACCAATTTATTTATTCCATGGTGATACTTGGTTTTAGAACAGAGTGAACTGGGTGCGCTTTAGAATTGAGAGCGCCAGGACAAAAACTTAAATCGGTCTTCATTTTATCCTGGCTACGATCCGCACAACTTCGGATAGCTAGGGTTAGTCACCTAATTCTGGCTTTACATCTGGTTTTTGTTGTTTGTGCACCGCCACGAAACTTTCTTCAATGTCTATGCAAAAAGAAGCCAGAAAATATCAAAGCACCTTTTTCGTCGGTTTGTTCGAGATACTTCCTTCCATAGAGTAATAACTCTGTTGATAACTACCAATTATTAACCAGCTAACTACTGAGTTATCCGCCAACCGATTACAGAGTTATCACCACGTGAAAACGTCCTAAAATACTTCTGTCTCTTTCCATACTGATTCACCCAAATGATTGGCGCCAATTTGCAGGATTTTGATGTTTTGTCAACCAAAATGAATTGCGCCCGAAAAAAGGTCACATCAAGTCACGGTGGACGGTAATAAAATCGCAGGGATAGTCACAGGAGTCATAATGTTATAGTAAAGTTGTGGTAGAAATCAGAAATATTACCTAAACTTTTTATATACATATATTCTGTAAATGTTCTGGTGTAAAACAAATACAAAGAATTGAGTAAAATCGTAGGATTACATCCTAACAAATATTCATGAAGCAAAAACATTGCAATTACATGATTGCAAATGAAAGCTGATTCCCTGCGAGGCACCAAAACCAATGATAACAAAAACATTTACTTTTGTGGATGAAACCTTTTGAGCACGTCTGGAATAAAGCCATATTCACTGAAAGTATCGGTGAAGTATATTGTCATGTGAATATCTTCATTTTCATTATTTCTGGGATGTATGTACACGGCAAAAGTAAGCAAGTTACTTGATGTTCCTTACTTAGCCTAGACAGCAGAGAGGATTAGCGTATCCAGGTGGCCGAGTATGGACAGCAATTATAGGCTTACAAGATCACCGCATTTTGTAAACAACTTATTTTATTAATATAGGTGAATTTGCTCATTGTAGATAAAACCCTTACTGCTACCCGTTGCTGAATCTATAAACATAGGTCCACATAACCCTGCCTTTAGGCTGAATATAGATTCGTGTGTATTCCATGCTTCTAGAAATTTAACGCCATTAGCTATGTATAAATGTCTATCAGTCAATATTGTAAAAATACAGATAGCTGTTTACACGAGAGGCAGAAAAAGTAAAGTATTTCTACCGGAATAGGTTTAGCTTTGTACTGAAACATATGGGAGTCTTTAGACATAAAGACTGGGAGAAATGGATTGCATGACGCAGTGGATTAGAAAAATTTCAGCTTTTCATTTTAATGAGTCAGTAACATAGAAGTTATTCCCAGACATTGTATGACGTTTTGCGTTGCGTACTTTTGTTTCGGTTATCTTATATCTTACGAAAATAAAATTAAATTTATTCCATCTAGTCGGCAATGAATTAAAATAATTCGATGGAAAAAAAATTAAGTTTGTCTGTACCTCGTCAATGGATGACACTCATTTTCGCCAAGCAATAGGAATCGGACGAGGCGTTGTTTACCATCTCCACAATAACCTCATCATATATATCGTTACTTTCATGAGGGCAGTCGATGTCTGTAAGTAGAGAAAACAGGCTATGGATTGGATAAATTCTGGGGACGCTATATAGAGTTATTACAAATTTGTGGACGGTTTTGGGGTGGGCTTATGTGAGAAACCCTCGATACCTAGTATACGAGAGAGACGGATGGCTTCTCCCAGAAGCCCCAAGTACCGGCAAGGGTTAACCTGATCAAACTACTACACCCTTCCTATGCAGGGTTATCGCTCCCGGACTCCAGGGTTAGACGTTGCTAACGCAGGCAACCATCATCGTAGAACAATGAAAGAACAGGAAGAATCGATTGTAACTATACTCAAAAAAGCCGGAGGCAAATCTAAAGCGAAGAATGATACATCCTCCCAAGACCGAGGTGTAGAAAGATATAGTGGATGTTTGCGCAATATGAAATGACCAAACGAAGTACAATGAGATGTGGAGAGCCTATTCATATCGCTGTTCCTCGTTGCACTTAAAGAACGTGCGACTCAGGACACAACCTGCGGTGACTTTGGTGCATGAGAATTTATTAATCCTCAGCTGATCTTGGTGCTTGCTCTTCGCCTGGCGAGTCTCGAAATCGAGCAACCGGAAGTGTTTCATGAAATACGTTGATCCGTCTGAAGAATTTAGGAAACAATGAGCTTAAAACATCTTTTCCTACAATGTGAAGAAATTAAAAAGACGTCCAAGACAAGGTGAACAACTTGATGCTGTAGCATATTTTAAAACGATGACGCCTTCCGACGGATCCCCGTCGTTCAAACAACCATAGTCTTATGAAATTCCATCTTTCAGGAGGGAATTTAAGTCGTTTCTTTCCGGTTTTGGCGACGCACACTCTTCCCTCTTCTCTTTCCTATCCCCGTCGGGACTGGGCTAGGCAGGGGCATGAAACTGTCACTGTATCGGTCTTTGCAGGGAAAAAATATTCACGAGCAGGCTGTCATTTGGTTTTAATGCATCACCTACGTTTTTGCTCTCAATTTCGTTTGCATGATGCTGCAGATATCTGTGAGGTGTTGTTCGGGATGCATTACTGACGATAAATAAGATTTTCCAATTTCACATCTCATTCAGTCCGAAATTCAAATACCCCTGGTGTCATTAAGGGCCAGAGAAGGGGAGACTTGTCTGCGTTGCCATCTACAACGAACGCTTCCCCAGAAAAGCAGAGGAGATGTGTGCGCATTTGTCCCTTTCGCTACATAAACATCGCTCACACAGTCCTTTTGAGGTTATTTCCCACAGCTGATGGATGGAACACTTAAACCTTTAGACATAATGCGTTGTTGCAGAGCCTTTCATTGAAGGCATAAACTCCGCTCTCGCAATTGCAAAAGGGGAAAGAGCGTTGCGAAGGGACTCTCGAGGTGGAGGAGGAGGAGGAGGAGGAGGTTGAAGAGGAGGAGAAGGAGGAGGAGTGCCGACGAAATGAAACTGGAAGAATGGTTCCAATCACCGACGGGATAAAATATCGGGTCAATACAAACGATCTAACCCCTTTTATATGTAAGAGCCGAGTCAGTATATGCGATTCGAACCCTTATAAGAAGGATTTTGTGATAATCCGAACTTGATTTATTTTTACGCTTTCTCTTTTTGGCAGGAACTCTATAGCACCAATTTCCTCTTTCGCTTGACGCGCTTTCTTAATTCCGAGTTCGCTTGGCCAAATAAGTTTTCCCTGAGGGGAGCGTATAGATATGGTTGTTTAAGAGGAGGGCGTATATTTGTACATATATACATACCTCTCTTTTGCTGTTACATTTCTACCTGAGCCGTATTCTCTTCCTTTCAATCTAATGTTGTTCCGCCTCTGAAATCTTTGTTGTTGCATTTCAAACCAAAGTCAAGCGAAGGTCTTTCAGATAACAATAATTTCATTGGCCATAACTGCCTTCTTTGCTGTGTGATATTTCCAGGGACTTTTCTGTATCTAACAAGACTATGATATGCTTTGAAATCGAAGTACTCAAACACATAAATAGATATTTGTTTGTATTCATATGTATATAGATTTATTATATATTTATATATATACATATATATGTTTATATATATATGTATATAATTATATATATATATATATATAGCCAGAAGACGTGGTAATATTGCAGATATTATTATGTCATAAATCAGAGGCACGTCCGAGCTTTCGGGAATACATACCTTTTCCCATCATCAGGGTCACTTATCTATAAAGACATCAGAAATGCAAAGAAGCCGTCAGAAAACCATACTGATACAGACTAGATCTAAAAGTATTAAAACAGCTATAATTGACAATACCATCATAATGGTTTACGTTAAGCAAAAAAGAAAATAGTGTCTTTAGATTCCAAGGCATATCCTGCCACCATCACATAAAATACAGTGATTTTCAAATACTCGGACAAACAAAAAACAACCATTTGCTTCTGTTCTGTAAGTCGCTCCATATTAACCAACAACCACCAAACCACCTCAGTTCCATTGTTCAGTGCATGTTAGCTTTTAGTTTTCTGTAGAAGAAAACTGTTGTGCCGGCTTTGTCTGTCCGTCCTCACTTAATTCTGTATGCACTCTTCTCTGTCCGCACTTTTTCTGTCCGCCCTCATATCTTAAAAGCTACTGAGGCTAGAGGGCTGCAAATTGGTGTGTTGATCATCCAGTCCAATCATCAAACATACCAAATTGCAGCCCTCTAGCCTCAGTAGTTTTGATTTAAGGTTAAAGTTAGCCATGATCGTGCTTCTGGAAACGATATAGGATAGGCCACCACCGGGCCGTGGTTAAAGTTTCATGGGTCGCACCTCATGCAGCATTATACCGAGACCAACGAAATTAAGTATTTTATAGATAAGTAACCCTGATGATCGGAAAAGTCATGCATTCCCGGAAGCTCGGCTCTGCCTCTGATTTCAGATATAATAATGTCTGCAATATTACCACGTCTTCTGGCTGTCCTGTTCCTCTTAAATTGAAATTGAAGTTTCCTAGAAACGACAACATAACCAGTTATATATATATATATATATATATATATATATATATATATATATATATATATATATATATATATATATATATATATATCTATATATATATATATATATTATATTCTAATAATTCCACAATGCCCTCTTAACTTCTCAAATTCTTCACGCTTTTTTTGGATATGCGAAGAATTCGAGAAGTTAAGAGGGCATTGTGGCTATTAAGGTTACATATGTGTCTAATTCTGATCCCCCACCAGCCGCTTCATACGGAACGAGTCATTACGGAAGAATGTTAAGACATTTACCATTTAATACCTTTATGATGGAATTCTGACTGCTCCGATAGGTTGACAATTCAAGATACTTTAACCACTCAATTAACGAAGATATTACGATGGGTAGTTGACATTTAGGAGGAGCTTACCTCCTTGAACGGCAGGACAAACAAGACGTCTAAACAGAGGGACTCTGGAAAGGTTTGGAGAGAGTTTTATTAGATTCGCCCATCGCGGTTATAAGGTTACTTATTAGATGGAATACCCGCAAAATGATAATAACCCTTGTTGGTCGTTCAAATACTTGATGGAACGTACCGACTGATTTCTATATGTGACCAAGGACTTGACAGTGCGATAATATGCTAGCCCTGATGCAGAATATTGACTAGCTAGTATTCGTAACAGTATTATAACTGGCTTTTCTGTTAAAACAGTTATCCTAGTATTTTTCTCTGCTTCCATTTACCTGGAGGAAGAAAATACTTTCCGTAGAACGAAAAATCTTATTCAACGAATAGCAAATCACACACCATCCTTTGATGTGTCTGCTCACCTCAAGTTTGACCGGTCGCTCTTCCTGTATGGTTGCGGGAATATTAACATTCTCCTCTAGTGTGCGTTTACTTGTAGGCCTGTTTTATCGAAGGATACTGGGAAAAAATGAGACGCAAGAAAAATGTTGCATAAAAAGTTTCCTAGACGATGTTTACGTGGCTTAGCGTAGGTCAACATAAAGAAGGTGTTTGTTGCTAATGTCACTTTCTCTCTGTCTGTCTGTCTGTCTGTCTATTACTCACTGTTAGTGCTACTTTGTTTGTCTGTTGTATCCCTGTTTCTTTCTCCGCTTGTTTACGTTCCTATGTTTGCCTCATTTCTGGTCTGCCTGTTTGTATGATTATTTGTCTATCTGCGCAACATTTCCCTTTCTCTCTACTACCTCCCCAGCCAAAGCCAGCTCCCCAACCTCTCTCTCTCTCTCTCTCTCTCTCTCTCTCTCTCTCTCTCTCTCTCTCTCTCTCTCTCTCTCTCTCTTGACTCTATCCTACATCAAAGGCATAAAGAATCTCTTTCATGAAAAACCCCTTTCTGTCTGCTCCACTTTTGGCCGCCCGAGGCGACAAAGCAGAGATGAACCGAAATTCACTCTTCCAGGAACCTCATAGTATTTGGCCGCGTTACTGATTCTCCAAGGAAGAAAAGTGAGATTTATATTTTGACGGTAAATATTCATAACATGAAGTCAGAGTACGGTAGCAAGGAAGAAACATCATCACGTAAAGACAGAGAAAAAATACTAAAAATGATAAATAAGATTTGATCTGACTATTGAACGAGTTGGGAGGGTCGACGAAAGAGAGATTCCCATAACCTGAAAACTTGATTGTAGGAAGAAAATAGAGTTTTATATTATTACGATGAAAGAAAATCGGTAGCGTATGAAAGAGGTCTTTCAAGAATGTCAAAAATTCGACTTAACCAAGTTGTTAAAACCTGCTACGAAAGAGAAAACCAAACTGTATTATGCAAGTGAGTCGAGCGTCTCTGTAGAGACCGATACATTATTCTGAGAACCTCCTGTTTTCGAGAACACAAGAACGAAAGTCCGTAAGGACAAGAGGGGTAAGAAATCATTCCTTAGAAAGATGCAAATGTCAGAGCGCGATTTACTGTCTGCTTGCGTCTTGGGGAAGGTTAGAAAGACTGAAGAGAGATTCCGCTTGCTTGCTTGAAGCGTCGGGTCCTTTATTTCCATTTCCATCTATCTCCTTTGCTTTCCCTTATACTTCCTGTTTTAGAGGCACTGAATTACTTCAGTCTTTCTTCTGCATTATGAAGGAATTTCAGTGGGTTGAATTTGCATTCTCAGAAAAAACACGGCATTTGATTCTGGTCTTGAATCCGATTGACTGCACGTTTATGAATAAAAATAGAAGCTGTGTATGGGAACTACAGGTGTGATATATGTGGAAGGAGAAGGGAAGAAAAAATGAGAAATGCAAAGAATTTACCTCACGTTTGCTTTTTCCAATAAAATGGACCAAAATACCGGGTGACCATTTGGAGTCTTGTGGCCGTGGCAGGATTTCCCTCTGAGCTAAGGGGCCTCAAAGTCGGCATTTTAATTTTTACATGGAGATGAGGTACAAGGAAAACCACAGGTGAAAAGTTGGTCCACTCATGTAAAGAGAATGAAAGAAGATAGACTGTGAAGAGAATTTTTCGAAAGACATCAGAGGGAGGAGATTAACACCGAGAAAGTTTGGACTGAATGTAGACCCTTGGAAGACGGGTTGACACAGAACGTCTCAGTATCCAGGCAACGCAAGTGCGCAGGCAAGGTAAAGGAGGGTTGCGCAGAGTGTGTGTGTGTGTGTGTGTGTGTGTGTGTGTGTGTGTGTGTGTGTGTGTAAGGGCGTTAACAGCTAATTCACAGAATGCACTATCGATAAGCCTTCTATGGAGTATCATGTATGCTGCAGCTGAAGTTTGGGAACATTTTAGGACAGGTGCACCATTATGAATCAGCTGTTATACAGGGAGAGAGACTGCCAACGACAATGACACCACTGGTTACTCTGTCTGTGGAGATAAGCGATGTTGGGTGTGATCAGTGCTTAGGCGGGTGAATGCCAAGCAAAACTGAAAAAAGGCAAGCCTAATACATTACCTTCTTGCGCCAATTGTAACAGAAAAAAGGCGTGGGTGTATCTATCTATCTATCTATCTATCTATCTATCTATCTATCTATCTATCTATATATATATATATATATATATATATATATATATATATATATATATATATATATATATATATATATATATACAGGGATCTTTCTTAGATAGTGACCCCCAAGATTTTTAACCGGGTATGTATCCACCTTTGCGGCGTGTTTAGTACAAGCCCCGTTGGGGATTACCGTAAAAACATAAGCAAAAGACTGTAAATATCATAAAGATAATGACCCCCAAGAAATATTAGTCCTAGATAATGACCCCCGAACTTTGCCAGGGGTGTCACCGTTTAGGAAAGATCCACACACACACACACACACACACACACACACACACACACATATATATATATATATATATATATATATATATATATATATATATATATATATGTGTGTGTGTGTGTGTGTATGTATGTGTATTCTTCGCGTGTGTGTGTATTTATATGAATACACGCGTGTACGTACGTTACACCATTATCAACCCTTTACATCTTATTATCCTACACTTGAGTTTTGTCGTATTTATTTCACTTCCTCAGATTTCGCTGGTCTTGTGTCTCACCTCACTTGCCTAGGTGTTCCAGAGTCGTAAATTCTTAATGCGGCCTTTGAGGACTGGAAGGGAGACGTTGGCTTCCAGTATATGCTTTATCATTTCCACATTTGAAGATAATTGAAATAAGAGTTACATATGAAGAGCCAGTGGAGTCTGAATTTAGATTACAAGTCGGCAACAGCAGGTTCATTTTGGAGACAGCGACGGACTTGATTTATTTCTTTATGTGAAGGCTGATATTAGGGACAGGAGATGTTAAGTAAGTAAGATACGACAAGGAAGTACAGCACTCACACACACATACGTATACACACACACACACACACACACACACACATATATATATATATATATATATATATATATATATATATATTATACATATGTACACACATATATATAATTATATATATACACACACATATATATATATATATATATATATATATATATATATATATATATATATATATATATATATATATATATATATATATATGTGTGTGTGTGTGTGTATATATGTGTGTGTGTGTGTGTATGTGTGTATGCGTGCCTTTAGTCACTTGTCCCTACTATAAGCCTTCACAAAAAAGGCAAATGATAAAGCATAAACTGGAAGCCAACGTCTCCCTTCCAGTCCTGAAAGGCCGCATTAAGAATTCACGATTCTGGAACACCAAGGCAGGTGAGGTGAGACGCAAGATCAGGAAAATCTGAGGAAGTGAAATAAATAAAAAAAAAAAAAACCTCAAGCCTAGGATAATAAGATGTATAGGGATGACAATGGTGTAACGTACGTATGCACACACACACATACACACCATATATATATATATATATATATATATATATATATATATATATATATATATATATATATATATATATATATTTATATTTATACATATATATACATATATGTATATATATATATCTATATATGTATACACACACACACACATATATATATATATATATATATATATATATATATATATATATATATATATATATATATATATCTATACACTCACACACACATATATATATCTATATATATATATATATATAAATATATATATATATATATATATATATATATATATATACTGTATATATATATATATACATGTATGTATTTATCTGTACGCTTGCTCATACGTCGTTTTGTTTCTGTTCAGTAGGAAAGAGAAGTGCATTTTTTATTTCTTTGTCTTTAGTCTTCATTTTCCTTCATTTTCGGCTTGATAAAAGTCGGGAGAAGGAAGAGTCGGGAAATATGAAAGGCGTCATGCGGAAACATTTAATTTTCTTGGAAAGAATGAAACTCTTCTCAGAAGCAAAAATAATGAGGCGTCGCATCGGTAGTTGTGGGTTTCTGTGAATTATTGTTTGCAACCTCTTTCTTTCTGGCCGTCCTCCAACCCCTCTCCCACCAGGAGGAGGGGGATGTTTCCCCCCCCTGACCCGGCCATCTCCCTCCCAGAAGCCGGTCCTTACTCCAAAATGCGTAAAATTTCAATGAGCGTAATCCCTGGTCAATGTCGCATTCGATATTATTTATGAAGCGATGTCAAGCATTCAGAGCCATCCATTGTACGGCGAAATCACCACTAAAAAAAAAGTTGGTCCTACTACTCTGCTCATAGTAGATATTAATCATAATTAGGATGGACATATTAATGAGTGATTTGGAGAGTACGGCGGCGATTACTCTGCGCTGTTTGTTCGCGATTATACGATCAATGCGGGACCTTTTTGATGGCGTTCACGAATTTAGTTGGCGATCGTTATTGATAGATGGTATTCCGCCAATCTCTCATAATCTCCACCGGTATAAGTCTCTCTCAGGTTACATATCTATATATGTATATATATATATATATATATATATATATATATATATATATATATATATATATATATATATATATATATATATATATATATATATATATATATATTTTTTTCTTTCTATGCATCTTTTCCCACCTGGCTCGGTCAAACACATCGTCCTCTGACAATTGTTTGTCTCTTAGGTCTTCTCTAACTACATCCATCCACCTTCGCTTTGGTCTTCCTCTTTCTGTCCCACTATGCACCTCCATCTGAGTCACTCTCCTCCCTACATATGTCACATCCCTTCTCACCACATGGCCATACCACTGCAGTCTTCTTTCCTGGGCCTTCCTTGATAGTTCTGCGACTTTAGTAGTTCCTTTTATTCTTTCATTTTTGATCCTGTCCATTTTTGTTACTCCACACATCCGCCTGAGCATTTTCATCTCTACCGCATCCAGTTTCTTCTCTTGTACTCTCTTTACCGGCCATGTTTCTGCTTCATACATCAAAGCTGGTCTCACTACTGTCTTATACACTCTTCCTTTAACCTTTATATTGACTCTGCGGTCGCAAAAGGCACCTGACTTCTTTCTCCAATTTTTCCATCCAGCCTGCACTCTGTGTGTTGTTTCTACATCCAAATTTCCATCATCAGCCACTGCTGAACCAAGATACCAAATTTTTCTACTCGGTTCAACCTTGTCCCTTCCATACTAATCTCTGAGTCTTGATATTCATTAAACTTTTTCAGTCTTCCTCCGGATGATCTTTAAACCTCCCTCCCATTTATCCTTCCTTGGGACCTGCACTAGTTTTGACTCCACTTGTCTCCCCTCTGTTGGTGCTGAACAAAACGATGTCATAGTCAGCTAAAACACAGTTGACTTGAACTTTGATATAATTAATTACATAAACAAGTGATCCATTATCGGGTCAAAAGTTTTACTATTTAATTCATATCCGTGATGTCAGACCAACTCGTGGCTGTTATCCATTGTAATGGTCATAGTTCATCATTCTAATCGATTTGCGATTTTTAGTTGTAACTCTCTAATCCATATGTGATATCTTGGACCAACTCATACTTCATAAGTGTTCCTTTACCAGCAGCACCTCCAAAGTGTTGTAGTGAGTACAGAACAGAAACAAAATTTCCAGATTCTATGTAACATGTGCAGTCCTTTCTGCAGAAACGGTGTTTTTCCATCATCTGTGGAAGGAAAATGATTATTAACAGAGTAATGAACGAGGCCTTCTGTTATGAAACCAGACTGTTTTCACCTAACAACAGATCTTTCTTTCTAATTCTTTGAAGGGAAAACAATTCTTTGTCTAAATTTTCAGTTGTTAAACATTAACTTTATGTTCTGTGTTCCAGTGTTTGGAATATCACAGTTTCAGGCAAAAAGTGTACAACATTAAAGGTCATTTCTAGAATAATTCTTCTGGTATCTTTCTAAAACTATACATTTTCGTTTTTGCTAGATTCCCAACATTATTCATTCTTCTCCCAGGCTCTTCCCACCTCTCCAGTAGTTCTTCTGGGGTAATAAATTGCTTAAACCAATTTTTCTTCTTAAAATTGATTCTTTATTTCATTTCCTGCAAATAATGAAATCATGAAGAACCAAGGTTCTAGAATCCATTTCAAAGAATTAATCTAGTATTAGAATTCATTTAACAGGTGTTCATAACTATTATTTCCACCTTTCTCTATCTTTTCATCGTTGTGTAAAACCATTAAAAAATTCCCATTAAACCTGTTTTTTATGGGAGTAGTCTTTGGTGTTCTTGTCAGTGACTTTGCAATTCTGTGAATTTTTCTCTCAGGAAAGGTGTTTCCAGGTCATTATTTTTGTACTGTACATGTCATCTAATGCTCAAGAGCTTTTCTTGTTGTCCAAAGTTTTCCCAGATCATTTTTGACCTTTTTTTTGGCTTTCACCACCTCTTTCACTTATCATTCCTTGCAACCAGGTTTCCTTATCTTCAAGAGGTTTCTTTCCAGATGGTAATCCAAACCTCTCCACCCACTCTCTTTATCACCATACTGTTGTGATTCCACCATTCTTGCTCTCCTCTCAATCTAACTTCCCTCCATACTGCTCTCCTTAAATTCCTGCCTCGCTTTCTGCTCTTGTGTCAGCTTCCACCACTTGACTGTTGATGGGATACGAGCAGGCCTGCCTTTTATTGTGTTCTTCATTTCCAAGTCCATAAACACCACCCTGTGCTGTGCTGCCACAAACTTTCCATTTAAAATTTTACAATTTCTCACCTCAACCAGATGTGATCTTCTGCACATGAGGAAGCCAATTTGACATTCTCTTGCTCCACTCTTGTATGTGATGAAGACTGATTTTCTTTCTTTACCTACAAGGTGTTATGTAGCCAAATCAAACGACACTGCACAGTTTATGTGTTCCCTCCCTTGTCATTTCTCTCTCCAAAACCGAAGCCATCATAGTTAAAGAGGAATCTCAGTATGTTGGTCCTTTTGAATGCATTCATGTCACCATCAAAGATTAATAACTCTTCTGCATGGTGTTTCACTCAGCAAATCAAAGTTTTCCATTACCCTGCAATCATTAAATGCCATGTTTCTAGCTTCATCAATGGATTTAGAGGGTTACAAGCATGTTGTAAAAATAAATGATTCAAAAATGTAGGCAGTTTTTTCCTCTTCCATCTTATTTTGCTGTCTTTTAAGTTTTTGAAGAGAAATCATCCATTTCTATCTTCCTTAGTTTTGAAGATACCAAAGGGGAAAGATGCCAGCTTGGTGACTTATATCCACAAAAGCTTTTCTCTAAACTTTTGAATCCATCTACTGTTCTCCTGCTCAAAGAAAATGCTTATTCTTAAAAAGCTCTCTATCAGAGGAAAGTATGTCTCTTCCTTCTCCAGTAAAAGAGTAAGATTTATTGTTAAAGTTCCAGATCTTTGCTACCACCATCTTCAACATCCTCACTCTTCTTGAAGCCTTTTTTGACTCTCTTCTTTAACCAAGCGCCCTTAAGAGCTGAGGTGACTTGCCAATCAAGATCACTCTGGCTAAAAAATAAAATGCTTGTTTACGTTGAATACGTCCAGGATCAAATTTGAATTTCTATATCAACAAGTCAAATGTCAATTTGGTTTTGGCTACAATTAAGATGGCCGGTTGCCTGGATCTTTGAAAGATCCAGATCCTCCCCATTTATTAGGGCTTGGGACCGGCCACTGAGTTGGATATGACACTATATATATAGGTTATCTCTGAGAAAATTATTAAAAATGATAATAATGATAAATCTTCTGTAAAATTGATACACACAGTGGATTTTAATTATATTATATTTATATATATATATATTATATATATATATAGAGAGAGAGAGAGAGAGAGAGAGAGAGAGAGAGAGAGAGAGAGAGAGAGAGAGAGAGAGAGAGATAGAGAGAGAGAGAGACTAGGATGTAATATATAACAAAACAACATTTTTACTTCTTCAACTCCCAAGTAGGATATTAATAATGCTAAAATGGAAATAATTGTAACAGGTTTGATTTTCATTCCAGAGTAATAAGAATTTTTGTTTACTCAGTTTAAGAGAGAACGACTGTGTGAAAGACAGAGATACACCATCTTGCGTAGATGTGCGTGAAGGGGATCATCTGTCTGTGCTCGATCCATCCGTCAGCATGTCTGTCAAGCGTATGCTGTCAGTGCAATACTGAACGGTTTCAAGGCTTTAGCCACCATGATAAAAAGGTAGACATCGTGCACAGATATTCATGGAGGGAGATCATCAGATCTGCCTCACCGTGAATGTTTTTCTTTTACCTAATATTCTTCATACAGAGTTGAATTTGTTTCAAACTTCCTACTAAGGTATATATATATATATTAATATATATATATAATATATTATAATATACAAAATCATACAATATATATATATATATATATATATAATATATACTACACTCGGGATATAACTTTACATATCTGTCTAATTCAGAATATATTGCATTTTGTGTCTTATAGACTATAAAGTTCTAAACAGAATTAGAGAATTCATTAACATTTATTATTATCTCAACTATTCTAGTTTTAATTTTTGTAAACTTAAAAAGCAATACATAGACGATGTTTATCAAACCGAGATTGTCTCCGTAACACAAAGTTCAAGAACGAAACTGCGAGGACCACGTATTGAATTTGTGTTAAAATCAAAGCAACGGGATGGGGTGTCTAGAAACAAAATAGATGCGTAATGATATTGCGTGTTTGTGCTACATGACACGTCCATTAAAAACATGCTAGAAAACACTGGAAATATACCCAAGACACCTCTTTTTAAATACAAACACTGAAATTAAACGTTAGGCAGAGAAAGACGAGGTATTCATGAAACTGGTATTCAAAACATGTCTTTAGTTTGTGATTCGAATGGTTTGTACCTAAGATGAAATGACAACAGTGGCTTACGATCTACAGAGAGTGAACTTGGGAGCACATTTGAAACTGAGAAACAGGAATGTCTCGACATCAAGCGTTGGGTATTTTTCGAATTCCAGACGGTGGCAATGGCAAACAACAAGAAAGTAAGGCATTGAAGATAAAGCAGAAAACTTATAACTGACGACTACAGCACATTTCATCTACAAAACCCAACCTACAGTCATTCCCCATGTCCCGATTTAAGCAGCAATTCGATTATATTGAATCTACGAAGCACTTTGCTGCCAATAAACTATTTTCAAACCTGGAATAGAAGTGGTACGTAATAAGGACTGAATTTAGGAAAGCTTTACATGAAATTAGTAAAACGTAGACACCCTTAATAGCTTCCCAAAGGTTCATTATGCTACGAAATGCGCAGTTTTAAAAGCCATTTTGGGTGTAATGAAATTTAGAGAGAACGATAAAAGACTTTTGGAAAAGGTTTTTATTTCGAGATGTATTCACCAGATTTATTTCTCTACTTTATGTTTTTTTATATACATTGAAGAAACTGTTATGGATAACTGATACTTGTAATTCTGCTTTTAAGAAAGAACGATGTCTTATTGGTGAGCATAACTATATTTTTTTATTAATTAAGTTTTTCACGTTTCAAAATGGGATTCTATGTCATCTCTTCGTTCGATTCTTTCCTTGTGTTTCCTAGTTAGTTTCTGTTTATCTTTGTTTAAAGGTTGTTTTGTTAAATTTAATGTCTAAATCTTCATATAAAAGTTTCCTGCAACTTCAGCCCAATTCAGTCGCTACATCTTTCTTAGTATTTTCTATGGTCAAAAGCAACGTTCCTATTTATTCAACTAATTCTATGAGCCTCAGAAGAGAATGGAAAGTTGTAAAATCCTTGTTTGTCTTCGGTTACATGTATCCTTATTTTTTTTTAGGAAATGGCATAGACAAGCATCAGGCCTCTTTAATTTCTTATAAATATATAATTATAATGTTGTTGACTCTCCGTGTTTCGCAACTGGCTTTCCATCCCTCAGTCCGTAGTAATATATTTGTCGCACTAGTCAATATTTACTTCACATTTCCTGAGAAATGATTTTCATGATGATACGTAACGGTAATGTTGGCAACTCCTTCTAGCGTGTCTAGCCAACGACCCTTTCTTCTTTTCAGTTTTCTGCAAAAGAAAACTATTGTGCCGGCTTTGTCTGTCCATCCGCCCTCAGATCTTAAAAACTGCTGAGGCTAGAGGGCTGCAAATTGGTATGTTGATCATCCACCCTCCAATCATCAAGCATACCAAATTGCAGCCCTCTAGCCTCAGTAGTTTTTTTAAAATTCTATTTAAGGTTAAAGTCAGCCATAATCGTGCATCTGGCATCGATATAGGACAGACCACCACCGGGCCATGGTTAAAGTTTCATGGGCCGAGCCTCACAAAGCATTATACCGAGACCACCGAAAGGTAGATCTATTTTCGGTGGCCTTGATTAAACGGTGTACAGAAAATTCGATTGAGCTTAAGAAACTTCGGCACATTTTTTACTTGTTGTTTTAACGCTCACGCTCTGATATGAGATGCACATTATATCTCTTCAGCAAGTACTATAATGGCCCTTCCTCTTTTCTGGCTGACGCGTAACACCTACTTAAACACCACATCCCACGTCTTCTGTTCCAAAACCGGTGACTTTCCTCCCTGCTTCCTCATAACTGCGGACTTTTCTTCGCGTTTCCCATTTCTAAGGGTTACAGAGTCCTTCCTCTTCTATGACAGGTGTTATTCGTCGCCATTTCTGCCCAATCTTTCTTAGTTTTATCCTTCTTTTGACGTGGGATCGATTAAAACATTTGACAAAAAAATTCCAAACGTAAAAGCTTTTGAAGCGAAAAGTTGCATCTCAGAGGAAGGATGTACAGAATCATTATATGTATCGAGATTCTTATAGAATATTCATTAGAATATACGGTACATGAAATGTTAAAAAACTAAAATATATATCACGTTGTGATGGAAATACTTCATGAAAAGTAAATGTCTAAAATGAATGAAAATATTTCATGAAATATAAGACATAAGAATAACCTTAACAATTTGGAATATAAAATGCATTAGGGTTACCAAAAATTTCTAGTTTTAACATGAAGACTAATATGCAATAGCAATGTGTATCAATACATATTTTGAGACCTAAATCTGTTGTAGACAGACTGCAGTTCCTAATCTCCTTATATGGGTTACTTCAAAGGAGACAGAAAAGTCAACATTTTCTGACGGAGGGAAAAGACAAACCGTGTGGCGGAACAGCAAATATTTACTCTCAGGAAATATATTCGTTGGAAAAAAAGCTTTTATGTCAAGGCGTAAAATATGAAAAACTTTAAAAGAAAAAACATTACAGTGATTTACACAGTAACTCTAAAACTTTTCAATTACGTACGCCTTAAACACGCAGAAAGAGAAAAGAGATGAACTCACACACACACACACACACACACACACACACACACACACACACACATATATATATATATATATATATATATATATATATATATATATATATATATATATATATATATATATATATATTTGTGGAAGGCAAAAAGCAGGAGAAACTTGAGTGGTGGAAATTGGATAGGTTGCTCTCTCCATGGTCCTCAACTTACTGATGGTGACAAGCACATTGTGTCCCAGGCAATTGGCTATCCATATGTTTACTGATCAGATAGGGTTTTATACACACACATGCACACACACACACACACATATATATATATATATATATATATATATATATATATATATATATATATATATATATATATATATATATATATATATATGTATATGTACATATATATGTGTGTATATACATACATATCTTTGTGTGTGTACAGTTCCCTGAAATCTAACGCTGGAAAATACCCTTTTTCGTGGTTTTATGGGCAATCTTTATTAGACGGAATTCTGTTAAAATACCAAATATTATATATATATTTGTGTATATATATATATATATATATATATATATATATATATATATATATATATATATATATATATATATATATATATTTATATGTGTGTGTGTGTGCGCGCGCGCATAAAACATTATCCAATCAGGAAATATCTGGATAAACAATCGCCTGAGACAAAGTTTGTCACCATCTGTGAGAGGAGAGGCATGGGGAGAGCAACCTGTCCGAAGTCTGAACTCAAAAACAGGAGATAAACTAATAAACTAAAATCCTATAGTGCTGTCCACTCAAAGCCAAACGCTTGTATGTGTATGTTTGTACTTCCACTTCTTCGTGAATACTTTATCGTTAGCGTGAAAAATTCCAGCAAACATGGACAGGATGTGAAACAAATCCGATCTTGTTGATTAGGTCTGTATCTCGTGGCGTTTTGGAAACCATCTTTGAAATCGGAACAGAGTTGGATGTTCCGGCTTCTTGTAAAGAAGTCCGCTTATAATTTGAGGACGATTAGGCATTAGGTAATGGGATGTGGGCTGAAATATTCACTGGCTCCCATTAATTTTCAAATTTATTTCAAAAGACTTGAAAAGGGAGATATCACCGGCATGTTGAAATTTATTTGATATGCATGAAGTGACGGCTTATCATTGACGCGCTTTTATATAGTATTCATATTGAGAATGGCCTAATAGCTTAGTTGAGAAACAGTTCATTCTTGACGCGAGAGAGTTTTTCCACGAGGAATCCAAAAGTACTCTAGTAAGCTCAGTTCCACACCGTTCTCCCGGTTAATTTCACAAACCAATAGTGGATGGTGGGGTCACCACCCTATCTCTACACGCACACACATACACATGCACATGCACATACACACACATACAAACACACACACACACAAATACTATATATAAGAAAATCTTGCTTATATTACCTAGATCTATAAACTTTTATTTCCTCCTGGAGTAAAGAAAGGCATTTAAATCTATAAGTAGAACATTTTTACTTTTGTAACTTGTATCTTACAATTTCCTTCCATTCTCTTTACATCTCACATTTCAGTAACGCTGTCACATTAGACATAGCGGGCAGTGAGGAAAATGTGTTGGTGTGCGGGTTGGGGGAGGGGTGCTTGGGGGGAGGGGTTGGGGTTAGAGGGCCAATTTTTCGGCTGGGTGGCAAGAGGCGGTTGAGATTAGCTTTGCATCAGTGGACCCTCCTCGCTAAGAAGGGGTAGAGGGACAAGAGGCGAGCGAATGGAAAAGTGGTCGGGAAGGGGTCAGGGAAGATTAGAGAAGGGGAGGGTTCAGATTTAAAGGGATGATTTAAAGGAGAAGATTTAAAGGGAATAACTAACGTGAGGGCCATTTTGAATCGTCGCTTCGGCTTGGTGAGTGGTGTGTGTGTGAGCTAACAACGGGGTTTTAGACAATTCACTGGCGCATTACCATTGCCACTTTGCCTTCATTCAATCGGTTTCTCTACGTGGCGGCTCAGTGTGAACAGCAATAAAATACTTTGTTGCCTTTCCCCGCTTTTTCAACACTCTCGTTGGCCACTAAATACCAATTTTATATACAAGCAATAAACAGACTACGAGTCTCTGGTTTCTAAACCAATGCGCTTCTTCGGTAAGCTGTCATGCTGATGGTGCTGGTTCTGGTAAAAACGATACCTCATCAAAAACGAGAATTAATTTTTGGGCATCTTTAAATTCATTTTAACGACTGCGAAAGAGTATTTCATTTTTTCTTTGATTTGCCTAGTTGAAATTGCCCGGACAAAATAATCACGGCTGATACGCAAAGATCTTACAAGGCTCTAAATTCTCACGGCTGTAGAGTGAATGACACTGGCAGTTTTGTAGAGGAATTGATTCTACCTCTCTGTTGTAGTTGGCAGAATTACCTTTGTCACTTTTCCCATTTCATGTGGCTCTACTGAAATTAAAATATGGCGTGAGCTTCAAAAGCTAAAAAAATGTCTGTGAAGGATGGGTGACCACTCTTCCAGATTTCACCGCTGTCCCAACGGGTGACAGCGCTCTTCTTGACTTCCCAGAAAAACCTGGAGTGGAACATTGGCCATCTGTATCAGTGGCCATAAAAATAAATCAGCATTTGTGTCCGTGTTTAGCAGATTTTAATAAATTGCCAAGCTCGAGTTTTTCTCTCCATACCCAGCGAATTATGAAAATAAAACCCACTTTCAATTGGTTGACAAAAGGGATGTCATTCGTGATTTTGGAATTTTTTTTTCCACACTCTTTAATTTTTTTTTACATTGGTCAGAGGTTTAGCATCTCATTATTTATTTGCTTAGTTGCCATGTGTACATCTCATCGGATATCCTTATTCATAATTGGCTTTAGTAAAATTGGTATTTCGTAGAGTTGTATAAGCCAGTGTCAATCCCTAACACATATCAGCACGGTTTGAACGAAGGCGCATCAGGCGAAAGTGTGTCCTACTATATTCTCTTTACAAATCTGTCGCAGGGACTAAAATCCAATATTCCCTTGGCATAAGACCTGGTGTAAATCGAAGCCCTGGAACACAGAATAATAATGAGTTCCAAAATTTAGAACTGGAAAGAGTGACAGTCAGCAAACATGGACAGTCAAGTTACTGCGTTCAATCTTGCATTCTCTGCGCGACAGTAATTAAGTGACGATATTTCGTTTCGTGGTCCTTGTTCCTTGTCATCCTCTTCTTTCTCTTTCTCTTTTCCTTTATCTTCTAATTGTCGCCCTCTTTTATTTTCATTATCATCAGCATCATTGTTCTCTTCTTCATAGTGTCCCTTCTTATCCAGGTGCTTTTTTCATATTTCTTTTGCTCATTTCTCTCTCGTTTATTAACCCTTCCTTATCAAGGGTTTTTTTTCTCTCTGTCTCCCTTCCCTCTCCTTCCCCATTATTCCCCCTTTAATTTGTCTCATTTCATTTTTTACGTGATTTATATTAATGCTTTTCTCCGATGCTCCTCTCCTTTTGTTTGGCCTTTTTATCTTCTTAATTCTCTGTGATGTTTCCTGTCTCTGTCTGTCTGTCTGTCTCTCTCTCTCTGTCTCTGTCTCTGTCTCTCTCTCCCCTCTTCCTCCCCCCATTGTTTGACCTTTTTATCTTCTTAATTCTCTGTGATGTTTCCTATCTCTGTCTGTCTGTCTGTCTGTCTGTCTCTCTCTCTCTCTCTCTCTCTCTCTCTCTCTCTCTCTCTCTCTCTCTCTCTCTCTCTCTCTCTCTCTCTCTGTCTCTGTCTCTGTCTCTGTCTCTCTCTCCTCCTCTTTCTCCCCCCATTGTTTGACCTTTTTATCCTCTTAATTCTCTGTGATGTTTCCTATCTCTGTCTGTCTCTCTGTCTCTGTCTGTCTCTGTCTGTCTCTCTCCTTCTCTTCCTCTTCTTCCTCCTCCCACCTCTCTCGCTTCACCTCCTGGCCCTCCTACCCTTCCCGTTCCCGTTCCCCTCGAACTGCTCTATTGTCTTGATTTAATAACCTCTAGCATATAATCCTGATCTTCATCGCGGCAGGAACAACGCCGCCTTGTCACCTGCAGACAAAAATGGCCCAGCCAATTACTTATCCCTTACGAGACATCTTCCAACAACACCTTTAATGAATTTGCATTGTAGAGTTGGAATAACGAGGAGGTCGCGATGAGTGCAAGGCGACAAAGCAAGGAGACGGAGGAGGAAGAGAGGCGCGGAGGGAGGGAGAGAGACACACTGGGAGGAGGGGGAGGAGGAGGAGGAGGAGGAGGAGGAGGAGGAGGAGGAGGAGGAGGAGGAGGAGGAGGAGGAGGTGGAGGGAAAGGTGAAGGGGGTTAGAGTGGGAGGGAGTGGTAAGAGGCAGATGGGTAGGAGGTAAGTTGAGTCGATGAGAGAGAGAGAGAGAGAGAGAGAGAGAGAGAGAGAGAGAGAGAGGAAAACATGTTTCTTCATTAGACACACGACGACGGATGAGTGCCACTTTTGTAGGGGATTAAGAGCAGCCAGAAGGAAGCAGCGCTGGCTGAAGCACCACCAGAGAGACACCGGGGACCACGAGGACCTGCCATGGATGCAGGGATGATCAGGGGTATGGTGGGGGGGGGGGGAGGCGGTGTCTCTCTGTCAATCCGCGAATCTGTCGTTGCTTCTGACTTTGTAATTTGTTTTTTAATCGTACTCAGTTTCGTTAATATCAGCTTAAAGGTTCGTCTGTCTTTATCTTCATCTGCTAATCTTTCTACCTAATTATTTACTTTTTTCCCCTTTTTTTTTTTTTTACTGCCTACCAATGTTTAAATCAGTTTAGCTATAATATTATGGTCACCCCTTGACTCATTTCAGAAGTTTTAGTTGTATAGCCACCCCTTGACTCATTTTAGAAGTTTTAGCTGTATAGTCATCCCTTGACTCATTTCAGAAGTTTTAGTTGTATTGTCACCCCTTGACTCATTTTAGAAGTTTTAGTTGTATAGTCACCCCTTGACTCATTTTAGAAGTTTTAGTTGTATAGTCACCCCTTGACTCATTTGTGAAGGTTTAGCTGTATAGCTACCCATTGACTCATGTGTGAAGTTTTAGTTGCATAGCCATCCTTTGACTCAATGTAGCAGGTTTAGCTGTGAAGCCACCCTTTGACTCTCATTTGCAAAGATTTAGCTATATATCCACCCTTTGACTCATTTGTGAAGGTTTAGCTGTATAGCCACCCTTTGGCTTACTGTAGAAGGTTTATCTGTATAGCCACCCTTTGACTCATTGTGGAAAGTTTAGCTGTATATCCACCTCTTGACTCATTTGTGAAGTGTTAGCTGTATAGCCACCCTTTGACTTATTTTAGAAGATTTATCTGTATAACCACCCTTTGACTCATTGTAGAAAGTTTAGCTATAGCCACCCTTTGACTCATTTTAGAAGGTTAGTTGTATAGGCACCCTTTGACTCATTTGTGAAGGTTTAGCTGTATGGCTACCCTTACTCTTTTACAAAGGTTTACCTGTACAGCCACCCTTTGACTCATTCCAGAAGGTTTAGCTGTATGGCCACCCTCTGACCCATTGTAGAAGGTTTATCTGTAAAGCCACCCTTTGACTCATTTGTGAAGGTTTAGCTGTATAGCCACTCTTTGACTTATTAAAGAAAGTTTAGCTGTATTGCCATCCTTTAACTCATTTTAGAAGGTTTAGCTGTATAGCCACCTTTTACTCAGTGAAGAAGGTCTAGCTGTATAGATACCATTTGACTCATTTGTGAAATGTTAGCTGTATAGCCGCCCTTTGACTCATTTGTGAAAGTTAGCTGTATAGCCACCCTTTGACTCATTTGTGAAGGGTTAATTGTATAGCCACCCTTTGACTCATTTTAGAAGGTTTAGCTGTATAGCCACCCCTTGGCTCATTTGTTAAGGTTTAGCTGTATAGCCACCCTTTGACTCATTTGTGAAGGGTTAGCTGCATAGCCACCCTTTGATTCATTTGTGAAGGGTTAGCTGTATAGCCCCCCTCGACGCATTTTAGAAGGTTTAGCTGTATAGCCACCCTTTGACTCATTTGTGAAAGATTAGCTGTATAGAAACCCTTTGACTCAATTTAGAAGGTTTAGCTGTATAGCCAACCTTTTACTTATTTGTGAAGGGTTAGCTGTATAGCCACCCTTTGACTCAATTTAGAAGGTTTAGCTGCATAGCCACCCTTTGACTCATTTGTGAAGGGTTAGCTGTATAGCCACCCTTTGATTCAACTTAGAAGGTTTAGCTGTATAGCCACCCTTTGACTCAATTTAAAAGGTATAGCTGTATAGCCACCATTTGATTCATTTGTGAAGTGTTAGCTGTATAGCCACCTTTTGACACATTTTAGAAGGTTCAGTTGTATGGCCATCCTTTGACTCATTTGTGAAGGGTTAGCTGTATAGCTACCATTTGACTCAATTTAGAAGGTTTAGGTGTATAGCCACCCTTTGACTCAATTTAGAAGGTTTAGCTTTAATAGCCACCCTTTGACTCATTTGTGACGGGTTAGATGTACAGCCACCCTTTGACTCATTTGTGAAGCTTTAGCTGTGTACCCACCCATTGACTCATTCGTGAAGGGTTAGCTGTATAGCCACCCTTTGACTCATTTTAGAAGGTATAGCTGTATAGCCACCCTTTGCATCTAATGGCAAAGAATATATGAAAAACTCTTGAAGGATATTATTGATAAATGCTGAAACTGAACTGAGAACCCGAAACAATATGATTGAAATCGGCCTGGTTCCCTTCCTATGCGGACGCAAGAGAGGTGCTGAGGTATTCGTATAGCAATCTCACTCCCTGTGAAAATGGAATATATGTAACGGAAGATGTCATACTTTACAGTTAACTCTCAGTTCCTCATTGGATGGGTTGGTATTGTTCTCGGCTAGATTCTCCGACTGGCCAATGAAGAATTAGAGAAATTTATTTCTGGTGATCGAAATTCATTTCTCTTTACAATGTGGTTGGGATTCCACAATAAGCTCTAAGTCCCGTTGCTAGGTAGCCAATTGGTTCTTAGCCACGTAAAATAAGTCTAATCCTTCGGGCCAGCCCTAGGAGAGCTGTTAATCAGCTCAGTGGTCTGGTTAAACTGAGACATACTTAACTTAACTTACAGTTAACCCTGCAAAAGGGCATGCTTATATCTAGCATGCTCATCAGTAATAGAAATGTTTTGAGGACCAGAAGCCAAGGAATGATTTAAGCTATGACTTCCAGTAACTAACAGGTTGATAACTTTGAGCAAGTATTTAATGCTTTCAGTGTACATTCCATGGTCTGCGTTTTCTTCAGTTGACGGTAGATATCAATAACCGATATCTTTGACGCTATCTTTGACTGACTGCTCATGAGGCTCAATACTTGCCATAGATTACAACGATATAGGCAGCGGCTATTTGCTGTAAAAAAAAAAAAAAAAAGTAAAAAACGCGCCAAAGTTTCTTCGTTGCAATCGAGTTTTCTGTACAGCGTATAATGCTGTATGAGCCGCGGCCCATGAAAATTTCAGCCATGGCCCGGTGGTGGCATGTTCTATAGCGTTGCCAGACGCATGATCATGGCTAACTTTAACTTTAAATAAAATAAAACCTACTGAGGCTAAAGGGTTACAATTTGGTATGTTTGATAATTGGAGGGTGGATGATCAACATACCAATTTGCAGCCTCTAGCCTCAGTCGATTTCAAGATCTGAAGGCGGACAGAAAAGTGCGGACGGACAGACAAAGCCATCTCAATAGTTTACCTTTGCAGAAAACTAAAAACACTGTAATGTACCCATACAATAAAAAGTGACATTATGCTTGTCGAGACAGCAAGTCTTAACCCTATAGGCGATAAGACGGTTCCAAATCTCAGACAAAGGTACCTTCGTTCTCCATGCCTTTTAGTGTACCAGCTGGAAGAGCCTGGGCTGGACAACCACAAATTCAAGCGTAGAGTCTATTCCCCGTCGACATTTTTGGTGCTCGCAGAAAAAATTTTATTGATACATTGTATTTTTTGTACAGAGATTATTCTTTTTCTACGTTACCTCTTTTCAACATATCAATATTCTTTTCTCTGAGAATGTACTGAGCAAGTTAAGGGCCATTCTAGTGTGTTCCATCCCTCAACTGAAATCCTTCCTCAGTCCAGGATCAACTGCCTTTTCTTCTGAAGGTGTCGTCACTGAGCTAGTTAAGGGCCATTCTAGTGTGTTCCATCCCTCAACTGAATTCCTTCCTCAGTCCAGGATCAACTGCCTTTTCTTCTGAAGGTGTCGTCACTGAGCTAGTTAAGGGCCATTCTAGTGTGTTCCATCGCTCAACTGAATTCCTTCCTCAGTCCAGGATCAACTGCCTTTCTTCTGAAGGTGTCGTCACTGAGCTAGTTAAGGGCCATTCTAGTGTGTTCCATCCTCAACTGAATTCCTTCCTCAGTCCAGGATCAACTGCCTTTTCTTCTGAAGGTGTCGTCACTGAGCTAGTTAAGGGCCATTCTAGTGTGTTCCATCGCTCAACTGAATTCCTTCCTCAGTCCAGGATCAACTGCCTTTTCTTCTGAAGGTGTCGTCACTGAGCTAGTTAAGGGCCATTCTAGTGTGTTCCATCCTCAACTGAATTCCTTCCTCAGTCCAGGATCAACTGCCTTTTCTTCTGAAGGTGTCGTCACTGAGCTAGTTAAGGGCCATTCTAGTGTGTTCCATCGCTCAACTGAATTCCTTCCTCAGTCCAGGATCAACTGCCATTTCTTCTGAAGGTGTCGTCACTGAGCTAGTTAAGGGTCATTCTAGTGTGTTCCATCCCTCAACTGAATTCCTTCCTCAGTCCAGGATCAACTGCCTTTTATTCTGAAGGTGTCGTCACTCTTATGACTATAACGGTATGCTGACCTAAAGAGGCACTTCCTGGCCTTGTGCGCGACCACTCCTGCTTCCCGAACGTTTATAAAAAGGATGATTTAAATGTGACTTTTCCCATTTTACTCAGAGTGCTTAGTCATGGGAAGGTTACTTGGATTGGTTAATTCCACTAAGGCTACAACAAAATAGCAATTGTGATTTTTGGGATGAAATTCTGCTTAAGAAGAGGCCTAAAATAATATGCCTAGTGAACAGCCCATACAAATGGGAAAAAAGCATGTTAAAAGAAGAAGAACGGAAGAACATTTGGTTGGTTAGGCGATTCCAAGCTTCATTGTCGGGCCTCTGAACACACAGAGTAATGCTAGGTATTTCCATTTTCCGGCCCCCCCCCCCCACATCCCCAAAAATGATTTAAATCAAATATGAGCATCAGCGTCTGCTCTACTATTTGTCTATGTTGTCCTGACAACATTCTCAACACGTGTGACATGCTTTGGGATTTTAGTGAGCCATCATGTTGATCTAAACGCCGTTAAAGCCACAGATCTGATTCAGTCTTTTGTGGCGCTGTAAAAAAAAATAAATGAAAAAAAGTAAAAATCGGCGATGGCAGAGCTCTTTTATATATGTGAAATTCTGGATAGTTCTTACATATTTCCTTATCATTTTTCCTTGGTAAATGCTCAAGCTAACCTTTCTAATTTGGATGAGCAACGCACCGTACTTCGCGATTTTAAATTTGCACCATCGAAATCTAATTAAAAGGGAAAGCCATTTCTAAAAAAACAAAGTATTCATTAATTTTGTGGAAACCTCCAGTAACATATTTGCCCAAAACGCTATACACTTAACATACGGCATCTTTCATGCACTGTATCCACGTATCCTTCCTTATCCGAGGATACCAAGCCTCATAGATAAACTGATGATTTCAAATGGGAGAGGTTTATTTCTACTCGTACTGATCCCTCTTATTTAATAATTTTATTTCTTGATTCTAGATTTTCAAACGTTGGGCTCTATCGCTGAATTGGTATTTCCAGCTTCCCCCCTCTCTCTCTCTCTCTCTCTCTCTCTCTCTCTCGTTTCCAAGGTGAGAAGCTTGTATAATAACGACTTCTCTGTGACCAGAGTGTTTCTATAGTGTCTGGAAAATTATTCATAGCATTAACACTTCGAAGAGCCAGCCATTTTACATTTTTCTAAAAAATCACAGCCAAACTCCTCTTTGAAAGAAAACGACTTCTTATGCAAACGAAGAAATGATAATATTTTAAAGATCTATAATTACTTCCCGGATAACCCGGCCTTTAGAAACCCGAGGCGGAAAATTAACATACCCATATTGTTCTGTCTCGCACCCCAGCGTCTTGTAGAGGTCCCCATTACGCCTATAAAAATGGCGGCTAGTGACATACTCTGATTTGCCGGGTATTCAACGCCATGCAAATGAGTTCAGCGCCTCATAAACACTCGAAACCCTTATCGGCGTCGATCTGCACAGCCAAACACTTATACAGGACCTCAATGCGTCTCTGCTTCCGACGACTGGAGGAACGCGATGGGGCGCCCATCTTGTTCATCTCAATTTTTGCTTTTCACTTTCTGTTTTCCTTGCGCTTTGGTTTTAGTTTTCTGTAGAAGAAAACTATTGCGAAGGCTATTTGTCTGTCCGTCCGAACCTTTCTGTCCGCACTTTTTCCGTCCGCCTTCAGATCTTAAAAACTATTGGGACTCGAGGGCTGCAAATTGGTATGTTGATCATCCACTTTCCAATCATCAAACCTACCTAAATTGCAGCCCTCTAGCCTCAGTAGTTTTATTTGATTTAAGGTTACAGTTAGCCATCGTGCGTCTGGCACCGCTATAAGTACCAACAACACAGGCCGTGGCTGAAAGTTTCATAGGCAACGGCTGAGAGTTTCATAGGCCGTGGTTGAGAGTTTCATACAGCGCTATACGCTGTACAGAAAGCTCGATTGCGCCGAAGAAGCTTCGGCGCATTTTTCACTTGTTTGTTTTACTTACCGATTCGTTATATGAGATTTTGTGCGTGCTAAATTTTTGGTAGTTTGTATACGAATGATGTCTTCAGTAAAAGTTCATTTTAAAGACATGTATTTACCTATGTGTATCTTTATGCATAAGTATACAAGAGCACAAAGGTGATTATTTATGATTTGCATGTCGATTCATATTTTTGTTTATAACACTGACACTAGTTTTTACTGAAGATTACATCTCAAAGCCAAAGAAGCAGCGTTTATGACGTAGGAAGACCTTTGAAGAGATTCAGCTCACTACTAATTCATAGGAAGAAATCTATAAAACTGTCACTATGCATTAAACGTTGATTACATGCATGCTTGCTCAAACATACGTACATACACTTGCGCACACATGTACACACTATATACATATATATATATATATATATATATATATATATATATATATATATATATATATATATATATATATATATATATATATTTATATATATATTTATATATATATATATATTTATTATATATATATATATATATATATATATATATATATGTGTATGTGTGTGTGCGCAAGTGTTTCGCTTATGTAATGGCAGGTCGTTTCTGTTGATCAACAGAGGCCAGGGTTCATATCAAGTTCCTTGTACCCGTTCAAAACCCTACCACACTGAAGGACCACCTCTCAACAAGCGCCCGTGCTACCGCCAACGGTCGTTGTGGGCCGTAGAAGCGAATGTTAGAGTTGTAAAATGAAAAGATAGCCAAATTAAATTAATTTAAAACAAGGAACATGTCCATAGGCCGAAAAAAATAAAGTCATTAAATTTCCAACTGACTGAATAAGAGACGTGACGAGATGACATCACAGAAAATCCGACTGGCGAGAATGAGACTGAAGACTGATTGAGTGATTTCAGTAACTGGTTCGGAATGGAGGAGAGGGACGCTGAAGAATGCGAAGCGATTTAGATACCATGCAAATTAATAACAGAGTATTATCAAATAAATAGAGGGAGCGTAAGTGGTCTTCTGCAAATAGATTTTCATAAAGAAACAAGGAGTGTGCGTATCCAGGGGCGGTGATGGATGACGAATGGAGATTGATTGATAAATAATTGCGATGGATGAATGCAACAATTTTGATTGATTTGGGATGAGATAGAGAGAGGGGCTCTGAAAACAGATGTAGATAAGGGAACACTAATAGAATATATATCATAAAAACGGCGTGGGAGGAGAGAGAGAGAGAGAGAGAGAGAGAGAGAGAGAGAGAGAGAGAGAGAGAGAGAGTTTTCAATTAGTTATATGTAAGGGAACGCTATTAGAATATGCATTATAAAACCTACATCTTAAAAAGGGGTGAGAGAGAGAGAGAGAGAGAGAGAGAGAGAGAGAGAGAGAGAGAGAGAGAGGAGAGAGAGACAGATTTTTAAAAGTAAATTTATGTAAGGGGTCCACAACCCTAGTATCCCTTATGCAGAGAGAGAGAGAGAGAGAGAGAGAGAGAGAGAGAGAGAGAGAGAGAGAGAGAGAGAGAGATATTCTGCAAAAAGATGTTGATAAGTCAACACTAAAGAAATGTACGTTACAAGTTGAGAATGGAAGAGAAAATAGATATTCTGACCACGAATAGACCATATTTTGTAAAAAAATTAGAGAGAGAGAGAGAGCAATTATAGATAATGAGACAATATCATAATTTTTATGAATTATGTTAAGTATACTTTATGCAGAGAGAGAGAGAGAGAGAGAGAGAGAGAGAGAGAGAGAGAGAGAGAGAGAGAGAGAGAGAGAGAGATTCTGCAAAAAGATGTTGATAAGTCAACACTAAAGAAATATACATTACAAGTTGAGAATGGGAGAGAAAATAGATATTCTGGACCACGAATAGACCATATTTTGTAAAAGAAAAAAATTTAGAGAGAGAGAGAGAGAGAGAGAGAGAGAGAGAGAGAGAGAGAGAGAGAGAGAGAGAGAGAGAGAGAGACAATATTATAATTTTTATGAATTATGTTAAGTATGCAGCTTCCTGAACAAAACCAAAGGGTCAGAACTTGCCTAGTATTCTTCAAAGGGAGAATAACAAAAAGAAGAAAAAAGGAGCTGAAGTAATCATGTATAATAACCCGAAATAAAGTTGGATAAAGCGATTAACAAAAAAAAAAAAACTATAAAAAACAGATACATAACAGTTGAAAAGTTATGATACTGAAAATTATCTCTGCGCGGGTGTATAGCTGCTGTGGGCTGAGAATAACAGAATTTAGAGTATAATCGAAGTTAGGTTATAAAAATGGAATAATAGAGAGAGAGAGAGAGAGAGAGAGAGAGAGAGAGAGAGAGAGAGAGAGAGAGCATCAGGGATCTAGATAAGAAGACATTAATGGAACTTAGGTAATAAAGGTATCGAGAAAGACGAATATAGATTTAGATGAAGGAAATGTGATAAAACTAAAATAACAATTAAGGAAATGGAGAGAAAGCGATGGGAGTTTCCAGACGATAGATAAACACACGAAAAAAATTTGTCACTGCTTCCTAAAAAAACCGTAAGTCGTGGGACTAATCGTAATTCTAATCTGCGCACTTCCTTTCGTCCACTGTGCGTTTTCTACCTTTGTCCCTTTCATTTCTTTTTCTGTTTTTTCTCTTCCCTTGTGTGCTATCCCCGCCTCCCACTCTTCTTCCTCATCTCGTCCCTCTCCTCCCGAGGGACCCAGTGGCCGAAGGAAGGGTGGTGTCAAATTAATAGGAAATAACCCGGTCAATTATTGCGATAACGACAGTGGGGAATTGTTGCTCGAAGGGGACCGGGGCGAGGGTGGGGAGTGAAGGGGGGAGGGGATGGTTTGGAAATAAGGGTGGTGTAGGTAATATTCTTCTCCGACCCCTTCTCAAGAGACGCCAAACCCGAAGGGTGATGGGGTGGATGAGGTGGGAGAAAAAGAAGGGGAAAATATTCATGTCCCATTTTTTCTGTTCTGGAAAGCGCAATGTGATGGCATTGTTCTCTCTCTCTCTCTCTCTCTCTCTCTCTCTGAACGTAATATTCTGGTGATAAGGAGATCCGTGAGTAACTCTCTGAATTTAGAAACAAAAAAATAATGAGCAACAAAATGTGGTAGATAGTGCAACAAATAGCCAATAACATGCAATGATAAATGATTACATCAGCTTGTTAAACTCAAACTAAGTTTTTGATTTCTCGTTTAGTAATTTTGTTTCGAACACCGCCCCTCAGTTCTCGTACAGTGTACAAAATATAAAAACTTACAAACATGAGTGTACATTATGATAGTCTAAACACAAAATTTTTATTGATGTTTTGTATACACGTAAGCCTTTAAACTTGACTCCATTTTAGACGCACCAAATGCATGCAAGCAAATTATATGCTATTTCCAGTACTCACTTACAAAGTAGTTGTTTCAGGTTTTAGGATAATAAACTAAATTAAGGGTAAAGAATTCAAAATATTGTATTCTTTTCGGACATTATCTTTAGGACGGTACACGAAATGCATTCACTAACGAATAACCGCAGGGTACGTATATGCAAAGAATACGGTTTACATAAAGACAGTATCTACATTACAGTGCTACATACACATGATTATTGTCAAGTAGATAAGAGGGACTTTTTCTAAGGGCGCTGGAGCCTTGTTTCCTCTTTTACAGAAAAAAAAAAAAAACATCCCGTTACTGAAACTAGTTAGTAGCCTTACTGCCTGTTTACATTACTTCCATAAACCAACTTCAATAAAATGATAGACCCATGTACATATTTTTTATATATATATATATATATATATATATATATATATATATATATATATATATATATATATATATATATAAAATATATATAGGGTATATAATATTTTATTGATATTGTTTTATATATATATAACGGAAACAGTATATGGGTCTGGCATAAGTCTGAACGGCAAGCCCGATAACTTTCTCTCTCTCTCTCTCTCTCTCTCTCTCTCTCTCTCTCTCTCTCTCACTTCTTCTCCCTCTTTCTTTCTCTCACTGTCTCCCTGTCTCTTTCCCTCTTTCTTCTCCCTAACACCCCCTCTACTCTCTCTCTCTCTCTCTCACTCACTTCCTCTCCCTCTCACTCTGTCTCTCTGTCAACCCCTTCCCAACCCTAAACCTTCTCTGGTGCCAGTGGTGTCTTATCCCCACAGTATTCTTTTCCAGATAGTAAGTCATAATTGTATACTCGTAAAGTCACTAAGTCTACGGGCAGACCCAGCCCCTTTTCAGGGAAGCCCTTCCAACCTCACACCCTTTGGTGCCCTTTGGTGCTAGTGATGTCTTACCCTACAGTGCTGGCTTCTAGACAGTAAGTCATATGCATACCAAGTTTGGTTGAAATTGCTCAATGTTTTTCAGAGTTATGCTGGAAGATACATACATACATATGTACATCCATTAAAATTTTATATATACAGTATAAATATATATATACATTGTATATATATATATATATATATATATATATATATATATATATATATATATATATATATATATAAATATATATATATATCTATTTATATAAAATGGATGTACGTATGTACGTTCCAGCATAACTCTGAAACACACTGAGCAATTTCATAAACTTGGTATACATATATATATATATATATATATATATATATATATATATATATATATATATATATATATATATATATATATATATATATATATGCAATGAAGGTGAGATCAGGTTGGAAGAAGTGGTTAAGGCAATAAAATAACTAAAGAATTATAAGGCACCAGGAGTATTGTTGAATAGGTTGGAGCCAGTGGTTGATGGTACTCCGAAGGATAAACAGGCCGGTTTTAGAAAGGAGAGTGGTTGGCGTGGTCAGATCTTCACAATTAGGCATTTGATGCAGTAAGCTAATGAAATGAAAACTCCGTTAAGTCTTTGTCCTGTTGATTTTGAAAAGGCGCTTGATAGTATTTCGAGACGGACTATGGGAAAAATCATGAGGCATTATGGAATACCGAAAAAGTTTGTGAGGGCTATTATGAATAAGCATGAGGGCACATCTTGTAAAGTGATGGTTGATGGGTGTTTGAGTGATCCATTTGAAGTCAAGTCTGGTGTGATTCAGGGTGGCATTCTGTCTCCTCTGACAGATTGTTTGTCGGAGATTGCGTTATGAGAAGGGTTAAAAGAGAAACGGATGCGGGTATACTCTGGGGAGAAAATGTGAAATTTCTTGAATTAGATTATACTGATGATATAGTTTTGATCTGCGAGAGACCAGAAAAGATGCAGAGTGTTGGATTGTCTAGTGAGTGACGGTCGAAAGTTTGGTTTGGTTAATAATAGTGGAAAAACAGAAATCTTGAATATGAATATTGAAAATACACGGGATTGTCTAATGGAAGGCATGTTCGTAAAGCAAGTGGATAAGTTTAAATATTTAGATACTTATATAGATAAGGATGGTTCTCTGAGCACAGAATTTATTGAAAGAATAAAAAAGGCTCATCAGACAATGGGAACGCTAAAAAATATTTTGAATAATAACAATTTTTCTGTATTTGCAAAAATAAAAAATGTATAAGGTAATGGTTAGGAGTATTTTGATTTATGGGAATGAGTGACTTCGGGCAATAAATTCTTAGCATTTGAAAATCAGGCGCTCATAAGAATATTAGAAATTAACTGGAGGGATAGGATACCAAATAGCAGAATTAGAGAAGTAACAGGGTTGCAGCCAGTCGATGAGTACGTTAGGTTCTCACGCTGGAAGTGGCTCGGCCACGTGTGTAGAAGACAGGGAATAGTACGAGATACACCAAGGTGGGTTGCCCTTGGTAGAAGAGGTAGAGGTGGGCCAAAGGACACGTGGTTGAGGACAGTGAGGCGGGAAGCAGGAGATGAGTGTTGGGGAGATCTATGCATCCCTGTGGGTGCTATAAGAATTATATATATATATATATATATATATATATATATATATATATATATATATATATATATATATATATATATATACATGCACATACAAGTCTATTACTAGATAGAACATTAGATTTAACCAAGGCAAATGGCTATCTGGTAGAAGTGACCAGTATACTCCATAAACAAACAACACACAACATAAATATATATATATATATATATATATATATATATATATATATATATATATATATATATATATATATATATATATATATATATACACACACATATATTTGTGTGTTTACAGAGTATGCTGGTCACTTCTACCTAGTAGATATCTATTCACCCTTGATATCTCTGGTGACTTAGTCAGTTATCGACTTTTACTATTTTCTTTGAAAACTCTTATCACAATATAAGCCAATTTCAGAGCGAGAAGCTCTCACCTTCCAAAGCAGGATTGAAACACACGCAGGAGAGGTTTGGACAGATCTTCAGTCTGACCAAACTCACTGTACCAATGAAAAATTATGATCTTAAAATTTTCAATCGTTTATATAAGTTTCCTCGTATTTTCTCAGACTTTTGTTTGGTGCAATTGTCGATCACTCAAAAACTGCTTTGGCTGTTAATGTTGTCACTTTGTGAAGCACTTTTTGTTTTGGGAAATTTTAGTTCACTCAGTGACTTTCGACTCTGCAATTTGTCTGATTTTGGTTTTCAGAAACTCTTTTGATTGAAGAAGTTTTTGATGATCATATACTGTTTGTTAGGAAGAGTTTTCGCTCAATTGAAATCCAGTTTTTTCAGTTGGGGTCAGTTATCCCAATGTCTGAAATAATTTTATCTGAAACCTTTTACGCTCAGTCATATCCATTTTTCTTGAACAGTTTTTGATCACTGCGTCAGTAGCCGCTTTTTTCGTGTAAAATCCGTTTCGACTTGGCTGGTCTCGAACAATGATCTGAGTTGTCTAAGGCAATTTTTCATCTATAAAAACCATTTTTTCTCATAAGGTTTTGCTTGACTAAGATCCTATTTTGTCCAGGGCACTTTTTATTCAGTCGAAATATTTAGCCTACTAATGCGGCATTTTTTTTATGAAAACCCCTCAGGTTTAGTCTAATTGGGAATAGTATTGAAACTTGAAACTATCAATCCATATGTATAAAAAAATGTATGTATGTATGTATGTGTGTGATTGTGTGTATGTCAGCATAACTCTGAAACGATTTGAGCAATTTCAACCAAACTTAGTATACATATGACTTACTATCTAGAAATCAGCACTGTGGGGGTAAGACATCACTAGCACCAAAGGGCACCAAAGGGGGTGGGTGTGGGAAGGGCTTCCCTGAAACGGGGATGGTTCTGCCCGTGAAACGGGGATGGTTATACCCGTAGACTTACTAGCTGAATAAACTAAAATTTATCATAACTAATTTCGGTATAGATAATGACTTACTATCTGGAAAAGAATGCTGTGGGGGTAAGACATCACTGGCACCAAAGGGGGTGGGGGTTGGGAAGGGGGTGACAGAGAGAGAGAGAGTGAGAGAGAGTAGAGGGGGTGTTAGGGAGAAGAGAGAGAGAGAGTGAGAGAAAGAAAGAGTGAGAGGGAGAGGAAGTGAGAGAGTGAGAGAGAGAGAGAGTAAGAGGGAGAGGAAGTGAGAGAGAGAGTAGAGGGAGTGTTAGAGAGAAGAAAGAGGGAAAAGTGAGAGAGAGAGAGAGAGAGAGAGAGAGAGAGAGAGAGAGAGAGAGAGAGTGAGAGTGTGAGAGAGAGAGAGAGAGTAAGAGGGGGAGAGGAAGTGAGAGAGAGAGTAGAGGGAGAGTTAGGGAGAAGAAAGAGGGAAAAAAGAGAGAGAGAGAGAGAGAGAGAGAGAGAGAGAGAGAGAGAGAGAGAGAGAGAGAGAGTTAGTTTATCGGTTGTCATTCAGAGTTATCCCAGGCAGCGCCGGGTTGGTCAGATAGTTTTATACAAAAGTTCATTGAAAGTAAATTTCCTAACCTTTTTAGGGTGTGATCGAAAGATCTTGTACACTCCGTTGTTTAACATTCCTCGTTGTCATGTACTTTGTCATTCATTTCGATTGCGTTAAGTTGCCGTGATATAAGATATACATACATACATACATACTTATATATATTTATATATATTTTTATAGCTATAAATATATAAATATATATATATATATATATTATATATATACATACATAGATATAGATACATATATATATATATATATATATATATATATATATATATATATATATATATATATATATATATATATATATATATTTTTTAGGCACAGCCCATCTCGTGGACAATTGAATTCTGATGTCCATGTAGCGTCTACAGTCCTAAGGACAAATGTTTCGAATTTCTTATATACCTTGTTGTATTCAGAACCACAGCTTTGAAGAACACGATGAAAACTATTGCAGCATTGTTCCATTTATCTAATGGAACAATACTGTTTCAATGGAAGGTTTAAAAACGTGTTCTAAGGACAAGTTTTTAAATGTATAATTTTTTGAGTGAATTAGCTTTTATATTGGATTGTAGTTGCATTGTGGAACTAGCGTTATCCTAACTAAAACCCCAGAGTTAATTGCTGAAACAACTGTCACCACTGAATAAATGGAAGCTTGCAATGATTTTTTCATTAAAGTTTAACGCTATACAAGAAGGGATATAGGGAATTCTGAAATCGCAGTCTTAAAATGATAGACACCATACGGTACAGAAAGAGAGATTGAGGGTTACAAAACTAATAACCGAGTGACAATATATATTTGATGTGAAAGTTAATCTTTTCAGTGTCACTGCCGGTAATAGAGGTCAGATCGCCTATTCTGAGCCAGAAAGGAAATGCCGTAACAAATATTAAGATCTTGGAACGGGAACGGGAAAGCACATAATCCAACGAAAGTGAACAGACGTGAGAACGGAAAGAGCAAAAAGAGTAAGGGGGGGGGGGGGAATCCGACGATTTAGTATTATAGACGATTAAACTCGTGAAGAGCTTAAGGAGGGAAGAAGAAGCGCATTAGAAAGGCCACTCGGAAATGAACCTTTTGGTATGTCGTTCATGAGCTCTCGATTCTATTGAAGAAGACCTATAAGGCGTTGGAACGTTGTCCCCGTGGCCGAGGGGAAAGCGAAGGAGAAAGTGACGCTCGTGAGAGCTCCTCACTTGTGTACTCGAGATAAGCGCGCCAACATCACGCTGAATCGATCCCAAGAAATGGATTTCATGAATTTTCCCGCCAAATCCTATTGAGAAAAAGGACCGAGTAGGAAGCCCCAGTTGGCACGTCTTTTTTTTTTTTTTTCCTTTTCCCTCTCCCTCTTTCTTTCTTTCTCTTTTCCCCTTCGCTCTGTGGGGGTATAACGTGATAGTTTTCTTCACTGTGGAGCCTATGGGCTTCTGTTTTGTTCTTTCTTTCGCCACTGTACATGACTTATTTTGTACTAGACAATTGCCCAGGAAGGCGCAATCCGACCTGGACATTCCTGCGAACTTAGCTTGGAGATAATATATAGCATAATCACACCCTGGACGAAACAATTTGATACTTCGTTCAGCACAGGTCAAGCTGCACATGAATTTCCAATGCGCCTAATCTGAGAAAAGCACATGTGAGGAGAGAGTTTTAAACTTGTTTATTGGATGGCGATGTGAGACGAAGACACGCTGTCATTTTTCTCAGGCCTTGGGCCACTTTTCTTATCCGTTGAAACGAAAGGAAACGGAAACTCTGAAGCAGGCTCTCGGCGTTCGCCCCGTTTAGCAATGGAATAAGGCATTTTATTATATTTATAGGTCATTGCAGAGAGGATAACTATGGCAGTGCTTTCCACTTTGCACAGCGAACGGGGCTTCCGAAGACCCGCGGTAGATCAGGGCGGAAAGACTATGAACGAAACGTTCTGGAAACAGCTAAGTCCATTTCTCTGCATATCGGAGGAAGCCAGTCAGCCCAGTCGGCTACTAGGCTTTTCAATCGTCAGTGTCAGAGAGAGAGAGAGAGAGAGAGAGAGAGAGAGAGAGAGAGAGAGAGAGAGAGATGGAGGAAAAATCTTCCTTTAGAACTTATCCTGACGCGTTAAATGGATTTGTTTGTCTACAATCATTAGTCATTTAAGAGCCTCCCCCTGCATTTCACATACTCGAGGCGATGAAAATAAAGGGCCGGAAAAATATGTTATGAGGAACAGGAGGGGGAATAAATTTGAAGATCAATTTATTCTTTTCACAGCTGAGTCTCGACGCATCTGGAAAGTCGGTAGAAGTGTGTGTGTGTGTGTGTTTGTGTGTTTGTGTGTGTGTGTGTGTGATTTTCTTCGTTCTTGTAAATGGAACTTTAGAGGAAAATTGATATTTCTTAAAATACATAAAAATTTACATCATCATTTTTAAGTTATTTTCTAATTTTCAGGTAGCTAAATGTGTGTGTATATATATATATATATATATATATATATATATATATATATATATATATATATATATATATATATATATATATATATATATATATATATAATCGGTCTCGATCTCTCTCTTTTTCTTCCTTCGTAGTGCAGCATCACCGATCTTGTTACATTTTCGGACAGAACTATTTGCACGCGAGAGCATTCTTCTCATTCCCCCCTCATCCTTCCTATAATCTCGTTGTTCTCATCCTCCCATTCTCGTCACCGCTTCTCTTCCCACCCATTCCTACCGCCTTGCACTCCTCTAAACCCGGCCATCCTGAACGTGAATCACACCACCGACCAGCAGCGAGAGCGGCCGGAACATAAACGAGAACTAACTCCCAGCTGCTGGGGGAGTTCGCTCCGCCGGCGTTTGCACTGGAGACTCGTAAATTTGAACAGGTTATCAACATTCATACCCGGACGATTTCCAGTGATTGGTCCACCACTCGCACGCTATTAAGGTTAAAACTTCATGAGCGTCCGTAAGGACCAGAATGCTATACGAGGCCCACCGCCCGCGCGACTTTATCGCCCTGGCTCCGTCGCCTTATGGTTTTATAATGATGTTTCTCGAGTTATTACCACAGCGGCCGGGCCTTTACTCCTGCCGGAGAGTGGGACTTTGTAGTCGTCGAGCTTTTTTTCCTGGGGGTTTCATTTGCCCTCCGGAAGGACTTGCGCGTAGGGACGTGTGTCTCTTGCTCTGCCCGCCTTTTATTTCCTGTCGTTTTAACCGCGTCATAATGCTCTCCCAGGGAGAGAGAGAGAGAGAGAGAGAGAGAGAGAGAGAGAGAGAGAGAGTCAAGTAAGAAGGGCATAGGAGAGGAAATCGTTTATATAAATTTGCGCAGCGACTTAGTTTACAAATAACCTTTCTCATAAGCAGAATAAAAAACAGTGTCTTGTTACGATTAAATCTTATGAAATAAAATATTTCCCATGAGTCGCCAGTTTTTCATGGAACTCCTCTACGAAAAAGAACATAAATGTTGATGCTATAAGCAAAGCTAAATACCTTTTGCTTTTAGGCTTTGATTCATAATCATCACAGAACGACAAAACTGGACCACAAGAGTAAAATCTCAAGAACTTTTTCATCTTTTTATATGGAAGTCAGCGAGAAGAACGTATTATCAATATTTTTTCTTTTTGGTGAATAAAGAACTTTAAGACAAGATCGAAAACGAGTGGTGACTGAGCATTGAATGAATCGACACCCACCTCTTGAAAAACAGAAACTTGTAGAATTCCGCATCGTTCACAGAAAAACAGTAGGCCCTAAAGGTAAAGGAACCAAAGATTCGTTTTCAGATGAATTGTATAGGAATGAGCTGATAAATATGCAAGCATTATCTGTTTGTTTAAATACATATGCAGTTATACACAAGCAAGCAAGAACGCACATATACAAATACACACACACATATATATATATATATATATATATATATATATATATATATATATATATATATGTGTGTGTGTGTGT
This sequence comes from Macrobrachium rosenbergii, assembly GCF_040412425.1. NCBI lineage: Eukaryota > Metazoa > Arthropoda > Malacostraca > Decapoda > Palaemonidae > Macrobrachium > Macrobrachium rosenbergii. Next base: position 19,658,407 of record NC_089744.1, read on the forward strand.
GTGTGTGTGTGTGTGTGTATGAGTGTGTTTGTGTGTGTGTGGGTCCGTGTTTGTGGTTTATTTTTTAATCTTCATTTGGAATTAACAGAGTACCCCGAGCGCTTCTGTTAAACTTACTAAGAGACACAGGGTAGCCGCGATGTCTCGAGTCTACAAGTACAATTTTGATGTGCGTTCCGTTAAAGCGAAGAATAGTAGCTTCCTCTCTCCAGGTAGTAGCCGCGTTAAACAAATCAAACTAACGTTTGCTAAGCCTAACTCCGAAGACTTTTTTCCTTTATTGCCTTGTACAGGAGTTCTCATCCCGTTCAGACGTTCCTTAGTTCTCGTAAGTTTCCACTTTTTATCAGAAAGTACATCGCTTCCTTCTAGGCTCGTTTCCCAAATTTTTCTCCGTTTTTCCCCTTATTTCTCTTTTCTTTCAGGGTTTAGCATGACAAGGGCATATTTCATGCGTCACGTCGTCCTATGCAGAAATTCAGAAATGATAAGCATAGGAAATTCTGTTGGTATTGGACAGAGATACCGAAAAATAGTTGCAGTAGAATAAGATGACGAAGAGAAGGAGATAGGATGAAGTAAACATAATATAATAGGATTTTTTTCTGCATTTCGCTAATGATAACCTCCTTCAGAAACGAAAAAAATCTTCGGTCGTTCAGTTTCGCGGTAATTCCGAAGTCCCAAAGAGCATCGCGATTGTTCCGCGCAAAGTCCCCTTTCCTGTTCCAGCTATGACGCTCCGGGATTCGCTCTGGATAACAGTGCATTTGTTTTAACGACAGGATTAATTTATGGGTTTATCTCGCTCTCATCCGACCGAAAGGATGATCCGAAAATCAACTTGATAAATCTTATTGCACCGGAGTTATCGCCTTATTGGGATAAAGATTAAAATACAGAAATATAAATGGATAGAAATGGAGCTTTGAAAAAGATCACGCTTAGCATCAGAATGATATAAATGGCAAAATGGATATTTTTTCCGGTCAGTTTCCATTTGTTGAATGCACGTAGAAATTTAAACGGAAAACAGGAGAATCTCGGGTGTTGGCCAAATACCTTATAAGGCATTTAAACACTTGCCCAGCCTTCAGGTTCAAGGTTCGCAAGGCACTGATTACTCCTTCAAGATACTGATATATGAAAAGTACTTCAGAAGTCCAGAAGACAGGTGATAAATTGAGGATAGATAACAGTTATCAAGATCTTTTAACTCTGTCAACAATCATGACTTTCAAATCTAGACCATCTCAAGTAACGCCTTAATATTGCATTCAAAATGATTACCATGTGGAGAATGGGTTGTCTCTTGACTATTTCTCAAAGACTCCTGTCTTTGTTCGCCTGCTAATGTTATCAAATATTCTATTCAGTGCGACCCCAAATGTCTGGAATGTAATTCAGTTCGTTAGTTACCAAGTTTTTCAACTGTACACAGGTTATTTCGAAAGTATCTTGGTGCGTCTGAATTCCTCTGACAAAAAGAGTTATCTTCTGGCAGAGTAAATTCATAAGTTTCATATTTTCAGAATCAACAGAATTCGAGAAACAGATCTGTTACCTGATTACCACAGGTCTGCAATGGCTAAGTGAAAGCCTTTATGTGTTTAGAACCTTAGTAATGAAAAAGTTAAAGAAAATGACATTGGGAATTAGGCCCACACTTTAGCGTTATAGATTTACTCTCTTTATAAAAGTAAAAATCCCCGTTACAATACTTCACTTAATATTTAGCGTACTTTATCCTTATGAGAACAGTTGACAACAAAGATTTAAGAATTGGTTACATATAGAAACGAACTATTTTCAAGAAAAGCCGAAGTAAAAGTGTACCTGACTTAAGGAAAAAGAAACAGAGAGGTTACGAATGAAGTGTTTTTATATATATATATATATATATATATATATATATATATATATATATATATATATATATATATATATATATATATATATATATATATATATATATATATATATATATATATATATATATATATATATAAGAGAGAAAAGAGAGAGAGAGAAAGAGAGAGAGAGAGAAAGAGAGAGAGAGCAGCAGTCCATTTCAAAAAGACGTGGATGATACGAATGTGCAAGTGGGGTCCAGAGTGCCGGAGAGGGCCATTAGAGAGCTAAAAAGCGTGGGTCGGCTGCAAGTGTCTTAGTCAACGACCCCCAAGAGTGTCGGGGAGCGCCGACCCCTGATTGTGACATCAAATATTCACATGCAATATCCCGCAACCACACACACACTCACGCGCTCACGCTCCGCTTCCCATCCCCCCACAACGCCCGCCACCCCGACCCCCACCCACAACTAACCCAGGCCAATCCAGTCCCCTAGTCTCCTCCTCAACTCACTCTCTCTCTCTCTCTCTCTCTCTCTCTCTCTCTCACCAGGATTCTTTTCAGCATACAAGAGGGAAATAAATGTATTCTGGCCTCGAAGAAAAGGCCGATGTCTAGCAGAAGGAAGAATCCGATTCTAAAGCTTTTGGACCGGGGGAAAATCATCGACTCTCTCAGGCCATTCTCATTTGTACCATTAAATGGATAATGGTCAGCCACATCAACGGTTTACGTAATGTTCATTCCGAGTAAAGATCAGTTACGGTAATGAAATCTAAACATGAACAAATAAATCATGGAGGTACGATATATTTTTTATATATATTACTCTTTTTCCAACCATTTTCAGTGACAAGGGTTTTCAGTTTCATTCTGTCAAACAGTCTTCTGTTGGCAAGGTTTTAAGCCCAGTGGTTATTTCACTTTAAGGCTAAGCACCGGAATTCTTCCACCGTTTCTTTTTTCTAGGTTTGGGAAGAATTACTCAAGTCTGTATCCCTATAATGATAAAGCTTAAATTATAAAAAAGTTCTTGGGTTTTCAATCTTCATATGCCATCATCACAAAATGACCCTGTCTCACTTCTTCCTCTTACTCTTCCCTTACTCCTTTTTTACTCTTTTTCTCATATTTTGATGAGTTCCTCATTGGACGAGCTGGTATCGTTCTCGGCTAGCACTCTGCTGGGCCCGCGTTCGATTCTCCGACCGGCCAATGAAGAATTAGAGAAATTTATTTCTGGTGATAGAAATTCATTTCTCGTTATAATGTGGTTCGGATTCCACAATAAGCTGTAGATCCCGTTGCTAGGTAACCAATTAGTTCTTAGTCACGTAAAATAAATTTAATCCATCGGGCCAGCCCTAGGAGAGCTGTTAATCAGCTCAGTGGTCTGGTTAAACTAAGATATAATTAACTTTTCTCTTGTTTTCCGCTAGTATCGTTTTTACTTTTCCTCCTTTACCCATCCCATTCCCTTTCCGGCGTGTTTCTTATTTTGCTTTTCCTCCTTCACTTGTCCCTTGATCGTTTCGGGTGTTAAATTAATGACTCTTCTCGGTGCCCGGGGGAATCATTCACCGCGTCGTCTCGTTTCGTTTTTCGTTCCGAATCGCTTCGCCTCCATCGGAAGTACCTATATATACCGCTCAGCGCAACCGATGTTGGTGACGTTGGTGGCGGGGAATTCATCTTTCCGTCTGAACGAAAACATCTGAAAAGTGTTGTAGTTGTTGTTGTTGTTGTTGTTGCTGATGATGTGAGGCGTCCTCTAAGCATCGGCTAATGCATGCTTGAGCAGAGTCATTACCGAGATTCCGTCGCCGCGTTGTAAACTTTGCAGCAGTAGATTGCGTCTGAGATTTTTTAGAATTGGACAATTCAGTTTTTTTTTTTATTTCCCTAACGGGAATTGATATCGTTGTGTAATGGGGACGGGAGCGATGCTAATTAAATGACATTAACATAACGGCGATTCATGAATAAAAGATGAGAGGCACGGGGCTTGCTTCAGAAGAACCGCTGCCAATTAATTTCGCATTTTAAAGTTTCTCTCGTTTATGAATATCATTTTGTTTTATATCTGTTCTTGTCTGTCTGTCAGTCTGTCTCTTAGTAAATCTGTGCCTTTAACCTCACAAGGAGAGAGGACCTTTAAGGCCGATCACAGAGGAACAGAGGCTCAAAATCTAGAAGAATCAACTTCTGCTTGTCCCAGTGCGAGTCGAAAAAAGATTTAGTCATTGCAAATCTGCTAGAGCAAAGAATTTATCATAAACTTCCATTGATCAGTGAATTGGTAACTGTACAAATAAAAGAGCCTTAACATAGATATCTAATTTACTTAAAATTGTTTAATCATTTTTCTTATTTCTCACCCTAATAATTATGTTCTAATTTTCTTATCTCTAAGATAGGTTTAGTCTGGATGCAACCCTGTAAAATATCAACGCCACAGTAGCCAAGGTCAGTTCCTCATTGGATGGGTCGATATCGTAATCGGCTAGCACTCTCATAGGCCCGCGTTCGATTCTCCGGCCGGCAAATGAAGAATTAGAGGAATTTATTTCTGGGGATAGAGATTCATTCCACAATAGGCCGTAGGTCCCGTTGCTAGGTAACCAATTGGTTCTTAGCCACGTAAAATAACTCTAATCCTTCGGGACAGGCCTAGGAGAGCTGTTAATCAGCTCAGTGGTCTGGTTAAACTAAGGTATAATTAACTTTAAGTAACCAAGGTCAAGCAGAGAGTGGAGGGGGGGGGGACAAAGTTAGGTTAGGTTTGATTAATGAACGTCAGGTTAGGATGTGCCCCTTTAACTAGTAATTAACTGCATGAACCTAATATTTCCAGCTTCTGCGCATGTGCGTTGCTCATTGTTTACCATTTCTGTTGGCAATATTTACTCTTTGTTTATTTGTGAACTGTGTGCAGGGTTAAGTTAGTTTTGTATATATATATATATATATATATATATATATATATATATATATATATATATATATATATATATATATATATACACATATATATATATATATATATATATATATATATATATATATATATATATTCAAAAGAGAGAGAAAAATATTCATTGACCCAATATGAAACATAATCTGGAAACTGATAACTTACGAAAATAAAATAAGACAATTTAAACCAGCGATTTTCTGATGGCTTTCAATGTTATCTTCATTTTCATTTCTGATACCAAATGCTTCACAGAATATATTTACCCAGCCCAAAATCCTACATTCTCAGCGTACCCGTCATCCGGCACCACCATTTTTCTTGGAGTAACCAACGAAGCATTGTCGAAGGAAAGGAAGCTAAAATCGCTCCAATCATTGCAAAATCAACGTGGTTCACATTTCTACTGATATACAAGTTAAGAAGCGACCTTTACCCAAAGTCTTTCGTTGATGCATGCCATGCAGATTTTAGGGTTCGATCGAACCCATAAAAGTATGCTATATTAGATTGTGTACCTTAAAATAATGTTTTGTGCGAGGACCCAGTAAGACGATATACTTAAAAACTCGCTTAGCCTAGGCCCAAGGAATGGAGAAGAGGCAAGGGAAATCCATTTTTGAGACAGCGAAAGACCCGCCTCTTGAAAAAGGGAGGTTTTTTAATTCTAAGGGATGCATAAAACTTATCTACGTTATGGCTTAGCCTCCTAACAATCAAAAGAAAGAAACTAGTCATTTATTTAGCTCAATGAACAGCGTGTGTGACTCGGATATGTTACCATCATTGGCTATGTGACTGGTGATTCCTCTCGCGTCGTAATGAATTTTAAAATGAAAGTTCGCTATGTAAAAAAAAAAATAAATAGTATTGACTCTGTGAAGGACTCATCTGCTATTCAGTCATAAGCTGAGGCATACCATCACACCCAGAGAGAGAGAGAGAGAGAGAGAGAGAGAGAGAGAGAGAGAGAGAGAGAGAGAGAGAGAGACTTAGGAAAGGAGAATTACATGTAAAAAAAATGAGTAAGTCCTCCAGCATAAAAAAAAAGATAGCAGCTTTGAGAGCTTCTACCTTCCCTGGGACACAAAAACTCAGACTAGAGAAGGAAGAGGAAGAAACGAAAGAAGAAGGGGAAGAAGAAGAAAAGCAGAAGGGAAGAAAAGAAAGAACCCAGTCCGCAGGAAAAAAAAATTGTCCAAAAAATGTTCAAATTGGCTCTTCTCTTGTGCGATTATGACTTACCGGGCCAAATGGGGAAGATTCGGGCTCGAGATTGTCATATTAGGAATTCATGAAAGTCAGCCTGTGCTTCGCAAACTCCAGACACAGAGAGAGAGAGAGAGAGAGAGAGAGAGAGAGAGAGAGAGAGAGAGAGAGGGCGCTGGAGAAGAGCAACGCAAGAAGGGAAGGCGACGCATTTTAATAAGGGAGGAAATGAGGAACAGAACGACCTGAGTGTGAAATGAAGAAGAAGAAGGATTGTTTTGGGGTAAATTGTTGCGGCTATGCTGAAACAAAGAAGGTCGGGATAAGTGGAAGTGGGTGACTAATTTCGAAACACGGGGGAAGGAAGCGACATGAATAACAGACTGCAGTGATCAGTAAAAGACTGAAGAATAAAAAAAAAAAGATGGTTAGAATAAATGAAAGTGAAATGATGAGAAAGAATCGAAACCTTGGATGAAAGAAAAGATACAAGAAACATCACTCACATAAACAAGTTGGAATGGATAAGCACAATATGATAAAGAGAGAAAGAAAATCAAATGTTCTGTTTTCTAGGATTTATTCGAGACCGGTTAAAAAGATAGAATGTCGATTTTTACCTGATAAAACTCATCCATTTAACTGAGAGTAAAACTTGGAAGAATTATCAGTACTACTATCTTTGTCCCTGTTGTTTCTGGCGGCAGTAACTGAAGAGTCGCTTTGGAGATGGTTATTAAGACAGCGAATAACAGCCAGAGAGAGAGAGAGAGAGAGAGAGAGAGGGGAGAGAGAGAGAGAGAGAGAGAGAGAGAAAACCATGTGACGCTGATTGATTTTACAGGTCGCGAGCGTATATTGTCTTGTAGTTAGGTACGCGTAGCACTGCACTGGCGTAAATATTCTAACTCCGAGAAAAACGTCTTTTGTACGGGAACCTGAATTCCTGTTTTTCAGAAGAAAATTGAAGATGTCGACTGTTGCGATACCACCCTCTCGTTACATCAAAGATACCCCTTTAAACCCTCCTCCCCACCCCCGCCCCCTTCTTTCCCCTCCTCTCTCGAATCCTATCCCCTCCCGTCAGACCAGTCGTAAGATGATTGAAGGCCCCAAATAGTTCTTCCCCTCCTGCCGAAGCGGCTGTGATGGGTCTCAGGCCGATGTGGGACGGTCGCGTAACGTCCTGACAAATGAACTTGCTTGTAACGATGGGACGTTTTAGATGTTCATTCTTTCTCGGCCATCTTTGGTGGCCTTGTGTCAATTGAGTTTCTCAAAGATCGAATTCTCCGAACCGGCAAAGGGGAAGCGAATCTGGATATTCATTAGGCGATGTTATGACAAGGCCGGAGAGAGAGAGAGAGAGAGAGCAACACCTCCTACACGTAGGAGGGGAAAGTATTCGGCGAGTGAGATGTCACGACGTCAGAGCCACTGTTATGAGAGACAACACTCCCCGATCGCCTTGCCAGTCTTCTTCAGGAGTCTATTATGAGTTCGTTACGTCTATATTTTCCCTCGTTTGACACCTCCGGGGGGGAAAAGGGAATGCCACTAAAAATTGATAAGATATGAGAAAACGTGCCGGATCATTACACTATTTGTAGAGGAAACAAGATTATAATAGATACTTTGTTTAACGACCACAAGAGAATTTTCAACCGGGATCCCATTAGGCTCTGATGAGGATTTGATGACACTGCAATTAGCCGTTCTAAAGCCATTTTTGGCCGTGTAATGAAGTGGTTTGCTTAAAGCCAGTGGCGCGTCAGGCTCGCTGTAAATGGTGTTAGATTAGACAAAGAGCTTCCCAATCGTTTCATGCGTTTTTTTTAAAGAATTGCTACATTAAGCTGACGTCACAGGAAAGCCGAGAGTTCAAGGGTCTGACAAATATTGACACACGATCGGAAAATATGAACCCGGGGAAACGTATTGTGGACGCCCCCCCTAATGCCAAGCGCAAATTGCTGTTTTTGTTTGTGTTATTCTTGGCCTCCCAAATGCGAAAAAGGGAGAAGAGCAATAACAATAACACCTACTTATAGATAAGAACAAATGATTTCGTCTTTGTTCCCCTAAGCCTAATGGCCACTCTCCATTATGTCCAACGGAAAACTTGAAGTTAAGCCACTTCTCTCATCTTATTTATGTCACATCTTTAACGTGAGCATTTAACAGCTGGAGGGATTTAGAGCAGATTTACAAATCACCCACGATTTAGTAGTGATGACCGTTTGCTACCAAGGGATAGAGTATGAATATGTGCGTAATTTCTGATTTGGATATAACAAATAGACAAAACATCATGCGTGTGCAAATGTTTATCATGGGTAGCGAAGATAGTCTGCGGATAACAAGCTGCACCTTTGGCCTCTTGGCTTTGGGTGCTGCAGAAGTGCGCAGAATTAAGATACTGTACATTGTTCCGAGTTTCAGGACGGTACGTAAGGTCCCTAGGGTTGAGGCCTGGTGGCACAATACTCTTTTACATTACAATTATTTTTGACGTACGCTTGCAATAGTAACAATAATGATGATGACAATAAAATGATAATAAACAGAAAGTGGGGTTCCTTGTTAAAGAGATGAGGACTCAGAAAAAATTCCTCTCATCTACAGTATCATGTTTGCAAGTACAGTCTGAATTTTAGCCGAAACTGGTTTCTGTAAAGGATTCTAAGGTAGAGTTCCTCATTTCACGAATCAGTGACACGCTTTTATCTGCCGCTAAAGCAGTAAAAATGTACACTGTATGATTTACTTTGGAAAATGACCTTCACTGAATCGTGAAATGAGGAACTCTACCTTAGAATCCTTTGCAGAAACAAGAGTTTCGGCTAAAATTCTGGCTGTGCTTGCAAACATGATACTGTAGATGAGAGGAATTTTTTCTGAGTCCTCGTCTCTTTAACGAATGTTGTTGTTTAGTGCACTTTCTGTTAAAGGCGTTTTTTGCCAAACATAATTTAGAGATATTTGGATTTATCGCAACCCATTTGCGTCTTAGAAAATGTGCTTGATACAATCGATCTTAAAGTACCTGATGACTAGCACTATACATAGTGTAGCTTGGGTCAGGCATTACTGATCAGCAAGGCACGTCGTCTTTGGAATTTTGTTTTTCCTGACTGTCTGCAGCTGCGAAACGACCCTCACTTATTTTTCTGGTAATATTCTGGCCTATTTAAGGCCGACGCGCAAGGCATAGTTTTAGCCGTTGACTTTGAGTTGATTAGCAACTTTGAACGGTGTGCGATACCCAAGACGTCTCTGTCAATCGGAGTAGTACCCAGCGTTACCACCGAAACTACTGTACGACTGAAGACTTGTGCCAACTGGATATAAAAGAACATGGCTGTACTACCATGAAGGTGTGTAAGATTATTGTTATCCGCATTCCATCTGTTTGATTAATCAAGAAGATGGCCCTCACCGGTCACCTGCCCAAATTCAACGTATTGAGACGCACTCGCTCTGAGAACTTCGCGGAAGTGTTGCCGGAAGTAATCAGCTTTTATATAATTTTACGAAAAAGCAGAAGAAAAATATGAAACCTAAATAAGAAATTATTTTATTAAGCTAGACTAATTAGAATTTTACATCTGTGAATGCAGAGGACCCATATTCCTCTATTACGTGCTGATGCTGGGAAATTGTTAGTTAGCCCTACGATCAGAGTAGAGTAAAGAACATGGGTCCTTCGATGCTTTACAGCTTCCGGCTGACTCTCCTCTCACTGATACTTTTCGCTTGTTTTTTGTGTTTTTCTTTTTCAAAAGACACTGATAAGGTCATAGATGATAATACATCTAAGGTGGCCAAGATATATATGAATTTTTCGTTTTGGTAAACTAAGTTAACATCACTTCTACTGTGCGGATATTTTGTAAAATTTGTTTTCCAAACTGTACTTGACCAGATTTGCCAGAGGAGTGCGTAACTGGTGAAACCAAGAGTTGCAGGTAAACCTCTCTCCTACTGTTTCGTATGTTGACTGAAATGTTATTTTTTAGGCCCTCATATAAGTGTGTTTGGATCAAAATAGCTGCTTTATTGCTCTAATATGCCTACTGGAAGCAGTCGGCTCGATGTGATAAGCTCTCTAGCCCGAAACAGTTACACATAGACAGCTGTGTGAAGTGATAGATTCCACACTCGTTCAACTGAGTTTCTCTTCCTTTGACTTAGTTAACAATAATTCTCCGTCATGTAAACTAGTAGTTAACTTAGGTTGCAGTGGCTACGATCTATATTTCACTCTCAGCTTTTCAGTGAATGGCAGCAGCTACTGGTGATGTTGAATTAAATCTAGACTTTCTGTGCATGGTGTTCCACAGGGCAGTTTTCTGGGATTTTTGTTGCCTGTTAGCCAAGAAAATAAGATAGTATAGTATAGTATGTTGAAGTTATTAATTTGCTCTCCCAAAATTCTACATAAAATTGCTTTTAACCATAAAAAGGGTCTGGAAAGGATAAGAGGAAAAGTCGCAAGCGCGTGGAGATGATTTCCAACAAAACTAAGACTCTTGATTATCTGATTTTTGTACCGTTCAGCGACGCCTTGGGGAACTCTGTACTGCTTCACAGTACCTTACTTGGAAAGCGCGTCATATAATGCTGCCAGAATCTAGGGATAATTCGTGAGGAAAATTTGAAATATTTTCAAAATACTTCCGAATATTTTGTCCCTTTTTTATCTTCTATCTCTGGAATATAGTTCCTTTGTCAGGGTATCAGTGCCAACACGGTACCCTCGTCCTCTTGACAAAATTGCGCTGTTTTTTTGTCTTTGTTTTCAGGAAATTATGATTAGGACTGAAATAGCTTGCGTAAAATAAATCTGATCCTTCGGGTCAGCCCTAGGAGAGCTGTTAATCAGCTCAGTGGACTGGTTAAACTAAGACATACTTAACTTAAGCTTACTCCGTGGAATGGTCATCCTAATCGAAATATTGGCGCTGACTCCTTGGCTTTTAAAACTTCTTTAAATTCAAATACAAAAACTTTATTCAGATGAATATACACTGAATACGAATACATGCAATGTACGAAAACGTAAACATCGATAAAATACTAAAGCTATATCATTAAAGTGTCTTGGTTATTGCGGCTACATGAAATCAAATGATATATAAAAAAGTCTAAAATGGTCTTTCAGTTACATAAGTCTAAGTTACTTGATTTAAATTTTTCACCAAGAATAATGATTTCTTTTATGAATGCTATTTTCTGTTTAACATGATAACTCGAAAATAACCAGTTTCATTTCAACTTCCATTTGGTCCCGTGCAACATTCTACTGACGTTTATACCTGGAAATCTTGACATAAAAGAAAGAGTTTTGTATAATATATTGTCGCCACTAATAAAACAGTTTTTAAGATAAAATGATACTGTTATATCATGCATTGTACTACTGTTCATGTCTGTTTTTAATATGCTGGTCTAGATTCATTTGCTCTTTGCTTTCTACTATTGTTTTATTTTTTTATACATGGAGATTGTTTTGTGAAAGCTTGCTTTATAAGTTGATAACCTTTTAGGATTGTTCCATATTTATTTACTTACATTTTGAATAATAATAATAATAATAATAATAATAATAATAATAATAATAATAATAATAATAATAATAATAATAATAATATAATGATGATGATGATGATGATAATGACAGTAATTTAAACAATTATTTCAAACTTCGTCCTTGTTTTAGATATCTATTCTGATGAATTCCTTTCATTAGAACGCTAATGAATATAATACAACCAAACATTATTCACTCTAACCCGACAAATCCGCAACATTTAAAAATTAGGGTCTTAGAAGTAACTTAATTCAATACAAAGCGTGTAATTACCAATACTATTCTCGAAATTAATTACACTAACTACCCTACTCCAATACTGGAATAAACACAGTAATGAATTTAATAAACGCGACATAATTATCTGTAATTGAAGGAACAGGTTCTCATTGGCAAGATCGTATCATTCACTAATAACCTGATTATCGTCATTTGAATTAGGTAATAGTCGTCGGATAATATCGGTGCACAATTATCCGGCTTCGGGTGATGGACGGAGCATAACATAACATAACATCTGCGTCTAATTACCTGTTCAAAAGGGAAGATTCGGCGAGGTTCTGTTGCTTTAATCTTTTGCTTTTTGAAATGATAATCATTATAATAATAATTTCAAAGCAGTGGATATAGAGTTGTCACGTTTTCTCCAAAATATCAAAAGATGAAAGAATTACAGCCAACGAATAACCTTTAATATTTTGCTTTTTGAAATGATAATCATTATAATAATAATTTCAGAGCAGTGGCATATAGAGTTGTCACGTTTTCTCCAAAATGATGAAAGAGAAATGAATTACAGCCAACGAATAACAACACACCGATATATATGTAGGTTTTTCTTTTGAGAAATCGGTTGATTGTTCATTCAAGGGAGCCAGCGCTTTGCTGAACTGACCGAATGATAATGAAAGGGATGTTGATATTCTGCAATGCTGGGATCGTCTGTAGAGCCAGAAATTCTCTGGCTGACTCTGGATTATAAGAAAACAGAAACATATAAATAATATTATAGATTTTTCTGTGAATTTGCCACTTCACAAAATAACAACGCTCAGAGTCGCTTAGTGCACCTTAGCGGGAGTCTGTTAGCAGGTTGCCTACGTCCTCTGTAGTTCTGTATAACATTTGTGATTATAAAAAATGTCATGGTGTATGGGAAGAATATATTAATACATATACCGTATATACTGAATAAACGTATATATATATATATATATATATATATATATATATATATATATATATATATATATATATATATATATATTGTATAATTCAACACGACGGTAAGGCTGTTCCTCAGCAGCACAAACCAGAAGGCGTAGAAGAAGACGGCTTGAAACATGAAGTCACTTTATTCTTAAGTTAACTGCGATGTTTCGAGATCGGTGTCTCACCATCCAGGCTAAAAGGAAAGATTAAACCCTGATAAACAATACAACGCAACAAATGATTTTTTGTGGACACTCCCAGCACATTGAATAAAGCAAAACGAAGCAAGATACGGCAATGAAGTAAGAATTACTTCACAAAAAAAAAAAAAACGGGCAATTAAAGGTAAGAGTAGTTAAAAAGGCATCTTGCCTCAACGGAGCTCAGTTGCTGTATGGAAATTGCACCGAAAGCAAATAAGGAGAGCGTGGTTTAAAAAGTTAAGTATATCTTAGTTTAACCAGACCACTGAGCTGATTAACAGCTCTCCTAGGGCTAGCCCGAAGGGTTAGACTTATTTCACGTGGCTAAGAACCAATTGGTTACCTAGCAACGGGACCTACAGCTTATTGTGGAATCCGAACCACATTATACCGAGAAATGAATTTCTATCACCAGAAATAAATTCCTCTAATCCTCCACTGGGCGGCCTGAGAATCGAACGCGGGTCTGGGAGAGTGCTAGGCTAGTACGATATCGACCCATCCAGTGAAGAACTAGCGTGATTTAAGCTATGTATAGTACAAGGCAACAGGTGAAGAATGGTTGGTTAAGGTGGGAACTAGTTTCTTCATAGCTGGAGATTCTAACATTGGAAGGTAGTGTTCATATGGACTTGATAACAATATCTTGAAATCCTTATAATTTATATTATTTTTGCAAAATTTCACAAGATCCCCAATATTAGATAGTTCTGGGTTGGATAGAATGGGTGAAAGATGTTTTGATAATTGCAGCCCAAACGTCTAGAAACAAGAGAGTGTGTGTAGGTAGAGGCGAATAGCGTAGTAAGTGTAGTGAGCTCGACGTGCCGCTGATAAGTCTTGGGTAAGTGTGCATGGACTGGAAATGTTATGGATATTTTCCGCCTCATGTCTCATCCACGATCTAGTACATAAGTATGATAAGTATAATACCATTCCTTTTTATGTGTTCATTCCCCTTTCCCCGTGCTGTGGGAAAATTTTTAAAGTGGAATTTATTTACACACACACACACACACACACACACACATATATATATATATATATATATATATATATATATATATATATATATAATTTCTACATAACACACACACACACACACATATATATATATATATATATATATATATATATATATATATATATATATAGATATATAGATATTAATATTTCGAAAAAAAAATATTGGATGGCTATATTGTATAATAATCCATGAAAGCTGTTGAAGCAAAGTTAATGTTGATTTGCAGTAAATAGTGGGGTGCTACAAGAATTGTTATTTCACCTTTGGTATTTGCCATTCTTATAGATTTCATGGGGCAAAAATTGTTGAAGAGGGAAGGGGAGGTTTGGACTGGGTTTACGATAGGAACTTGAATGATTTAAGATATGCACCAAAGCACTACAAGATTTTCGAAACTTATTGAATAGCATGCATTATATATACATATATACATACATACATACATATATACACACACACATATATATATATATATATATATATATATATATATATATATATATATATATATATATAAAGAGATGGGACTCGAAACAAATCTAAGAATAACAGACGTAATGAGGACAGAGTATACATAATTGGTTGGCTGAATGAGATTTGGAAATCAGATAGACTGAAACAGCACTTGAAAGCAAGATTATTCATAAGTCTTATACAATCTGTATCTCAGTACTGACATGAACCATGGTATGACAATGAAACTACTTCTAAGAAATGTTGCAGGTTATGAGTCAGTTAGCTGCAGAGAGTTGGAAATGATGACATAAAGAAAATTACGGAAGGTCCTTATGATTGTGGATGAGGCAATAATGAACTGGAGATGAAGATGGCTTGGACATGTACTTCTCACCACCCCTGGGAGAATCCGAAGTGATAGTGTGCATCGTGAGAGTTAAAAAGTTAAGTATACCTTACTTTAACCAGACCACTGAGCTGGCCCGAAGGATTAGACTTATTTTACGTGGCTAAGAACCAGTTGGTTACCTAGCAACGGGACCTACAGCTTATCGTGGAATCCGAACCATACTATACCGAGAAATGAATTTCTATCACCAGAAATAAATTCCTCTAATGCTTCATTGGCCGGCCGGAGACTCGAACTCGGGCCTAGCAGAGTGCTAGCCGAGAACTCTGGCGACTCGTCCAACGAAGAACTGTGAGTTGGAAGACCCAGACCTACTTGAGTGAGAACGATGAGAGAAAAGGCTGGAGATGAACGGAGATTTGTAGAAGACGAAGCCCAGAGACATGAGTGCAGAATATCACGGAGGCCCTTTGGTTCACACGGCGCCGGAGGCGATGACGATGATAGTGGTAATACTGCACTAGAATGAGACGGCATTTGTATCTTTCCCTCTCACCCTTATGCTTCCTCTCCTCTCTTCTACATCTCTCATTTGGAAAACTTGCTAATTTCTGTTCCATCGAACAAGGGATCAGGATTTTCAAATAAACAGAAGAGCTTACCAGACTTATCAGGAATTCAGTGTTCCAGACAAGAAATGCGCATTTATTTCTCGAAATGATTTGGTCTTTTTCGAGTTACATCTAAAAACCCCTGTTTTTTCCGGCTCCTGGCAAGGCAGGTGTAAATATTGGATGTAATTAAGAGTTCTTTTTGCTGCAGAAAAATGGTTAATTATCGAAGGTATCCGATATGCTTAAAATGATGATCTTGATGAATTTATTTCAATTTTCTATGAAATGTGAAAAGCAAAAGTGAAATGTTACATATTCTTTGGCAAAGCTTCGAAAGGGAATGATTTCTTCCCTGTATATCTTTGAATCAAACCATTTATTTAGTTATTCATTTATTTTTTCATTATTAAGTTTCGCTTTTTTTATCTCTTCATTTACAGATTGAAGAGTCATTTGTAAGAGCAATCAACATTCTTTTCCATATTTGTGATACGGAAGACAGCTCGGTATTTGGAGCAGATAGGTACAAATACTGCTCGCTCTCTCTCTCTCTCTCTCTCTCTCTCTCTCTCTCTCTCTCTCTCTCTCTCTCTCTCTCTCTCTCTCTCCTATTTTGTGATCTATTCGCGGTCATGGAAAGACTGGATAGGTCTGCACTTCGCTGAATGAGAGGGTTTTATTCTCTATGAGCAGTTATTCAAGACCTTTGCCTAATTAACTTGACTGACTTGTAAATGAATACACACGCACAAATATTCATACTGTCACACACACACACACACACACACACACACACACACACACACACACACACACACACACACATATATATATATATATATATATATATATATATATATATATATATATATATATATATATATATATATATATATATATATATATAATCCCAGAAAAAGAAAAGCAATGATCGCAGCCACATTCGGCCTTACGCTACTCACCAGCGGATCCAGAAAAATTTCATGGGGGTGGCACCAATTTTCATATTGTACATTTATATATATATATATATATATATATATATATATATATATATATATATATATATATATATATATATATTATTTCTTTAATTGATTTTC